>NW_027223759.1:75313466-75892316 GCF_028538775.1 Myotis yumanensis | reverse complement strand
AGCGCACATTCTCCATGAGCGCTGCACCCCAAGTATGGGCCCAGGCATCCTCCTCACTCCCCAAGGCCTAGTTGCAATGGCATGAAAATGCCATGGTAACAACAGGCACCGGAAGTCTCATGGCCAGGGAGACACCAACAACAGTTGGGTGGAATGTGGGAACTTGACCACAACTCAGAGGCTCCGAGTGCTCCGTGAGAGGAGAGGAGAGAGGAGACTTGGAAAACAGTGGGGCCAGAGGACCTGCCAGGGGGGGGGCTTGGGTTCCTGTGAGATCAGGCCTGAGGCTGTTCCCAGCGACAGGGTGGCTGTGGGCCATGTTAGCTGTGGAGACGCATGACTGACAAGCTGTGACATGAATCCTCTCTTCTCCCTGCAGCCCCCAAAGTTCACAAAGCCCAGGATGCTCATCACTATCTGTGAGCAGGAGGCCCCAGGGGAACTCTGGGAAGAAGCTGGCATACCTGGTGGCCAGAGGCCATGGAGGGGTCAGCCAGCCCTGCCCTGGGAGCTCGCAGAGAACTTGAGAGAGCAGTGGCTATCCTTAGTCCATGGCCCAGGACACCCACGGACAAGGACATCCAGGCAGGCTTTGTCCTTCTCCAGCCCCTCGGGGTCCAGATGAGCCAACCTTGGCTAGAGCCCAAGGGTGGCAGGACTCTGGTGAGACTCCAGCTGACCTCGGGATCTCACAGCTAAGAGCAGCCTGTGCCTTTAATCGTATGTTGCTAAAGGCTTGGGGAGGGCAGGAGGGCATTCCAGCACAGAAGCAGGCACACCAGCTCCGCCCCCAGGCTGCCCTCTGCAGGCCCGGCCTGCTGCCTGCAGGAGGACTTGCCAGTTGTCATTTCTATCCCAAGTCCAACAAGCTCCTCCCTTCCCAGTTTAACCTTCTCTGGGCCCAAAGAAAGGAGGAAAAAATCCTCCTAATTCTCGGTTCTCAGGACCCCAGGCAGTTCCAAGTTGCCACTGGCACAACGTGGAGCCGATAGCTCCCGTTCCTCCGGGTCAAGGGGAGCCCGCATGTCGGCTCCTAATCAGTGTTGCCAAGTTGGCTTCTAGGACGCGTGAGGCTGTCCCTCTCTGTTGACTCTGCCAGCAGCACTAAGAATCGCCCTGTGATCAATCTCAGCCAATTGGATAAGAAAAAATCTCTTTTTAATTTTCTTTGATTACATGCGAAGAAGATGTATTTTTGAAATATGCATATTCACTCTTTTATTAACTCCACTCTACACTCAGGATGAGTAACCATGAAAAGCCTATTTCAAATATCACTAGGTCTCTGTTTAAATATGAGAAACATGTCAATTCACATGAAGAAGGGACGGTGTCGTGTGCAACTTTTGTTCTGAGAGTTGAGGCTGAGGGAGGGAAGAGGAAAAACAAGAGAAAAGCTATAAAGGGGGAAAAGGAAGAGCAGAGAAGAAAAGCAGGGAAGAAGAGATAAAAAAGAAAAAAAAAAATGTAGAATTGCTTTACATTTTGTCCCAGGGGCCTCACCTGGGAGACAGGCTGGGAGGTGATGGTGAAATCGACACACCTGTCCAGGTGGCTCAGTTGGTTGGAGCATCGTCCTGTACACACACACACACACACACACACACACACACACAAAGTGGGGGTCCGGTTCCTGGTCAGGGCACATACCTAGGTTGCAGGTTGATCCCTGGTCGATATGTTTCTCACACTGATGCATCTCTCTCTCTCTCTCTCTCTCTCTCTCTCTCCTAAAAATCAATGAACATATCACTGAGGAATAAAAAAAATAACACAGCTGTCCTCAGCTGGCCCTGCACTCTGCTGTCACGGCAGGCCCGGGGTTCCAAGCTGTGTGACCACAGACCCCTTTACACCATGAAACATTAAGGACCCAAAACTCTTAGTCACATAGTTAATATCTGTGAGTATTTAGTATGTTAGAAACCTGGGTCCAAAATATATTGTGAAACACCAACTGTGAACCAAAGGTAATAAAAACTTCTTTTTAGGGAAAAAAAATTGTAAATATTTATATAAATGACATTTGAACGAAAAATGTATTTTCCAAGACAAAATAAAGTAGTGAACAGAGAGGCATATTTTTCCAATCTGTCCCGTCTCCCGGACGCCTTCACTTTCGGCTCCCGCACTCGGTCTGTTGTGACACCCACATCACACGGCCCCTGGAAAACTCCGCTCTACCCTCCGGGGAGGGCTAGTGCGGAAAAGGATCTCATAGCATAAACATAGTTTTGACCTTGTGGATTTCCTAACAGTGTCCCAGGAACCCTTCCGGCTGCCTGGACCACACTTTGACAACCGCTGATTTAGGCAGGGGAATCGATATAAACTCTCACCCCTTCTCCAGGAAGGGATATCAACAACATGTCAGGGAGGGGGGGGGAGGGGGGCAAAGGGGGAGGAACGGGGGCCATCTGCGTGGGATGTGGGGGTACCATGGCCAAGGGAATGGGGCTGTTGGAGAGTAGAGTGCAGCAAAGTCCAACACGGGAAAGTGTGCCGGGGGTGGGCTGAGCAAAGTGCAGCATGAGCCTAGAATTCTCCGTTACTTTTTGGGGTTCCCTAGAGAATCATGTGACTATGAGGAAGATGTTCTGCTCCCGGTTTTAGGTGTGTTTCAGAGAACCTCCATAGAGTCCTATAAAACTCCTGAGGGCCCCCTGTCCTGGTCCTGAGGACTCAGGAGGTCCCCAAGGGCCCACCGCGCTGGCCTGCAGGCTCCCACCTCTGCCAGGTGTGGGCCAGGAGGAGCAGGACCCCATCCTGCCCCATCGGGAACCCGTGCCAGCTGCCAGCCAACTTCCGCCAACCTCCCTTCACACCCACCTCCTGACCTCGGGGTCTCTCAGCCCAATGACTTCCAGGGGCATCTCTTCTGTTCAGGACACTTATTTATTTATTAATATATTTTTATTGATTTCAGAGAGGAAGGGAGAGGGAGAGAGAGATTAGAAACATCAATGAGAGAGAATCATTGATCGGCTGCCTCCTGCACGCCTCCTACTGGGGATTGAGCCCACAACCTGGGCATGTGCCCTTGACTAGAATCGAACCTGGGACCCTCAGTCCACAGGCCGAAGCTCTATCCACTGAATCAAACTGGCTAGGGCATTTATTTACTTATTTTAAAAATCTTTTGTTGTTGTTAATCCTCACCCAAGGATATTTTTCCCATTGCTTTTTAGAGCAGCGGTCCTCAACCTGTGGGTCGCGACCCCTTTGATTCATAAACAGTAGCAACATTACAGTTATGAAGTAGCAACGAAAATAATTTTATGGTTGGGTCACAGCATGAGGAACTGTATTTAAAGGGCCAGAAGGTTGAGAACCACTGTTTTAGGAAGAGTGGGAGTGAGTCGGGGAGGGGAAGAGAGAGAGAAAAAGGGAGAGAGAGAAACACCTACTGGTTGCCTCCTGCACATACTCCAACCGTGGCTGGGAATCGAACCTGCAACCCAGGTATGTGCCCTTGACCGTGAATTGAACCCACAACCCTTTGGTGGGCAGGCTGACTTTCTAACCACTGATGGGCACCAGCCAGGGCTCTTCAGAACACTTTTTTAAATGTCTTCATTAATTGTAGAGAGAGAGGAAGGGAGAGGGATGGATAGAAGAAGCATCTATGAGAGAGAGACACGCCCCCTACTGGGGATCGAGCCTGCAACCAGGCATGTGTCCTGACCAGGAATCGAACCAGGGACCTCTTGGTTCATGGGTCAACACTCAACCACTGGGCCACACGGGCTGGGCCAGGACACTTTCCAATACAAAAACCACATCATGATCACAGCTGACACCTGTAACAGTCCGCCTTTAATGTCCCCACCACCCCGTCCATGCCCATCCCCCAGGCGCCTCAGAGAGTCTTTTCATAGCTGGTAGTTGGAATCAGGGCAGGACCCACAGGAAGGCACAGGCTGCATTCTGTGAGTCTCCCCTTCTTTCTCTTTTCCTTTCATGTCGTTGGTTTGTTGAGGAAACAGTCATCTGCGAGTCCATTCTCAATGCACAGCCTCTCCCAGCCGCTGCCCCTCCAACTCGACTCCATCCAGAGGCTGACGACTCCCCCTCGCCCCTCCCCGCCCTCAGATGGTCTGCGGGGCTTTCCTGTCCACCCCACAGGTGCCTTGTTTTCCCTAGTGTTCTCCCTGGCTGCCCAGGGCCGGGACTTGCTGTCACAGAGGAGGCCCGGCCTGGGCCAGCAGGCGCGTCCTCCCTCAGGCGCTGGGCAGAGCCCGGTGCCAGCACAGGGACTACCCTCGCTCCTGTTCCTGGGACGCGGGCATCTGCCTCTGCTTGGATGGCTGCCTTCCTCGCCACATCTGCCTTCCTCACAGGCGGCCAGTGCCCGCGGCTGGGATGACGACTTAGCTCCTCGCTGCCCCTGTGGGTGAGGCCAGGAGTCCCTGGTGCGGCCTCTGTGTCCGGCCTCCCGGTTGCTAATGACGGAAGGACAGCAAGCCTGCTGCCCACCCGCCCCTCCTCACGCAGCCTCCCCCTCCCAGCACCCCGGGGCCTGTTCATGCTCAGCTGAGGGGACAGTGGCTCCCCCAGGGCAGGCAGCCCTGATGGGTGAGTGAGGAGACAGATCAACACTTCCCTGAAGTTCCTCAGCCCTTCGCCCTGTGCGTCAGTAACAACTCCCAGTGCTATTTACTCACACACCCCTCTCACCCCGCTTTTGGCCCAGAACATTCCTTATTTCTGTCCGTGTTACATAAAGAGGGAAGTGCATTCTTAGCAGCCCACTGTCACTCCCGCGCTGTCTTGCCAAGAGAAAAAAGGACATATTTTTAGAGTGTGAATTTCCAAAACGTTGTCAACTATTCTGGGACCGGAGCATGACGTCATGGTGGGAGGCTGAGGCTGAACCTGGATGCTCAGAAGTTGGAAGCCTTTCTCCTCTCCTTCCTGTCCTCCCTCCCTCCCTGCCTCCCTGTCCTCCCATCCTCCCTGTCCTCCCATCCTCCCTGTCCTCCTATCCTCCCTGTCTTCCCATCCTCCCTCCCTGCCTCCCTGTCCTCCCATCCTCCCTCCTCCCATCCTTCCACCCTCCCTGTCCTCCTATCCTCCCTGTCTTCCCATCCTCCCTCCTCCCATCCTCCCTGTCCTCCCATCCTCCCTCCTCCCTGTCCTCCCATCCTCCATCCTCCCTGTCCTCCCTCCCTGTCCTCTCTCCCTGTCCTCCATCCTCCCTCCTCCCATCCTTCCATCCTCCCTGTCCTCCCATCCTCCCTCCCTCCCTGCCTCCCTGTCCTCCCATCCTCCCTCCTCCCATCCTTCCACCCTCCCTTCTCCCTGTCCTCCCTCCTCCCATCCTCCCTCCTCCCTGTCCTCCCATCCTTCCATCCTCCCTGTCCTCCCATCCTCCCTGTCCTCCCATCCTCCATCCTCCCTGTCCTCCCATCCTCCCTGTCTTCCCATCCTCCCTGTCCTCCCATCCTCCCATCCTCCCTGTCCTCCCTCCCTGTCCTCCCATCCACCCTCCCTCCCTGCCCTCCCTCCTTCCCTGTCCTCCCTGCCTCCCTGTCCTCCATATCCTCCCCAGTGCAGGCGGCTCCTCCCTGCACAGGGTGCTACATTTTCAGCTGCGGATTCAGGAGCCCAGGGATAATCCTAATTGCTATTCCTCATTCCTGTTGTTTTGGGATTTTCAAAAGATTGGGAAAAGTCATCTATTTTTTATTTTAAAAAATACTTGTAATAACTATTTCCCTAAAACAAAAAGAGAGGGTCCGTAGGCCGTTCAGCCAAGTGAGAGTGACGGGAGGCGCAGGACCCAGCCGCAGACCTGCCTGCAGGAGCACCTGCGGGGGAGCTGCCCCCTGTGCCCAGTGCAGCCTCTCTCCACGATTGTTTGGAGATCACTGAGCAGGGAGAACACCTGCTCTCTGCAGCCACCTGCCTGGAATTTGAGTTTGGGTTCGGGTTCTCAATGCCGAGGATGGATCCTGGCGGAGAGGGAAGCAGCCTGGGGGTGGCGCCCTGAGTTCCGTCAGCCTCCACAATCCCGCAGGCTGTGCCGAAACTGACCCGTGTAAGCCTCCCCCAGCAGAGTCCCCAGGACAATCTCCGTGGTCAGCGGAGACTTGCACGCGGAAACGAGCCTGCGCATCACAAGGATCAGGTGCAAACCGTTGGGCTTTTAACAACTTGGAAGTGCGCTGGTTGGGGCCTCCTTTGGGCCGGTCCCTCAGCCTCTCAGGGAGTAAACGTCCCTTCTGCTCTGCTACTGGGGGCAGAAGCGGGGAGGGGGGGGGGGCTGTATTTGGGGAGAAAAGTTTGCAAAACACTCCCTGAGAGGCAGGGAGTCAGCTCTCCCCGAAACTCCCGGCAATGAGGCGCACAGGCCTTGGCCCGTGAGTGAAGCCAGGAGGGCCCAGGGCCCAGGGCCCCCTCCCTGTCCTCCCTGCGTCCGGCCCAGGGAGCAGCTCGGGCCAGCGGTCCCACTGTGGCTTCTGCAGGTGAGGAATAAGCCTGATTTGGTTAAGCCGTTAGGGTTTCCTTGTAGGGTGCTGTGTATGGCGGCAGATGCTGAGTGTCCTCAGGTGGTTAACCATGGGGAACAAAGGAAGGGTCACACGGTGTTTTGTTTTATAACGATCATGTGAGCGCTCACGTGGAGGGGTGAGAGGAGGCGAGCTGGAGGCCTGGCTTCTGGGATATTCCGGGAGGCCCTTGGCCATCCAGGTACTTGGATGCTACCTGTCTCAGAGCCCAAGGTAAGCGAGTGTTGCCAAAACAATTCCAGTGCCGCTGGCTTGCTTCTCACGGAGAATATTAGATGCTGGGGGTTCCGGAAAGGCTGCTGAGAGTGTGCGAGGGCCGGAGCTCAGGCAGGGCTGCCTCCTCCCCGGTGATGTCCATCCTTCAGGGGCAACAAGCAAGGGAAGTTTTCACACAGACGGGGGTGGGCTGCCCGGGACCCCACCCGAGAAGGCCTTCCGAGCCCTCTCAGCAGACCTTCCCAGCAGCCTTTGGCAATGTCGTGGGGTTCCTCAGAGAGCCCATCGCCGGCTCCCTCAGATCCTGCCTGGGAAGCAGGTCAGGTGAGGCCAGCAGGAGGCCTCCTGGGTGAGGGGCAGGCTTCCCACGGAGACCTGGCCTGGCGTTCTTCCACGGAGGGCCCTTTGACAGCGGGAAAATGGCATGTGTTTCAGGAGAACAGACCTTGGGCTCAGGATGAGAAGGGCACACAGACAGAGAAGGAGACCCCACACGGCAGCCCTGTGTCCTTCTCGGCCACAGCTCACAGCACCTACGAGGAGTTTTGAGGACTTTTCCTCATTGGAAAGAGGATAGGAATAGGCCCTGATGTTGCTGGCCTCCATTCTCAAGGTCACCTTGTGCCTCATGATTCATCCACCTGGGCTGCTGGCCTTCATTCTCAAGGTCACCTTGTGCCTCATGATTCATCGGCCCGGGCTGAGCTGCTGACAAAACACCCGGTTCTATGCAGGAACCAGCGCAGGCACAGCGGTGCAGAAGGCTTGGGACTCTCACATTTCAGCAGGGAGGCGGTCCCTCTGCCACCACCCCCAAAAGGAACAGGAAATGCCCTTGGGCTCCATGGAGAAAGACCATTCTCCTCTGGAAGAGCATCCAAGAACTGACACCAGAACAGACCTATGGCAGGAGCCCAGTGATGAGCCGAGAGACAGTCACCCTCTGTGCCCAGCGCTGGAGGCTTGTCCTGGGAGGGGAGCCAGCGGCTCGGGATCGATGCTCCCTCCTTCCTCAGAGGAACAGCTGAAGGCTCTTTGGGAAGACATCCTGAGCTGTTTGGCTTCTATTTATCATCTCTACTAAGTTTACTAGAAACAATAGGCCCCTTTCTAATTAAAACATTTATAAAAATGACATGGGAAGACAGAAATCATGTCAATTAGCCTTGGTGATTCATTTGGCTGCTGTTAGTGCAGATCGATGGAACCGTTCATAGAGCAGATGTCTTAGGGGTTTTATAAATTGCATTTGCTGAACACTGGAATTGCTATTTTGTTCCCCAGTTATCTCGATAGCTTCCCTTGAAGACCGTGGACTCCTGAGACTCTTCAGTAATAAGCCTAATAAAGATGTACCTGCTGGGAGCACAGGCTGGCCCACAGCTGCTCAGTATCAGCGACAGTTTGGGGAGGAAGGGAGCAGGATGCCGGATGAAAACGTTACCAATAAAATCATGGGCCCAGCCCAGCCGGGGTGGCTCAGTTGGTTGAGCGTCCATCCCATGCACCAGGTCACCAGTTGGATTCCTGGTCAGGGCACATGCCCAGGTTGCAGGTTTCAATCCCTGAAGGGGGAGTGCAGGAGGCAGCCCATTGACGTTTCTCTCTCATTGATGTTTCTATCTCTCTCTCCCTCTCCCTTCCTCTCTCTGAAATCAATAAAAACATATTAAAAAATAATAATGAGCCCAGCTTCAAAGCGATGCCCCCAGCAGCCAGGAAGTCGGCATTTCCCAAGGATTCGTCCGCTCTGCTCTTTAAGCCCCAGGACACAGCGAGAACACACTGAAGCGTAAGCTCATGATGCTCCTCCTTCTCCTCCTCCTCGGGGTACTCCTGTGCCGCCTCGGACTCCTGAGCAGGGTTAGCAGCTCTTCAGGGGCAAGGGGAGGAGAGGATGCCTGCCGTGGATTTCCATAGAATTCCTCAGATTCTGGGCGGACTTTCAGCAGTGGGCAGAGCCTTACCTGAAATTCTGCAAGTTGGGAATCCCACCCACCTGTCTAAACTGGTCAGGCCGGCTCCTTATACACTCCCCCTCTCGCAGGCCACCCCCAAATACATTTACCCATCCTTCCCAGCCTTTATGCCAGGTAATCTAAGGAATGACTTCAGGTTAGCACAGAGGGGGCCACAGTGTCACAGTACACTGTGCAACACACAGGCAAGCTCCTTGAATCTCCCAGGCACTCCATCTTTCTTTCATCCATCAAACCCTTGCACTACGTACAACTATTAAATGAACAAGTGGAAGAGTCGATACAAAAGTACATTTACTTTGGGTCCTGAGCTATATGACATTAACCCCCCCAGGATATGGTTTTTTAAAAGTTGATTTTAGAGAGGAAGGGGGCGGGGGAGAGAGAGAGAACATCGATGTGAGAGAGAAACATCAGTCAGTTGCGTCCTTTCTGTGCCCCGACCAGGGATCGAACCAGCAACCTAGATATATGCCCTGACAGGGAATCAAACCCACAACCTTTGATGTACAGGGTGAAGCTCCAACCAACTGAGCCACCTGGCCAGGGCTATGCCATTTTTACTATAAAATATTTCAGATTTCCAAATATGTATATGTTTGAAGGTACAAAGAATGAATGCTAATTATTACCTGTGACTTGCAACCTGGCTTTAGGAAGAGGACATTACTGAACTTTTAAAGGCCCCGACGGCCCCTCCCTGATCACAGGCCCTTCCTCTGCCTCCCTTGTGGCGCAAGTCTTCGACCGTGTAAATGAAACCATAGCGTATGCAGTCTTCTTTGAATGTTTGGTGGAATGCGCCAGTGAAGTCTGGTCCTGGACTTTTTGCGAGGTGGGGAAGAGAAGGAGAGTTTGTTTTTATTGCTGTTTCAATTTCCTTACTAGCGATTGGTCTATTCAGGTTTTCTAATTCTTCATGATACCATCTAGTAAGTTGTAGGCTCCTAAGAATCTGTCCATGTTTCCCAGGTTGTCCAATTTGGTGGCCTATATAGCCTTCCATAGAATTCTTTTATAATCCTTTGTAATTCTGTTGTATCTGTTGTAACTTCTCTTTCATTTCTGACTTTCTTTTTCTCTTAGTGAGTCTAGCTAAATATTTGTCAATTTTGTTTATCTTTTCAAAGAACATCTCCTCTGCTTATTACTTTTTTATTGACTTTTTATTCTCCATTTTGTTTATTTCCACTCTTTTATTACTTCCTATCTTCTGCTGACTTTGAGCTTCATTTGCTCTTCTTTTTCTAGTTCCTTAAGGTATAATGTTGCAAATTGATGCAAAAATTCTCAACAAAATACTAGGAAGCCCAATTCCTTAGCATATTAAAATAATTATACACCATGTCCATGTGGGATTTATTCTTGAAATGCAAGGGTGGTTCAACATGAAATTATCAATTGATGTAATACACCATATTAACAGAATGAAGGACAAAAACGACATGATCTCAACTGATGTAGAAAAACCATTTGATAAATTTCAACACCCTTTCACCATAAGGATGAAACTACTAAGAAAAGAAGGAAACTACTTCAATATTAAAAAGGTCATATATGGAAAGCCCACAGCTAACATCATACTTAATGGTGAAAGACTGAAAGCCTTCCCTCCAAGATCAGGGATAAGACATGCAATGCTGGCACTTCTATTCAAGAGAGTATTGAAAGTTCTAGAAAGAGCAATTCCAAGAAAAATGAATAAAAGGCATCCATATTGGGAAAAAAGGAAAATTATCTCCTTGTTAGATGGCATGATTTTATATATAAAAAATCCTTGCCCTGACTGGTTTGGCTCAGTGGATAGGGGGTCAGCCTGTGGACTGAAAGGTCCCAGGTTCGATTCTGGTCAAGGGCATGTGCCTTGGTTTTGGGCACATCCCCAGTAGGGGGTGTGCAGGAGGCAGCTGATCAATGTTTCTCTCTCATTGATGTTTCTAACTCTCTATCCCTCTCCCTTCCTCTTTGTAAAAAAATCAATAAAATATATTTTTAAAAAATTCTAAAGATTACAAACACACACACCCTGTTAGAACTAAAAAATGAGTAGTATAGCAAAGTTGCAGGACACAAAATGAACTTGTAAAAATCAGTTACATTTCTACACATTAACAATCAACAATCTGAAAAGTAAATTAAAAATATAATCCCATTTACAATAAAGTAAAAAAGAATAACATACAAAGAATTAACCAAGGAAAGAAACGAATAGCCAACTAAAAATTACAAACATTGCTCAAAGAAAGTAAAGAAGACATAAATAAGAAGAAAGACGTTTTGTGTCCACGAGTTGGAAGACTTTATTTTTTAAGAAAATTTATTGAGTTGAGAGAGTGAGAGGAGCAGGAGGAGAGAAAGAAACATCGATTTGCTGTTCCACTTACTTATGCATTCATTGGTTGCTTCTTGAATGTGCCCTGACTGGAGATTGAACCCGAAACCGTGGCATATCGGGAAGACGCTCCAACCAGCCGAGTTCCTGGGCCAGGAAGAATCAGAAGACTTGATACTATTAAGATCTCAGCACCACCTACAGTGAGTCATTCTAGCCTACAGCTGCTGTCGGCATGGGGGAGTCGAATCGTCTCAGAGATGCCGTCAGGCTGCCAAGGGCAGGCGTGGATTTCGGGTGGCAGAGGCTCCCAATGCCCAGGGGAGCTTAGGGACTAGCGAATACATTTCCAGTCCAGGGGCAGGGTAAGCGAACATCCCTTAGGAACGAATTTTATCTTTGTGCTTCGTAAGGAAGAGGCACACAGTGGTGACACGTAACGCCTGTTCCACACGCCTCAAGCTTTGCTACATGGAGAAACCTTTGTCTCTCTCTCTGCCCTTAGTCCCTCCTCCCTGAAGGAGGCAGGAGGACTTGGCCCTTGGAGATTTCCGAGGCGGCACAGAGGATAAAGCACCTGCCCCTCCCGTCGCTGACCAGCCTGCCTACCAGACGGGGGCTTTCTGCTTTGCCGCTTGTATGAGCTGAGGAGCCCTGGGAGTCCTTCTCTCATCAACCCCACGATGAGGCCAAGTGACGGTGGGGCAGGGTTTCACAGAGTAGATCAGGCTCCTACTTTGCCGCAGGGGCTGCCCTGTCCGACCTGGACATGGGGCTGCGAGTGTTAGCTGCTGAGGAGCAGAGCCGTGCCACGTTCTCCCTACCCTATCAACCTCAGAACTGATCTTCTGAATTTCATCTTTCTGACTCTCAGGCTCATGCCTCAGCTGCTTCCCAACTGATGTGTGGAGAGAGGCATTTAACAATCAGCCTCCCCAATCCTCTAACAGCAGCTTTCAAACCAACAACAGAGCGCCCTCAAAGCCGTTCCCCGCAGGCCTCTGCAAACACCCATGTGATGGCAGCAGAGGCACCAGCTGAGACACAGCCCAGAGAAGACCTGCTGTGTGGACAGTGGGGAGACGGTTTGCGGGGTTGCACAGGTGCTTCTAAGGGGGGTGCGCAATCTGGAGTTACAGCCGAGGTGGCTGCGCGGCCTGGCTACCGACACCGTGTGTGTCAAGTGTATGTGCTGAGCACTTGCGACAGCCAGGAACAGCCATTGTGTTGTGTTTTTGTCTCTTAAAGTTCATTTTATGGGTTAAGTCAAAACTGTGTGAAGATCTTTCTTAAAAAGACCTTAGCTGTCACACAGAACGATGTTTGGGGTTTCTGTAACTCAGTGAACCCTGGTGGAGAGAAGGCAGATGTCGAAGAACAGAAAGACTATGAAATATGTACCCTTTAGGAAATGCGGAATTAACAATATTTTAAAGATGTTCCATCTGCAGTTTCTAGAAAAAAAAAGCATCTCTAACAAGACAGAGCCACCCGTATTTCAGAGCTGGGAGAAGACTGCTAAAGCAGGCGCGGCAGCGGAACCAGCGTGCATTCTGACCTCGGGCCTTTCTCTGTCGTCAGTGGGAACACAACCGATAGAAACACAACCCGGGCAGCAAAACACCCTTGGCAGCAAAAGGCAACTGACAAACGAGAGATGGGGCATTTTTTGGGGGTTGGTGAGTCAGATAGATCTGGGCGTTGAACAGGAGCTGACAATTTTCCAGTTTAAAAGAATAAAAGGTAGAATGAGAGACAGGCTAATAATATGCAACAGCAAGTGGGATACTATTTCCACAACCTATTCTTCTTGTTTGGTATTCATGGCTCTGTATCCCGTAAGTAAACACAATTTTCCCATTTCACTCTGAAGAGCTCAAGAATGTTGACGGCTTAGACATATAATTTAAAGTGGTTCCTGCTTTTATTTCCGCAGAAATGATACTTTAAGTGTTTCGCTCAAGAATCTGAAGATGTATTAGTAAGACATGTGGGCAGAAACTGCTTTTCCCATCAGCAGCTCAGAAAATGTAAAACGGTCCTTATTTGTCACAGGAAAGTCTCCCCAAGAAATGTACCTTCGAATGTGATCAATGCCGAGTGGCCGAGTGGGTTTCCTTAGAAATCCCAAATGGCATCTTCCCTAGGGCCCTGGGGTTGCTAAAGCAGCTTTATCGGTCATCTGCATTTCTGGGGATCAGGGTCACTCAGGGTGAGCAGGAAAGGACAGGCATGGTTTGGGCACTGAGCCACCTGCCTAGGAAGTCCACCCACCGGCTCCAAATGGCCCCAACTCTGCAGCGGGCATGGCCTCAGGACACCACCACCACGTCTCCCAGCTCCAAACTGCAAACTGGTGCATCCCTGGCGACCCATGTTCTGTTCTGTTCCATGGGCCCAGAGCCCTCCCTCTTCTGTCTGGTACCTGGGAGTGTTCTCAGGCCTCCTCCTGCAGACCGCCAGCCCCTTGGTTTTGCACTTGTCTCCGTTTCCTATGTGGTAGCTGCTATGTTCTTCCTGGGGGTGGGGGTGGGGGTGGGCAGCTCTGCGCTCCGTACTGCAGGCAGGGTGCAGGGTCCCCTCGCCCGACACCTCCCACCTCCCGTGCCCTCCGGGGAACTTCCCACTTGCAACCCACAGTGAGCAGCTAATTGCAGACTGTGCGGATGGACAGCCTCCCTCAGCGTCCCTGCAGTATTGACCTTGTGAAGTCTTGGCTGTTATCGATCCGGCCACCTTTATTTTCAGTCCCACAATGCTCCGCCTCAGTGTGCCCCCAAGTAAAGTAGGTCAAGGCCCTGTGTGGCCAATGCTCATTGTTCCTTAGAGTGTTTTTCTTTCCGGCTTTATTGAGGTCTAATTGACAGATAAAATTGTAGGATGTTTAAAGTCCTCAGTGTGGTCATTTGGTACATGGATAGAATAACTACCATCTAGTTAGTCAACACTTCATCACCTCACATATTTATCTTCTTGGTGGGGGAGAACATGTATGTTTCACTCCCTTAGCAAATTTCAATTGTACATGTTATCACCTGTAGTCACCATGTCATGTGTTGGATCCTCAAATCTTATTCATCTCATAACTGAAAGTTTGTACCTTTTTGTTAAACTCTCCCTATTCCCGCACCACCCAGTCCATGTAACCACTTTTCTACTCTCTATTTCTATGAGTTCAACATTTTAAAAAAGATTCAGCAGGTGATGCCATGTAGCATTTGTCGTTATTTGGCTTACGTCACTTAGGATAATGCTCTCCAGGTTCATGTTGTCACAAATTGCAGGATTTCCTTCTTTTTTAAAGCTGGAAAATATTCTACTGTATACATCTACTATATTTTCTTTTTTATTGATTTTTAGAGAGGGAGAGGAAGAGGGGTAGGGAGAGGGAAAGGGAGGGAGGGAGGGAGAGAGAAACACTGATCTGTTGTTCCACTTTATGCATCCATTCGTTGCTTCTTGTATATGCCCTGAGTGGGGATCAAACCCACAACCTTGGCAAATTGGGACAACACTTTAACCAGCTGAGCTACCTGGCCGGGGTGCTGTGTTTTCTTTATTCATTCATCTGTCGACACACACTTAGGTTGTTTCCATGCCTTAGCTCTTGTGAATAATGCTGCACTAAACATGGGAGTAGAGATATCTCTTTGAGATAATGGTTTTGTTTTCCTATGGAGATATACCTGGAAGTGGGATTGCTGGATCACAAGAGAGTTCTATTTTTAACTTCTTGAGGAATCACCATACTATTTTCCATAGTGGCTGTACCAATGTACATTCCCAACAGTGTACAAGGGTCCCCTTTTCTCCACATTCTCACCAGCATTTGCCATCTCATGTTTGTTTGAAAAATTTTTTTTAATCCTCACCTGAGGACATGCTTAGAGGAAGAGAGAGAGAGAGAGAGAGAGAGAGAGAGAGAGAGAAACATCAATTGGTTCCTCTGTATTTGCCCTGACTGAGGATTGAACCTGCAACCCAGGTATGTGTCCTGACCAGGAATTGAACCTGCAACCTTTAGGAGCACAGAATGGTGATCAATCAACTGGGCAACTCCAGTCAGGCTTGTGTCTTTTTTATAATTGTCCCGTAACAGGAGTGAGATGATATCTCATTGTGGTTCTGAGTTGCATTTCCATGGTGCTTAGTGATTGTTTTTTGCTATAGAGTTGTATGAGTTTCTTATTTGTATTGGATACTAATCTCTTATTGGACACGTGGTTTGCTAATATTCTCTCCCATTGAGGAGGTTTTTTGTTTGTTTGTTTTTTAAATTTTGTTGATTTCCAGAAGCTTTTTGATGTAGTTCCATGTGTTTATTTTTGCTTTAAAAAAATATATTTTATTGATTTCAGAGAGAAAGAGAGAGGGAAATAGAAACATCAATGATGAAAGAGAATCATTGACTGGCTGTCTCTTGCACACCCTACACTGGGGATCGAGCCCATGACGCAGGCATGTGCCCTGACCAGGAATCAAATGGTGACCTCCTGGTTCATAGGTTGACGCTCAACCACTGAGCCATGCTGGGTTATTTTTGCTTTTATTATCGGATCCAAAAATTGCAGTCAAGGCAGATGTCAAGGAGTTTGCCCCTATGTTTTCTTCTAGGAGTTGTATGCTTTCAGGTCTTATGTTCAAGTCTTTAATCCATTTTGAATAGATTTGTGCGTATGGTGTAAAATAGGGATCCAGTTTCATTCTTTTATATGTGGTTATGTAGTTTTCCCAACACCATTTATTTAAGAGACTATCCTTTTCCCATTGTATAGTCTTAGCTCCTGTTGAAACTTATATATGCACTAGAGGCCTGATGCACGAAATTTGTGCAAAAGTAGGCCTTCCTTCCCCCAGCTGTCAGCACCAGCTTCCCTCTGGCACCCGGGACCCAGGCTTCCCTTGCAGCCCAGCTTTGTCCAGAAGGGCATGTGGTCTAATTAGCATATTACACTTTTATTATTATAGACTAGAGGCCCGGTGCACAAAAATTTGTACACTCAGGGGGGTCTCAGCCTGGCCTGTGTCCTCTCGCAGTCTGGGATTCCTCGAGGGATGTCCACCTGCTGGCTTAGGCCTGCTCCGGGGAGTGGGCCTAAGCCGGCAGTTGGACATCCCTCTGGCAGCCCGGGAGCCCTCGGGGGATGTCCACTTGCCAGCGGGAGCAGGCCTAAGCTGCAATCGGACATCCTTAGTGCTGCTGAGGAGGTGGGAGAGGCTCCTGCCACCACCGCTGTACTGGCAGCCATCAGCCTGGCTTGTGGCTGAGTGGAGCTCCCCCTGTGCGAGCGCACTGACCACCAGGGGGCAGCTCCTGCATTGAGGGTCTGTCCCCTGGTTGTCAATGTGTGTCATAGTGACCAGTTATTCCCAGTCATTCTGCTGTTAGGATCAATTTGCATATTACCCTTTTATTATATAGGATAGAGGCCTGATGCATGGGTGGGGGTCAGCTGGTTTGCCCTGAAGGGTGTTCCGGATCAGGATGGAGGTCCCTCTGGGGTGCCTGGCCAGCCTGGGTGAGGGGCTGAGGGCCATGTTCAGGCTGGTCACACCCCCTTCAGGGTGGGGGTCCCCACGTGGATGCCTGGCCAGCCTGGGTGAGGAGCTGATGGCCGTTTTTAGGCTGGCCAAGCTCCCAGTGACCCAAGTCCCAGCCTCTCCTTTTTTTCTTTTTTTTTTCCTGGGATTTATTTATCTTCTATAATTGAAACTTTGTAGCCTTGAGCAGAGCCCAGTGCTGGCCAGGGCAGGTGGGAAGCTTGGCTTCCTCCATCGCTGGGGGCAACCCAAGCCTCCTGCTCGCTCCAGCTCTGTGGCCATCGCCATCTCTGTGATGGAGTGATGGTTAATTTGCATATTACTATTTTATTAGATAGGATAGGCTCTCTATTCTGTTCCATTGGCCTATGTGTCAGTTTTTATGCCAATACCACAATGTTTGGTTACTACTGCTCTGTACTACAGTTTGAAAGCAGGATGCATGCTGTCTCTAGCTTTGTTTTTCCTTCTCAAGATTGCTTTGGCTATTTGAGGGTCTTTTGTGGTTTCATACAAATTTTAGGATTTTTTTCTATTTCTATGGAATTTTGATAAGGATTGCATGAAATCTGTAGATTACTTTGGGCAGTATGGATATTTTAACAATATTAATTATTCAGGTCCATGAACACAAAATTTTTCATTCATTTGTGTCTTCTTCAATTTCTTTCATTATAGTCTTGTAGTTTCAGTGTACAGATCTTTCACCTCCATGGTTAGATGTATTTGTATTCTATTCTTCTTGATGCTCTCATAATGTTTTTAGTTGGAATTTTGAAATCTGGCAAAGAGAGACCACCTTCATGGGTCATTTCACCTGAAACCATCACACAGTTCCTCCATCTGAGAATGTTCTCCCTAGAATTACCAACTTAATTTGATCTAAAGAGCAAGCTCCACTCAAACCTGACCTACTTACACCAAACTCTCACTTGCAAACACTCGCTGCTGGAGGAAAAACAGTGTGAAGACTCCTTAGCCCTCAGCCGTGAGGAATTCTGGGTTACTCTGGCAATGAGGCAGAAAACTGCAAAGAGCTTGACCAGCAAAGCAGAAAAAAGGCCAAAGAAAGCCCAACCTAATTCGTATAATAAACAACACTATTTGACCTTATACAGCGAAATAGTTATAAACTTAAGAACTCTACAAAAATTCGTGAGTGTATAATCTTTCTAAAATCAAGTGCTCTGCATTGTGAAACATCAGCTACTAATTAAAATTGGAAAGTCTCAAACTGATAAGGTCACATCCATACAGCATTAATCAACAGTCTTTGTGGTGTATGTCTTCCTTGAACCTGTGATTTGTGTGGTTCTGACTCTTGCTTTCACGATTCTGACATGTTACAGGGCTATGCTCTGCTTTTGTTTCATCATCACCCTTTTGCTTTTTTATATCAATTACATTTTGTTTTTTAACATATATATCGATCAGATCATTCAGATCATGCTTTAATATAAAGTGTTTTATCATCATCATCACTCCTTTTAAAATAGGTGTCTGGAATATGCTTTTAATAAGACAGGATTTTAAAAACAAAAAGTGGTAACTGGGGGACTAAGGTGCTTTGACGGTAAGCCTAGTTTTAATGCTTAAAAACAAACCAGCTTTGCCTGGAGTCGGAGCGTGGGGCCAGACCGTGGGGAAAGCCGAGCTCCGGTGGGAAACATGTCAGGTTCAGAGCTCAGCAGGAAGTGGGACCGGTGCTTGGCGGATACGGTTGTCAAGATAGGTACTGGTTTGGATTAGGACTTGTCTTCTCACTTGCCTTCTTTAAAAGAAGAATGTGACCACTAGCCTTTGGTTCTGGCATGGGGTTGGGAATGGCCTACTCCAGCTGTCAGCATGATTTCCAGGCTCCATATCTTCTACGTGGAAAATACGTGAAAGAGCAGAAGCAGTGAGTTACACCTGAGAACATCTCAGTGAGAGGAGAAGAGAAGTCATGTTTATCCCTCAGGATACTGAAGTGCCCTGCAGCAAGCTGACATTCTTCTGTAACAATGTTAGCAGTAGTGCTTTAAACTCCAGCACACTGCTCAGGTATTTGAAACCAAGTCTGTTTCTTGTTTTGTATTTTCTCTCTGGAAATTGCAAGGAGGTGGTCTTAAATAAATTAAACAAAAATAGGCAAAACAACAACAACAAAGCCCAAAAAACAAACCAAAAAAAAACCCAGCTAACTGAAAATTGAAGTATAAGTGGCATTTTATATTTTAAGTTTTTTAATATATTTAACAATTACTTTACCCAGAACCCCTGATTTGTACAGACACTATAGGTCCAATTAGTTGGGTTTTTTTTTTAAAAGCATCACTTTAATAAAGACAACTGGCTAAGAAATAAAAGAGAAAACACTCAGAATGTGTACCCCAAGCCCATTTTGGAGGATTTAGTGAACACGAGTCTCTCTTGCATACTAAGCAGGCTGGTCACGCTTTGCCCAGGATTCCTGAATAATGAGGACTTGCTCCCAAAACTTCCCTTATGGTCTTGCCATGCCCCATTCTATGCGCTCAGCAGTCCTGAAACAATCCCAACCCAGCAGCATTTTGCAAGTCATTGAGAATATATTTTTTAAGTACAACCCATGCCTAACACCATGATTAAGGTAGTAGCAGGAAATGAAAGCTTAACAAAACCTTACAGAAACACAATTGAGAGTCTGCATGAAATCAAGGTCACAGAAATAGTACTGCATCTCAGGCTTTCTGTTAGGTACTTTAAAAAGGTATTGAACGCTAAAAGCATTTAATATGAAAAGGGAAGTTGAAGTCTTGACTTTCTAAAAAATTTCACTCTTAAAATATTAGACAAACATGAAAAAAACGAGTTAAACCCCTCCACAGGTAAGCCATCTGTCATCCATTCAAAGTTTGTTAAACTTCATTTCTTCACCAAGAACCGCGTGATGTCGGATCCATGCTTTGCCGCCAGAGACTGTCTCCTCACCTGGCTTCTTTCCTTGGCTTGCCTGGCAGTTCTCTGAAAGTTAAAAACATGAATGTGTTCACATGCGGGGAGAAAAGTACTGGCTACAGAAACTCAAACACTCCCTGTATTCTGTTAGTCGGGAAATAGCTACATGACTGCCACACCCGCTCCCAGTGCTTTGCCATTAGGGGCATCACCAAACTACAAGCAGCGAACCCAGCAGCTCTGCTGAGTGCCGAGGTCCCGGGTTCACTTAGGACCAGGTGCTGAGGAGAAAACACAGAATTTGGGGGGATGCTACCCAGGGAGGTCCATGCATCCCTCCCTTGGGGTCTCGGGGAGGAGGCCATGATTCCCCTCGTCCAAGTGGGAGTGTTAGGCCATCTTGGGATTTCCCAGAGTGCAGTGTGCACAAGGCCTGCCCTTTCCTCTTCTCTGGAATTCCCAACCCAGCAGCCAAACCAACACGGAAAACAAAATGGGATGGGCAGGAAATCGATTCTTCTGCCAGTCCCGCAAATAGGACTTTTTACGAGAACCTGAAAAGGCGACCACAGAAGGGGCAGCATTTTGCTATATCTTAATTCTCTTATTAGTCTTAAATGTGCTACTAATGTGCACAGTGGAGAAATCGGACGACTTTTCCCCCAGATTGGAGTCCATGCACGTGTGAAGTGACCCAGGTGGGAGGGTGAGGAAAGCAAAGAGGGTTCAAATGAAGAACAAACGGAACAATCGCCATTTGTGTAAAAGTTATGTTTGTGAAGAGAGGAATCTAAAATATTAAAAGGCTAAGAAAATGCTCACATAATATGAACATTGTCAAAGGAACGGAACAGATCTCAAAACTGTAAATACAATTGCTTAGCATTTTAAAAACCATCAAGGTCTTTAGTAAACAAACTTGGGCAGGCCACTTCCCCCACCGCACGGGCACAACCCATGCAGTCAGATGGGCACTCTCTTCCCTGATGGGTTGGAGGGGGGCGGGGGTGGCGGGGGTGAGGGCAGGGGGAGGGCGGCTAACAGTATAACCTTTGGGAAAACAACTTGGAGATAAAAACATCAGCCTCAAAAATACACGTGACTCAGTGATACTTTAGATCTGAGAATCTATCTTAAGGAATGACCTCAAAACATTAAACAAAAAAAAAGTGTGTGGCAACAATATGTATAAGAACAAAAAAGAATGTAAGTAACTTCAATGTGCATTCGCATGGGAAGGGCTAAATACACTACAGTAGAGGTCTATTCAACAGAATCATGTGCAACCACTTTAGACAATAACATTATGAATGCTTATCATGGGAATGTGGGAAAATGCTTAAATCTGCCAAAGGGGAAAAATAAGTCAGATGCAAAGTTGCCTATTGAGTAAGTTTTTCTTTGGAAGATTATCTCAACAGGTAGGCCTGACTTCCTTTTGCTGACTGCCCGTTAAAAATTCATCCTAGTTGATAAACAATCATTCATTGCTCAAAGATATGCCGAGGTTAACAGGTTTTATACTTTGGCCAAGAGTGCAATGTTTGCATGTTAAACTGAGTTGGTCCTAGAGATAATTTATTAACGTTCTTAGACATTTCGGGACATCTTTAGCCGCACATGCAAACATATGTCACTGCCCCAATTCACCAAACTTCTAGCTGGAAGGTCTGGGTCTCTTCAAGACCATGCAAACTACATTGTATTTCTTTTCTGCTAGGCAGTGGGGAAATTTCCGGGTCCTGGGATGAATCAGAAGGCAAGCAGCCTCTCTCTCATCTGTGACCGAGACCTAGGCCTCGAGAGGGAACGCAGTGTTAGGCGATGAAAGAAATAAAATGTGTCTTGGATCCCAGCCCAGGACGTAGATTCCCCAGTCCTTCCCACGCCGGCATGCACGATGTCACCGAGGCCCGGGACGGAGTGGGACGAGCGGAGGGGCACTGACCTCTCTGTGACAGACTGTGCAGAGAGTCTGCAGGTTGTCCAGGGAGCACTGTCCTCCTCCTCCGAACACGGGCCGGATGTGGTCCACCTGCCAGAAGTGCCCTTCCCCGGGGGCTCTGACCATTTCGTTAAGCTGCAACCAGAACCCAGGATCAGCACTTTTGTACACACACTGCGGGAACTGTGGGTTTTGCATTGTGCGATCATGTTTACACAGCAGAATCAGGGAAAAATACATTAGGATGGGTCTTTATAGCCCTTTTTTTTTGTGAATAGGAAAAAGCCTCTAGGTTAGCAATTTGAAAACAATAAAATGTTTCTGGAAAAGTTCTTTTTTCCTTACCTAAACCATTTTGAGAAAAAATTATAAGCAAGTAGAAAATACCAAGACTCCTGACAGACTGGGAAAAATTAGTTGTTTTTGCACTTTTGAGCTAGTTTATATAGTCACTAAAACAAAACAGAAAAGAATAAGAACAGATTAAAAACTTAAAACTTCTAGATATTACTACTGACTTAAAAAAATCTTTAATTGTTGACCTAAATGCATTAATTACTATACCAATGACAGTTTAATATTAATAGCTATAACCTCGAACTTCCATGCTAGTCACCTGGGAGTCTGCCAGTTTACATGGACTGGAATATTTCTAGAACAACCTCTGTAAGTTGCATATTTTGAATAAACAAAGATGTCCACTTAAAGCAGGGATGATTTAGGCCAGTCCACATACACACACTTAATATTTAAACAAGGATGACCTACATTCAAACGGGATGTAATTTAACATTTTACCTAAGGTAGTAAAACCAGCTCACCGCATAGCTGTGCAGTTGTTTAAATATCACAAAGATCAGTGTGAAGGTTGTTTTATTTTCTCGGTCTTGAACAAGGAAGAAGTTGTAATCAACTTCCTGCTGCCAGCCATGGGAATCTGTGTTGCATTTCTAAAGCGCTTTGAAGAAAAGCTGCAGACCTGTGTGGGCACAGGGACCCGTCAGCAGTGCCCAGCCTGAGAGGAGCCCCAAGTGGCAGCGAGTTGGAGCGGCAAGCTTTGTCCGGCTGTGGCTGGCACTGTGGGAAGCAACTACTAATAGAAGTCTGATGCATCGAGCAAATGGCGCATTCTTAGGAAAAAGATCCATTTTGGTTCTGCCTTTTGTAACCAATTCTTTTGCTCTGAACAGTCTCTACTCTGGCAGACTCTAGCCCAGCCGTGGGCAAACTATGGCTAGCGGGCCGGATCCGGCCCGTTTGAAATGAATAAAACTAAAAAAAAAAAAAAGACCGTACCCTTTTATGTAATGATGTTTACTTTGAATTTATAGTAGTTCACACAAACACTCCATCCATGCTTTTGTTCCGGCCCTCCGGTCCAGTTTAAGAACCCACTGTGGCCCTCGAGTCAAAAAGTTTTCCCACCCCTGCTCTAGAAGGTGTTTATTCTCCCTAGTAATTAGCAAATCACGTGGGGACATCTTCAACATCCTAAATTCACCTGTCGAAAGAGTCACGCCCCTCTCTGAGTGGTCCTCCCAGAACTGAGCCTGTGGTGCTCCCGGTCTTCTAAGCACTTTTGTTTTAGGTGTCACTACGCTACCTCATGGACAGACTGCTTCCAGATGTCCTCCAGTTCTGCCACGTGTGTCTCCTGGCAGCCTCCTCACTGAGGCAGCAGGCAGTAACGAGTCCGGGTGACACCCTGGGATGGGTGCAATATGTCCCTCACCAGTTGACCAAAGGATATTTCAGGAACTCAGGACACCATTTAAAAAATAGTGTATCTCCCCAGTTCTCAAAGTTATATGAATTCATTTTTGCAGAAATGCTTATTAATGAATTCTGTCATAACTCAGCAATAATAGGTAAATAAAAATATATGATTTGACAATATTTTAGTGGGCAGAGAGTGGCTCAGGAGTGATTTTTTAAAAAATTAAGCTCACTGTCCTGGCTGGGGTAGCTCAGTGATCAGAGCATTGTGGGTTCAATTCCCGGTCAAGGGCACGTAATTGAGTTGCAGGTTCAATCCCTGGCCCTGAAGGGCACGTGTAGGAGGCAACCAATCGATGTCTGTCTTTCACATCGATGATTGTCTCTCTCTCTCTCTCCCCCCCTCCCTCCTTCCTTTTCATTCTCTCTAAAAATTAATGAAAAAGATATCCCCAGTTGAGGATTAACAACAAAAAAACTCAGCTCACTATAAAATTATACATTTTGCTTTAGTTTGAAGTTTAGAACTGATTAAATCACAACATTAGAAATCCAATTGAGTTTTGGGAATCAAAGCGAATATTGATGAGTCTAAAGATAATATTTTGTCATAAATTGCTCTGCTAAAATCTGATTTTACAACAGATGAATATGTTTCCTTCTCATTGCAATGAACTGCATTTTATCTGTTTGCCCTTCGTCATTCAATATTAACATCATGAAAAGTAGAGCAACTGGACCATAGTTGTTGTGTGTGTGTGTGTTTTTTTAAATTTATTGGGGATGTGGAGAAAAAGGACACCTTGTACACTGCTGGTGGGGGTGTAAATTGGCAGAGCCACTATGGAAAACAGTATGAGGTTTCCCCATAGGTGCTTCTTTTTTTTTTTTGGAATCGGACTCGGGATCCTTCGGTCTATAGGCTGACACTCTATCCACTGAGCCAAACTGGCGAGGGTCCTCATAGGTGTTTCTTGATGCAATGTATCATCTGTTAAGATCTCTTCCCCAAATAATTTAACAAGAATCTAACTAAGCATCTATATCTTATAACCATTATTCTGGAAATCAGGGGGGTAGAGAACCATGTCAGATAATACCATGAGAATACAGGGAGACACACCCAGAATGTGGGAAATCCTATAGGCAAATGATCCAGTGTCCTCAGCAATGTATGGTGTAAAAAAAAGAATGGGGCAATACAGAGTAAAGAGACCATAAGAAGCATGACTAAATGCCATGTGTCATACTTCAAAGGGCCATACTTTGATCTAATCTGAACAAGGCATTTTCAGATTGTCTGAAAAGATATTTTTGAGACAATCTAGGTGGGAAACCAAACACAGACTTATTATAATCAAGAAATTACCATTGTTTTGGTAATGGCTATTGGGGGTATGGCATTAAATTTCCAAGACAGACAGAAAAAAAAGAGGGAAGGAAAGAGGATGGGAAAGAAGGAAGTCTTTATCTATGAGGGCTACATAACGAAAATATTTAAGGATGAAATGAAGTGTTGTCTGGAATTTGCTTTAAAATAATTCCAGGAGAAAAAAAGAATTGAGGTAAGGGACAGATGAAAATTAAGGCAAAAATGTCGATAACTGTTAAGGTTGGGCAATGGGTTATGGGTTCATTATTCTTTCTACTTGTGTGTGTATATTCAAGATTTCCCATATAAAAAGTTAAAAGGAGAGCGAGTCAGAATCCAACCCTCAGTACAACGCTGCCTTCTGTCTGCCACACAATTATAACTTACCTGATCTAGAGGGAGCTTTGAGGTCCAGGTAGCATCCAGAAGACTCTTCCGCTGACTTTTAGGAGCGTCTCTCAGACGTAAAAAGAGCTCTTGCGCGTTCAGATTACACAGCTGACACACACCATGTTCAATTTCAAATACTTTGGCTCGCAGGTAACTGTTATTAGAACGAATCCAAAACTCCTCCTGACAGTTCAGAGAGCAAAACCGTGAGTCCCAAGCGCTTGCTTTGCACTCTTGCTTAGTTTGGCCCGTGGGCTGCTGACAGCGGAGGCACAGTGGGTTTCCTTCACTATCCACAGCTTGCAGGTAGCCTTTGGACGCAGGAGGCTTCACAGTGAGACCAGCTTGCCCTAGGCAGGGAGTCAGAGATGGGACAGAGGCTCCATCTTCAAGACACTCCCTAGAATTGAACAGAACATAGCTAATACACTAGTCTAAATAAGCCTAACTTCACATAATGGTCTTCAGGATTTCTATGCTGATGAACAGTAAACATAGAACCCGCAGATTCTGTGATTCTATGTGGAAATGAAACACTACAGTCAGCACTTGCAACTCGATGCCAAATACAGGAAAGAATGGTGTGTTTAAAAAAGTTAATTTGAGCCGAAACCGATTTGGCTCAGTGGATAGAGCGTCGGCCTGCGGACTGAAAGGTCCCGGGTTTGATTCCGGTCAAGGGCATGTACCTGGGTTGCGGGCACATCCCCTGTAGGAGATGTGCAGGAAGCAGCTGATTGATGTTTCTCTCTCATCGATGTTTCTAACTCTATCTCTCTCCCTTCCTCTCTGTAAAAAAATCAATAAAAAATATTAAAAAAAAAAAGTTAATTTGAATACAAATGTGCCACATCTCTTGGGAATTTAGATATCATCAAGTTAAACAATCAGACTTGGAAACATCTGGGGAAGTTAGAAATGCTCTTCAGGCTGGGACAGGACTGGCCACTGTGAAATCCCAGCTAAAGCTCTCCAAACAGTGCTCACCTCCCTGGGACACAGCCCCTTCCCAAGGCTCCCATGGACCTGTCCCCGGCTCCGCTGGCCCACGGGAAACAGTCACATCCGTAAAGTGACCGAGCCAAGTAGCTAACAGTGTCCATAGGGTTAGAACCGAAGACTTGCTAAGCATGTGCCTCCTACAGGTAAACTCAGAGTCTGACTGAACTAAAGTTAGAAATGAAACGTGGTAGGACCTGTGCTCAATTTGTTAGGATAAAAGAAAAAGGTGCATTACTCAATTGTGTTGAAAAGGCCTATGTGGGAATTACAACCGCTGTTTGCCTATGTCCTACGCTGCTTATTAGAAGCGTTAGAAGAAAACTTATTAGGAAAGAAAGAGCTCAGTATTAGGGAGCAGAGGCCAATTTGACCTCAGGCCTCCTAGTATCTTAGTGGCCTGGGGCAGGTCACTTGGTCTACCTGGTCTCAGGGTCCTCAAAATAACCTTCTTGTCTCTAATTTCCAAGATGAGGCCATCATGTGCCTCAGAGGGTTGCTATGAGAACTGAAGAATTACTGTATTGTGAAAGCTCTTTGGAACCTGTAAGGTGGCCACACAAGGGAAAAGCACGATTACAAAAATGAATGCAAAAATGGGAAGCAGTGGTCTCAGTGCTGCTGTGCCCGACTAGTAAACAGGCCTTACTTTGTAGAAGTGTCCTGCGGCCCAGCCTCCTTGGTGATCAGACGGACATGGCCCCCAGCATTCTTCACTTTGTCCATCGAGGCTGCAGCAACATCTTCTTTAGATATGCACCTAAAACAATGACATGTTAGGTAGATGTTCTCTCCCTGGTAAGACATTTCCTGTTCACATCGCTCCTTGCAAAGGCAATAGGAGAGAAAAAGCGAGACCCAAGTCTATTGGTTGTGTGATGCCAAAGTTAGGGGATGACATTTTCTCCCTTTACATTGGTCACCACGTGTGGGAAACACATTTCTTTCTTCCGCATTAGATTTATTTTTCTAAGAAATTCAAGAGCCATTCAGTGTTCGAAGACCCATTTTCCTTAGAGGGAAAAAGGAGTGGGCGTAGGGATAAGAAATGACGGAGTGCATGCACACTGACAGCCTTAGGTAGAGTGCAGGAAATCTCTAACAGTGTTTCCCCTCTCCTGGTTCCATAAATCACCTTGATCAGTTGTAATGGAGAGTCAGCATTTCAGGTAAAGTGGTTCTCTTTTTAGTTAAACAGGTCCAATCACATCTGCCCTAATCTCAAGGTTGTTCCCATTATTATCAGCCCATCTGGGTTTACAGAACTGCCACTGAAGTGAAGCTACTCTTGCTGTGGGATTCATGGCACCATCAATCCCACACAACGGTGTAGGGGCTGGAAGTGAGGAGGAAAGTTATCCCAATTAAAGGTGATGGGGGAATGTAAGTAGGCGAAATGCAATTACCCAATTAAGTCCTTCTAATTAGCATGGCCCAGTTTCTCTGGTAGTTAACACCTATTATCGTTTTTTTAAAAAAATCAGTTCAAACATAAATTTCTTCATTTGTTGAGTACTTCATCTGGGAGCTTGACAAAATCAAACTTAAATCACAATGGAATAGTTCTGCAATTGTAGGTAAATTTTAGAAATTTGCTTTTATGTTGTTAAAGTAGATTTAACAATTAATAGATTTCCTTCTTCTTATAAAGTATTTTATTAATTTTCAATTAGGTGACACATACTGCACATATTTCAAAATTCGAACGATAGGCAATAGTGTATTTCCCATCCTTTTCACCTCCCCCAAAGCTATCTCTGCTGCTAGTTTTTAACAAATCCTTTTAGAAACAGTTTTTTTTCTGTATATAGGTTATACATTTTATTTACTTATCTCAGTATTTTTACAGACACATAACTCATAGCACTAAATTTAACATTTTAAATTTTACAATCCAGTGCATTTTGGTATAGTCACCAGATGTACGACCATCACCACTACCTGGTTCCAGAACATTTTTATCACCTCAAAAAGAAACCTGAACTCACTAGCAGACACTCCCCATTACACCCGTTCCCTTTCAAAACAAATGGTAGCATCACATACATAGTCGTCGCCACCTTGCTCTGTTTACCTAACCATACATCTCAGGATCTCTCCTCGGTACACACAGAGTTGCCCTATGTTTTAAATGGCTGCAATATTCCATTAT
The DNA here is from genome assembly GCF_028538775.1 of Myotis yumanensis. Taxonomy (NCBI): domain Eukaryota; kingdom Metazoa; phylum Chordata; class Mammalia; order Chiroptera; family Vespertilionidae; genus Myotis; species Myotis yumanensis. The sequence continues at coordinate 75,864,243 of NW_027223759.1, read as the reverse complement.
TTGGACAAACCATGTATCTAACCAGCCTCTGATTAATGGGCATTTTGGTTGTCCCAGCCTCTGCTGTCACAAACAACGCTGTCATAAATATCACTATACATGATATTTTCTACACATGAAATAGATATAAAATAAATTCCCCGAAGTAGAATTGCCAGGACAGAGTCTTGGCGCTTTAAATTTGGGTAGCTTCCGACACATTGCTCTCATTTGAGTTTGTTCCAAATACAGACCCACCAGCAATGAATGAGAGTCCCTGTTTCCTCACACTTCCACTAGCACCAGGTATGTCATTTGAAAACTTCTTGCACCAAAAGGTTGCTGGTTTGATTCCAGGTCAGGACACATGCCTGGGTTGCAGGCTCAATCCCCAGTCCCCAGTAGGGGGAGTGCAGGAGGCAGCTGATAGATGTTTCACTCTCACATCGATGTTTCTCTCTCTCCCCCTAAAAATCAATAAAAATATTTTTAAAAATGAAACTTCTCTGTTAATGGTGATAGGTATCTCATTATAGCTTTAAGTTTGCATTTCTCCTGTTAAGAGTAAGGGTGATTATCTTTTCATATATTTGCATTTCTACTGTGTGTCTTTCTTAAAGCAATAAAGAATTATAGTGAATTCCTTTAAAATTCTCTAATTTTAGTTTGTAAACTCCTCCCCCCCCCCCATTTCTTCAACTATTTTATTCCCTTGACAAAAACACTTCATGAAAGTATTTCAGTGAATTCTAAATGAACTAAAAAGCTTCATAGCTTTGAGGGGCGAAGGGATATTAAGTCTTGCCTTAGGTATTATTCAATGTTTAAAGGCTTAGAAACCTAATTCAGTAACTTTAAAAGATGCTTCGAAATCTATTCAGAGATTTAAGAACTAAAAATAACCTTCCTAGAAGAGTTTTTTTTAGCACAGATTTTTGGAAACCATAGGAACAGATCAATCAACTCCAAATGGAGGGGGCAGGGGGGTAACTTTTCAAATATAGCTGTGAGTTACCAATATTTAATTTTCCACTGAGTTTGCTATGAAGTTCATGTAAGTATATCAACTCTCAAAAGGATTATGGTAATTCCCACTTTTGACAAAGAGGGAAGGAAGAATGTTGTCTGCTACCTACTTCCTGGATGGGGCTGCAACAGAGGATGGCAAGTTTTGTAAGAAGAGAGGAGTGAGTGTGTGTGGAAAGTGGTCCACCCCAATGAAAACCCTGCTGGCTCCAGGTTGCCCACCTGCTTTGGAGATCAGCTGTGGCTGGAGGATAACTAGTTGGCATCCTAAACTCAACAGGGCTCCACTGGACCAGGCCTGCCTCTGCCGAATGGGAACTCACTTAGGAACTGAACCAATGGCTGGTGGCCTTGGCTTCTATTCACACTGAAGAGTGAGCTGCTCAAAAGCTGACTGCAGGCCCTGAGCTGGGATGAGCCTGAAAACTGGTGGACAGCTCTGGAGGGTAATCTAATTGGGGATTTAGCCATTGCTTTGGGTGGAATTCCTAAAAAGCAGTATCTATTTGTCTTTATTCTAAGGCCATTCCATTTTTTTTCAGAGATGAATCTTCTGCCTAGGGAATGAAATGTGGCTGCTGGTGATCTGGAAGTTGAGTGAAGAATATGAAAACACATTGAGCCTGGTGCCAACCTTGGTTCCACTTCTCTAGAAAGTAAACTGGGAGGACAGTGGGGGAGGCACCCAGTGTCTAACCCTCCTCACACAGACTTCCACTCAGCGCTGCTGCGCAGCCCTGCCCTTCACACCTGCTTCCAGAGAGACGTGGTTACTCCACTTTACTGAGACTTAGTGGGGTTCCACGGTGAGAGTCGGCAGGCCCTCTATGGGGACGCAGTTTCATTGTCATGCTCTGCTAAGTCAGTTTCCCTGGAGCCCTCCCTCTCTAATCAATGACCAAGGTCTTCAGAACTACCTCCTTAGCACCGCTCTTCATTTTCCTTTCTCCATTCCATTGCTAATGACTTCATAAAAAGCCCTCATCTTTTGTTCTTTCCAGGTCTACGACAATAGTCTTTTAATTTGTGTGGTAGGCAGAATTTAAAGACATCTCCCTAGGATTCCTGTCTCCAGTATCCAATCAATAACTCATCGAGGTCAGTGGTCGGCAAACTCATTAGTCAACAGAGCCAAATATCAACAGTACAACGATTGAAATTTCTTTTGAGAGTCAAATTTTTTAAACTTAAACTATATAGGTAGGTACATTGTTATTAACTTAATTAGGGTACTCCTAAGGCTTAGGAAGAGCCACACTCGAGGGGCCAAAGAGCCGCAGTTTGCCGACCACGGATCTAGGTAATGCTATGAAAGGACTTCGCAGATGAAATTAAATTTACTAATCAGCTGACCTAAAGATAGTAAACAATTCCAAGCATAAGGAGTTCACACAACTTTGCTGGCCCTGAGATGTAGGGATCCTTGTGCTAGAACTAGGAAGAAGTCTCCTCTAACGGCGGTTCTCAACCTGTGGGTCACGACCCCTTTGGCGGTCGAACGACCCTTTCACAGGGGTCGCCTAAGACCATCCTGCATATCAGATATTTACATTACGATTCATAACAGTAGCAACATTACAGTTATGAAATAGCAACGAAAATAATTTTATGGTTGGGTCACAACATGAGGAACTGTATTTAAAGGGCCAGAAGGTTGAGAACCACTGCTCTAGAAGCTAAGAGCAACCCCCAGCTGAGAGCCAGCAAGGAAACCTAAGTCCTACAACCACAAGGAACTGAATGCTGTCAACCACCTGAATGAGCAATGGATCCTTCCCAGACTATCAGTAGAGCCCAGCTGGCCCACATTTTGTTCTCAGCTTTATAAAATGCAGAGCAGAGAAACCAGCAGAGAAACTCAGGCTTCGACTTATAAAACCCCAAGATGATAAACCACTGTTGCTTTAAGCCAATGAGTTTCTGATAATTTGTCATGATAGCAACAGAAAACTAACTCAACTCATCTCTGCAACTCGAGTATCACCCTTTCAATCTAAACTTCCAACTGCTGCCAGAGTGAGCTCTTAAAAACACAAGTCCAACAGACTTACTTTGCTGCTTGTTAACACATGTGGTATCTATAAGATATCACTGCACATCCTATATAATAAAAAGGTAATATGCAAATTGACCAAATGGCAGAACAACTGGTTGCTATGACCCGCACTGACCACCAGGGGGCAGACACTCAACACAGGAGCTGCCACCAGCCGGATTGGGGCCAACCTCTCGGTCTCTTCCCCTGCCCGGCAGGCTCCAATCACCCGATGGAGAATGGGGAACCAGGGGTGGGTGGCGACAGGGGGTGGAGCCGGCTGCCGGCAGCCTGGGAAGATGGCAGGCCAGGCCTAGGGACTGTACCTGTGCATGACTTTCATGCGCCTGGCCTCTAGTAATTTTATAAGTAACTTTGGTTTGTATCAATTTTATCAGACTTGGCTTTTAGCCTGAGCAGTCATCTTTCTCAAGAGATTCTTTAAGTGGTCATCCATGTCTGATGGAGAAGAAACTAGAAATGGCTGTGGTTAACTCTGACTGTGGTAATAAAAATGAGAAAATAGAGAGGACTAGAAGAAGTATTGAGAACAATAAAATAGGCATCATGCTTTTTGTTATATGTGTGTGCATATATGTATGTGTAGGTGTGCATATGAATAAACACACACATATTTTAAATGTATTTTTTATATAAAGTAATATATGCTCCTGAGAAAAATTCAATACAGAAGACATTAAGCAAGAATCCAAAACTGGCAGCTCATAAATAAACCAACTCCGCAGAGTCATGCAGTGGTTTATTTTTAAATCTGAATTTAAATGATGTTAGATGGGTTGTGCACTTTACAATTTGCCATAGTTCCATCTCCTGCCCCATCTTTTTCTAGTTTTACACCTGACCTCATTTGTTCATTTACGATTCCTGCTTTGTTTTCGTCATTAGTTTGTGATCCTGGAGTAAAGTACAAAGTTCCTACCATCTCCACAAGTCCCCTAATCTGTGGTCTACAGCAAGATTGCTCAATGGTGGCACTCCTGACACTCTGACACAGAAAACTCTTTGCTGGGGAGTGCAGTGCTGCTCACTGCAGGATTGTTATTGATACCCCAGGCCTCTGGCCGCTAGGTGTTCCCCTGCTGTGTCCCCTGATTTTGAAAAACTAAAAGTTGTCACCCTGGGGGTAAAACTGGCCCAGCTGGAACCACTGTCCTAGAGAGAGCTCTGGGGAGATTTTCTGAGGTATCCTTCCAGACACTTTCTACGTCAACAACAGCAATGACACATATTTGTGTTCCATCCTTTTTATATACTTACTAGAGGCCCGGTGCACAAAAATTTGTGCACTCCGGAGGGGGGGGCGGCCAGCCCGGCCAGTGCCCTCTAGCAGCCTGGGACCCCTCGGGAGATAATGACCTGCTGGCTTAGGCCTGCTCCCAGGTGGCAGAGGACAGGCCCAATCCCTAGGTGCAGCCCCTGGTCAGGCTCAGAGCAGGGCTGATTGGGGAGTTGGGGCGCCACCCCCTGTCATGCACAGAGCAGGGCGGATTGGGAGGTTGCGATGCCACCCTCAGTCACGCTCAGGGTAGGGCCGATTGGGGGGTTGGGGCACCGCCCCCTGTCACACTCAAGGCAGGGTCGATGGGGAGGTTGCGGCGCCACCCCGTCATGCACAGAGCAGGGCCGATCAGGGGATTGAGGCGCTGCCCCCTGTCACACACAGAGCAGGGCCCATCAGGGGTGTTGGGGCTCCATACCCTGTCACGCACAGAGCAGGGCCGAGGGGAGGGTTGGGGTGCCTTCCCCTGTCATGAACAGAGCAGGGCGGATAGGGAGGTTGTGGCCCCGCCCCCTGTCACACACAGAGCCACAGGGCGATCAGGGGGTTTGGGCGCTGCCCCCTGTCACGCTGATCCCGGTGCCGGGAGCTTCGCTGCTCTGCTGATCCCGGTGCTGGGAGGCATATTACCCTTTTACTATATAGGATAGAGGCCTGGTGCAAGGGTGGGGGCTGGCTGGTTTGCCCTGAAGGGTGTCCTGGATCAGGGTGGGGGTCCCCACTGGGGTGCCTGGCCAGACTGGGTGAGGGGCTGAGGGCTGTTTTCTGGAAGCGAGTGACTAAAGCTTCCAACCGCTCCTTGTTTTCTTTTTTTTTTTTATTCTGGGCCAGCTTTAGCTCTGAGGCCTCGCCGCTGAAAACATCCATACAATGTTGCTAAAGCTTGGCTGAATGAAAGCTGGTCTCTGGGGTTTTGTTTACCTTCTTATTTGCAACATAGTACATAGTTACTTAGAGTTGTAGCTCAGAGGCCAGCAAGTGAGGCGGGTAATGTTTGAGTCTGCAGCAAGCAAGCCTCATGTTCGCTTCCAGCTGCCTGGCTGCCGGCCGCCATCTTGGCTGACCGTTAATTTGCATATACTCACTGATTAGCCAATGAAAAGGGTAGCGGTCGTACGCCAATTACCATGTTTCTCTTTTATTAGTGTAGATTTTTACCCTTAATGAATTATCACAAGTATCATTCCTTGTTCTCCCACATGAATATACCACCTGCCATATTCTGAAACAGTTGAAGAGACTTTTCACTGTGTGGGGATATCATTTATTTAATCAACCACATCTTCTCCTAAACCACTGGTGAATTTTTTTCACCTGTGTGCACAGGAAAGGCCGGAGATCACAAAACAATGGCAGGTGGGGGTGAAGGGGGCTAAGGTGTATGGAGACAGGAGGGCCAGGGGGTTTTCCTGCCATGTGGCCGCTGGTGCTTTGCGATCCCTTCAGAGAAGAGAGGGCAGCGCACAGCCGCCTGCCCTTCCCGGGACCTGCTTCGTGCTGAGGAAGAATCTACAGAGAGTGGGATCACACAAGGGGACGTGAGATCTAAGTGAGGCAGAGATGATTATGATGCCAAGAAAGGGAAGGGCACGTACAGAGATTATCATCTGTGATGACAGAGGCAAACAGCTGCAAACACGAGACGCACAACCTCTCCTTTCATTTCGTTTCCAACCACAGGCATAACCGTTACCTCCACCACCTGGGTGGTGGTGCGGCCACCAGGACCAGCCCCCCTGTGCATGGCACCGAGACCCTCGGACCCTCGGCCGGGATGCAGGGCAGACGGGCCCAGAGGCGTGTCCTGCTGTCCTCACAGGGAAATGTCTTCCTGTGAGCCAGGGTCCCGGGCTGGGTGAGTGCGACTCATGTTGAGAAGAACGGACAACCGAATCGTGGATTTCTTTAGTGGTTACATAAATGCCTCAATCCCCCCCCCCCACCCCCCTCCACCTCCCCACTAAGAAATAACCATGACAAGTAATAAAATACAAACAGAAAGAGAAGGACCGCCCATACCTTTTTGTGCTGTTTTGTTTGGTCTGTTGCTTTGTGGCCTCTTCGAATGCCAGCGCTGGGCTGCAGAACAGCTGCCCGCTCCTCCTGACCACCCTCTGCTTCATGGCCGTGAGGCTGCTCCATTCGCGCACAAACCGCAAAATCTGCAGGGAGATGAGAGGTGAAAACAGTGCACGCAGCGCACCGCACGCCTTCCTTTGAAGTGGGGCTACTTACAACGTCAGGCACCTGAGTTTTATATACCCCAAACAGGCTTCTTGGGGGACAATGAAGGCTTTCTTCGGTTTGATGGTTCATCTCCTTTTTGTGAACCCCCTACGGCCAGTTCTGTAGGCGTCTCCTGATCCAGAGACTCTGCAGGCACGTTTCAGGGCACCTGGCACATGTCCCTGGCACCCAGGGACCAGCTGCAGCCATGTGCTCAGTGAGGCCGACAGAGGCCCGGGTGGAAGCCGTGACCGAGGCAAAGCTGGTCTTGGGGACAGCAGGTGTGGCAGTTGTGACCGACAGGCACGGCAACACCTGAGAATCGCTTTGAACCCCACGACTTAAGTAATCGCAGGAAGGTAGCCATCAATAAACCTGGGCATTTTAATTAGAGTAGCATTCATCTTACTTATTGGTCAAATATATGCAGCTGGCTATCTTCTGGGAATCTGGGAATCACAATTAGATGACTCTGAAGAAAGTAAGTCAGTGCTACCTTTCCCTTTGAGACAGGTGCGGCCCCCTATGGGCAATGTTTGATTTCTACTCAAAGGGCAAAACGTAATCGCTGTTCTTGTAGAAAGCGGTACACTGCCTGCTGGGTCGGCCCTGCACACGCTGACCCTCCTTTGCAGGGAAGGGAAACGGGCGCAGGTGAGCACCTAGGCTCCCTGGCAGGGGTGTGGCCGGCACTGCAGGCTGGTGCTCTCACAAGGAATCGAGAGTCACCCCGCATGGTCTCAGCTCCGCTCTCAGAACCTGTCAGGTTAGAACTGAGCCTTCACAGATAAAGTGTGATCTGACAGATACCACTATCACAGCTGCTACTTCTGTGAATGAGGCATTAAATGTGAGGATGATTCAATCCATGGAAGCAGCCATCCTGGGTGTGATCACTCACCACGGAAACCGAGCTCACAGATATTCTGAGCAGCGGGGTAAGTTGCAGGCGCGGCCAGTGACGGGAATTCTGTGACAGGCCACGAGTGCTCCACTTTTATTAAACTCGAAATGGTCATTAACATCACTCAGATTTTAATTTACAACAAATTCACAGAACTGTTCTTACCAGGGAGCGATTTTGTTTCAGCTCAAAGCTTGCTGGCAAATCTTCCCAAAGGTCTAATTTTATATCCAAAGGAATGAAATTGCAGTTCATCCGGTTCCCATCCTGATTATAGATTAAGAAGGCATTGTCAATCCATTTTGTCTGTAGGCACCAGCAATTATTTTAAAAGTAAAGAATTGTATTATGACATAATAGCCCAGTCTCCCAAGATCCCACCACCCACACAGCCCCCCAGAAAGGACGCTGAGAGGAGGAGCGAGGAAGGCTCCCCGGGGCCCTCTGAATGCCTCAGTGCGTTCGCTGCTCAGGGAAAATACCACGCAGAGGGGTAGTCAGCTAAACACAAGGTTGGAGCAGGAAGTACTTCTTTATAAAGGGGGAGAAAAATCTCTGCATATGAAAGTATAGCAACAAGAGTCGAATCATATTCGAACTCTCTCGGCTAAAAGAAAGCGCTCCAGCTCCCACAATTGCTTTGGGAAAAACACAAAAAGAAATTACATGCGGATTCAAAGTTTAGATACATAATTGTTATTCTAAACTCAATCAGACTTGGGATTCTGGCTGCAAGGACAGTTCTTTAGAGTTACATGTTAATGGCATCAATGGCTAAATGGCTGTCACTGCTCTTCCTTTTAAGCGGTGTCCTTTTAGGCAGCGAGCTGGTTTTTATCCAGATTCTACTTCAGCTCTTCGAAGGTCAAAAGGAAAGATCTCATCTCAACTCTGCTGTAGCTGTGAAAAGACCTGTTAGCATTCCATCTGCTTCGGGTCTCGTGTGTAGGAAATAACTGAATAATGTTTTATGGTAAAGGGGCATGTAAGTATTTAGAGTGGTCGTACAAATGCACTGGAAACTGCTAAGAGAGATGTCAAGAACAGGAGGTGGCCACGCTGCCAGGCTGGTGGCCGAGCCAGGAGGGGTGGCGAGGCTGTGGCTGCATGTGGCCCGGCAGCTGGCCCCTGTGCCTCTGCCAGGAGCTGGCAGTTTCTCCCCCGCCTCCACTTGAAGGGGAGAACAACGAATCAGACAATTCAGGAAGCACAGCGTCCACTGCACAGAGTAACGAGCTAAGGGCTTCTGAATTCCTGTGTGTGCTCCGCCTGGTGTCCGACTTTTGGCTTCTTGACTCTCAGGCCCACCTGGGGTCAGTTCCCTGTTGCTCCCATGAGATGGTCAGAGAAGCGTGGCCTGGCGCTTGCTCCCAGGGGCCGAGGGTGGTTCAGGCTCAGGTCTGCCTGGGGGAGCAGAGATGCCCGTGGTGCTCCTCTCGGGTCTAGGCCTGGGGTCCGGCTGTCAGAGGAGCGCTGCTGACTGCCTGGCTTTGCCCGGGGTCCCTCTCCCGGTGTGGTCCCAGGACAGAGGTTGGGGGCCAATGAGGAGGCTGATTGGCAATTTTGTATTCACGACCCTCCCCACCTCCTGCTCTTCTATCCAGCTCTTTCAATCTTCAGTTAGAACTGGAAATTATTACAAGGAGCGCCATCTGTCTATATCTATATTTGTTGTAGTAGATAACATGGCACTGAGTTTGCGCAGTTATCTTTAAAAAGGCATTCTTCTGGTAGAATGGCCCATGAGTTTAAAAAGTTATAAATATCATTTTCTTATAGAGATTAAGATTTGAAACTGCAGTCCAAACAAAAGTATTCATAACGTCAGCAATTTTTCCTCAAATATTCAGACCAGTTAACCCAGGCCAAGGGTTCTCACATGGCCCCGCTCCTTCCCGGGGATCCACACGTCAAAGAGTTGATGTAAAAACAGTAAATCATGATTTGCCTTTTTTTTTTTTTTTTAAATATATTTTATTGATTTTTTACAGAGAGGAAGGGAGAGGGATAGAGAGCCAGAAACATCGATGAGAGAGAAACATCCACCAGCTGCCTACTGCACACCCCCCACTGGGGATGTGCCTGCAACCATGGTACATGCCCTTGACCGGAATCGAACCTGGGACCTTTCAGTCCGCAGGCCGACGCTCTATCCACTGAGCCAAACCGGTTTGGCATGATTTGCCTTTTTTGTTCTCATTCTGTCACAACTGTTCAGTGGCTTTCCATGCACAGGCAGATCTGGGAATCCCATTGTCTTCTATTAAGACTTTAGAGAAAATTGCTACAAATGTAAATGTTCATTAAATATTATTTTTGGCCCTAACCGGTTTGGCTCAGTGGATAGAGCGTTGGCCTGTGGACTGAAGGGTCCCAGGTTCGATTCCGGTCAAGGGCATGTGCCTTGGTTGTGGGCACATCCCCAGGAGGGGGGTGTGCAGGAGGCAGCTGGTGGATGTTTCTCTCTCATCGATGTTTCTAACTCTCTATCCCTCTCCCTTCCTCTCTGTAAAAAATCAATAAAATATATTTAAAAAAATATTATTTTTGTTTTGGAAAACACAATTGTTTTTCATGAAAACAGGCTACTGATATAAATATGTACATTTATATTATGGCTACTCTTAAATAAAACAATAAATGAATATTTTTAGGTGTTTCCATTTTAATTTTAGATATAGTAAGTATCAATAGATATAAGCCACATAAACAAAAGCTCTTTGGGGTCCTCAATGAATTTAGGGGTGCACAGAGGTCCTGAGATGAAAGTTTGAGCTCCACCAGCCTAGGCTCTGGCCAGAACCTGAGCAACCCTTCCATGAAATCGCCATGGAGTCCAGTGAACAGAAGGACAGGCAGAGGCTCGGTACAGACGCTGCTGTCGCTGCTGCTACAAGTGGTCAGGCAGGAGCTGGCATTTTGTGAGAGGGCACTGTGGCGGGCACTGTGCTGAGTGCTCTGCAGGAATCAGCTCCTTTGATCTTTGTACAGCTCCTCTCCATGTATCACAGCTGAGGAAACTGAGGCACGGAGAAATGAAGTGAGGTGTCCGACTCCAGAGCTAGTCACAGATCTGAGCTGAGGTTCTGGTGCTACAGTCTGGGCTCCTGCCTACTATGGTGGTTGCCTCTCTGACATACCATCGGGATCTGAGGACTAGCTTTAAGGAGAAAAGGAACTAGGTGCCAATCTCTTTGCTAATAAAATTAAATATCTCATTGAAACAGGAAAAAAGGAAGCCTTTTGCATGATTCAAACCACATGACCGGCAGGATGCTTACCTTGGTGTAGAGGTGGATCCGGTCGGTGTTCCTACTTGCACGAAACATGAGGGTGCTGTACACTGGCTGAGGGTCTGCGCGCTTCGACTGTTCTAAACAAGGAGATGAAAGAGAACCTGAAGGCCCATCTACCCTCTATCCGAAATAGTTCAATCCAGTCTTCTGTGGGTTGGCTGATAAACCAGTTTTACCAAGTATATCAACATCTGTGCCGGAGAGCATGGCCTGGGCCTGAACAGGACGCAGGGAGGCAGCTCTGAGCATGGCCTCCCCGGCACCAGGGGCTCTGCACTTTTACTAGTGACCCAGGAAGAAAGAAACACATTCAGAATGAGCTGAGAGTTACAAGTCAGGCCTAAGGGAGCATTTCCTGCCACCACGAGGGAAGGAGTCTGGCATCTAGACTTCTGCTAGAGCTGATTTAAGTGGAGGCTGAAAGGGCACCGTCTTGATCAGCAGCAACAGTACCACCCAGTGAGGGCCCAGTAAGTGCCCGACTCCCCGCGGCTTCGCCTCACATTCACAAAGGGAAATGAGGGGACACCTTCTCTCCTCACAATCTCTTTTCATATATCCCTTTCTCAGTTCCACTGACCAACATATTCTGTAGGAAAGACAGGGTTATCAACGCTGACCTAAATAATAATTATAGTTAACACTTACCAAGTACTTACCATGTTCTATGCACTGGTCTCAACACATATATTAACACCTCTCAGAAATAAGTAGTGCATTATTCAGAGGGGGAAACTGAGGCACATTCACTTGCCCAAGGCCACACCATTAGCAAGAGGACTTATCCCAGTGAGTTACTGTGGTCACAAACTGAATAACAAAGAAAATAACCCCAAAGCACTCACAATCTCTTGCCAGCTGGCCCATAAGATAGTGATGCATGACATATAGACTAGTATTTGCCAACTATCACAGCTATAAATAATAAGTGGAATCAACCCAAAAGTAAATAAATCTGAAACACTATGTGGTTGGCTCCAAGTGCAGTCATGATTCATATAGTCTTTTATAAAAAATTAAACTATAGTTCATATACATTATATTAGTCTCCAGCATACAACATAGTTATTCAACATTTACATCCTTAACAAAGTGATCACTTGATTCATGCAGTCTTGAAATTATGTTCCTCAGAAAAATTTTCTTTACCAAAAACACACAAAACCCCAAACCCTAAATTTAAAATATGCCAATTAGTTGTAGGCATTTAAAAGAAATTCATATGTAAAGAATTAATTATCTGCTAATGGCTGTTAATAACCTGTCAACCTTACCATTTGGCCCCAAAGAACCTCCCAAATATCCACACCACCAAGTTGCTGGGCCTGGGTCGCTGTGTGAAGGGAACCGGGCCGCTGTGTGAAGGGAACTGTGTCGCTGTGTGAAGGGAACCGGATCGCTGTGTGAAGGGAACTGTGTCGCTGTGTGAAGGGAACCGGATCGCTGTGTGAAGGGAACCGGATCGCTGTGTGAAGGGAACCGGGCCGCTGTGTGAAGGGAACTGTGTCGCTGTGTGAAGGGAACCGGATCGCTGTGTGAAGGGGCCTGGGCCGCTGTGTGAAGGGAACTGTGTCGCTGTGTGAAGGGAACCGGATCGCTGTGTGAAGGGGCCTGGGTCGCTGTGTGAAGGGGACTGTGTCGCTGTGTGAAGGGGCCTGGGTCGCTGTGTGAAGGGGACTGTGTCGCTGTGTGAAGGGGCCCAGGTCGCTGTGTAAAGGGGACTGTGTCGCTGTGTGAAGGGAATCGGGTCGCTGTGTGAAGGGGACTGTGTCGCTGTGTGAAGGGGCCTGGGCCGCTGTGTGAAGGGAACTGTGTCGCTGTGTGAAGGGGCCCGGGTCGCTGTGTGAAGGGGACTGTGTCGCTGTGTGAAGGGGACTGTGTCGCTGTGTGAAGGGAACCGGGTCGCTGTGTGAAGGGGACTGGGTTGCTGTGTGAAGGGGACTGGGTTTCTGTGTGAAGGGGACTGTGTCGCTGTGTGAAGGGGACTGTGTCGCTGTGTGAAGGGATCTGTGTCGCTGTGTGAAGGGAACCGGGTCGCTGTGTGAAGGGAACCGGGCCGCTGTGTGAAGGGAAGTGGGGGGCTGAGGCGGGCAGCAGGTCTGGAGCAGGGCAGCCAGGTGCTGGTTTGCTCTCTGGTGATGTCTGATTGCCAGCAGCTCTGCTCTCCCCACCACCTGGTGATTAAGTGTGTGGCTTATATTTTTAATATAAACAAGAATACGAGGAACCCAGAACCAGGTAGTGATCACAAATCTACTAACAGCATCATGTGTCTAAGCACATAGGTATTATTTGGACAATGGAAATAGGAGCAAACTTACCATCACCTGGCTGGGGCGCGAGTCCCTCTTCTCTCTCGATTTTCAATATTTCCTCCTTGCTCTCAGCCAATGGTTCCGGTTCTGTCTGTACAAGCACTCGTTTTTCACAGTCAGAATTAGTGCAAACATTTTTGGACGTGTCTTTCTGAGAATCATCTTCCTCATTTTTGTTTTTATCCAGGGTATAATGTAGGCTACCTATTTGTAGAATTAGAAAAATCAAACAAATAATTTATATATACATTAGATAAAGTCATTATTTACTCTAAGCCAAGTTTGAAAAAGAAAGTTTAAAAAAGTCACAGTAGTTCTTATAGAAAGAAACAAAGTCAACAATGTTTGCTCATCCTCTGGAAACATGTATTGGAAGACACTAAATGCCAAGTTCTATGCTAGTGCTGGACGGGAAGCAAGGACAAGACAGATGCGTCCCCGCTCCCTGGAGATTCCATTCTAAGTGGCAGAGGTAGACGATAAGCAGGTAAACAAGTGAATAGAGCCCTTTCAGATAAAACAGGGTTTTGTAAGTAAGGGGCCCTGAGTCTAGGAAGCCTGGCCCTGGGTCTATATTTTTGGGTTAGATTCTACATGTAGCTAGAAGGTATTAGAGGGCTTTAGGCAAAGGAAGACACTGGCCTATGTCTTTAAAGGCTCACGCTCGCTGCTGTATAGAGAAGAGCCACAAGGGAGAATAGTAGAAAGGCCACTGAAGTATGAGAGAGAGAAAACGGTGGATTCCAGTGGGTGGTAGCAATAAGATAAAGTGGCCAGAATCAGGATATATTTTAGAGGCCACACCAGCAGAATCTGATGGATCAAGTGTGGGAAGAGAGAAAGGAATCAAGAATGCTGCCTAGGTTTTTAGCATGATAAAGGGAAGATAGGGGAAGAGAAGATTTGGGTGTTGGTGGTGAATCAACAATTACACTTTGGACACGCTAAGCTTGAGGTACCCATTAGACAAACTCTCGGCCCTCAGGCTGTATGCTGCCCATCACGAATATTTTTGCAGCCCAGCCAATATAATGGTATATAAGAAATGTTTTAATAAAAATTTCATAAGTTAATTTTTACAATATCCTGTTACATATAACTAGAGGCCCGGTGCACAAAACTTTGTGCACTCGGGGTGGAGGAAGGGGGTCCCTCAGCCTTGCCTGTTCCCTCTCTCAGTCTGGGACCACTCAGGGGATGACCACCTGCTGACTTAGGCCCTGGGGGATTGGGCCTAAGCTGGCAATCAGACATCCCTCTGGCAGCCCGGCAGCCCTTGGGGGATGTCCACTTGCCAGCGGGGAGCAGGCCTAAACTGCAGTCGGACATCCTTAGCACTGCTGAGGAGGTGGGAGAGGCTCCCACCACCACCGCTGTACTGGCAGCCATCAGCCTGGCTTGTGGCTGAGCAGAGCTCCTCCCATGTGGGAGCTCACTGACCACCAGAGGGCAGCTCCTGCATTGAGCGCCTGCCCCCTGGTGGTCAGTGTGTGTCATAGTGACCGGTCATTCCCAGTCTTTCTGCTGTTAGGGTCAGTTTGCATATTACCCTTTTACTATAAAGGATAGAGGCCTGGTGCATGGGTGGGGGCCGGCTGGTTTGCCCTGAAGGGTGTCCCGGATTAGGGTGGGGGTCCTGCTTGAGTGCCTGGCCAGCGTGGATGAGGGGATGATGGCTGTTTGCAGCTGGTCACACCCCCTCAGGGTGGGGGTCCCCACTGGGGTGCCTGGCCAGTCTGGGTGAGGGGCTGAGGGCCGTTTTCAGGCTGGCAGGTGACTGAAGCTCCCAACCTCTCCTTTTTTTCTTTTTTTTTAATTCTGGGATTTATTTACCTTCTATGGCTGTCACTGGAGCTGAGAGCCGGCTTTAGCTCTGAGGCTTGGCTCCAGCTCTGAGACCTCTGCTGCTGAAAGCAGGTATCTGGGTTTGTTTGGCTTCTATAATTGAAACACTGTTGCAGCTCCAGCTCTGAGGCCTGGCTGGCTGAAAGCAGGTTTCTGGGGTTTGTTTAGCTTCTATAATTGCAACAATGTTTCTTAGAGTGCAGCTCAGAGGCCGGCAGCGGCAGACGGGGAACCTTGGCTTCCTCCATCACTGGAGCAAGCAAGCCTCCTGTTCGCTTCAGCTGCCTGGCTGCCGGCCGCCATCTTGGTTGGCAGTTAATTTGCAAATCCTGCTGATTAGCCAATGGGAAGTGTGTCGGAGGTACGGTTAATTACCATGTTTGTCTATTATTAGATAGGATTGTTAATAACGAACTACAACATTCACTAATGACTGATTACTATAATCGTGTTGCATCCATTTCTCTTATGCACCTTATGCACAGGCGCACCATTTCTCTCCACTAATACTAGCAGCAAATAATTTAGCAGTCAATTGCCACGTCATTACTCTTGTACTGACTTGTTTGGTGTGTGCAACAGGAAATATTTCGCTTCCGAAGAACAAGAAAAATAGGTTGATTTGCGTTACGCTTATTAATTTGTGCAGTTATTCAGTGTCTGGTAAGTTAATGTTCAAGAAAAAATATTAATTTTTATTAAAATGTTCTATTATTTTATGTTAACAATTACTCATTTATTTCAGCCCTTTGTATTCATATGTCTCTACTGAACTAAACCTATGTTTCTATGAAAATTGAAGCTTTGTTTTTTTGCGGCCCGCATAAACTTAAACCTTGTTTATCTGGCCCGTGTTAGTCTTTGAGTTTGATATGCTTGCATTAGACGTCCAAGTGGAGATAGATGTTAGAGACCACTGGATACATCCAATCTGAATCCAGTGAGAGAGAAATCTGGGCGTATAACTGTAAAATGTCAAGTGTAAACTATCAATTTTAAGAACAAAGCACAAGAGAAGTGTTATACATCTAATCTAATAATAGAGGAATATGCAAATTTGTCTGTTACAGCATCACGACTGGATCAGCAGGCTGCATCCCTGCCCTCTGCTCAGGCAGCTGCAAGGCCTGGGATAGGATAGAATATGATAGGAGAGGATAAGAAAGAAGAGGGAGAGGAAGGCAGGCCTGCATGCACACAGGCTGAGAGGAGAAACAGAAATACAGAAAAGGAACAAGAAAAAGATGCAGGAATGAAAAAGGGAAGGAAACTGCATGCGGAAGGGGGTGACGACCGCTGGGGGGTGAGGGAGGAGGAGGCGGAGCAGGTGCACCTGGCGAGGGGTGGGGCGCAGACGGTGTGGAGCAGGGAGCCCCGCCCAGACGCAGGAGGAGGGCGGTGGCGGCCATTGGCGGGGAGGCGCCCATGGGTCTGGGACAGAGTGGAGGATGGTCCGAGGCCTTCTGGGTGGAGGGGCTCCTACTTTGTGGCAGCAGTGCCCAGGCTGCGCAGGCCTCGGCCACCTTCGCTGGGCCCGGCATCCCAGGCAGGGAATGGGAGCAGGACAGCAGCAGGGAGGCCGGGGAAGGGGGGCGGGCAGCGAACACCTGGCTGGGGCTGAGCCCTGGGCTGGGGGTTAACGCTCCCCCCCCGCCAAGGGAAGCTTTAAGAAGGGAAGGAGGGAAGGAAGAACTTTATAAAGGCGTCAGTAGAGAGCAGAGTTAAAGAAGGAAAGAGGATGTGTGAGTGAACTGTAGGAGCTATAACAAAAATCAAGTATAGTTGTGTACTGGGGACAGATTTTAAAAGTAGGAGTCAGGAAAGAAAAAAAGGTAAATAATAGTGAATAATTAGGCAGGTAGATAGATATTAAAACAGTGGAAATCAGTAAGAAGGATGTGGATGAGAGAGAAAGGGGGAGGGAAGAAAAGTTTTAAAGAGGAGCCGGTAGAGCTTAAAAGGAGAATGGGAAGAAGGAAGAAATGGGGGAGGGAGCAAAGCAGGTCCGAGGGAGGAAGTGAAGAAAAAAATTAAGGTGGGAAGGAAGGAAAAGGGGAGGGAGGACAGGGGTAAAGATAATGAAAAGAAGGAATGTTGGGAGGGAGGGAGGAGAAAGATGGGAAGAAGGATGATGGAACAGAAGTAGGAAATAAGGAGGAAAGAAAAGTTTATAAATGATGAGTCAGTAGGAAAAAGTGTTACATAAAGGAGAGAGAAAAACTGTGTGACAGGGAGAAGCCAATAAGGAAGTCAACTGCAATAGTGTGTGTGAAAGGAATAAGATTTTTTTAAAAAAGTTAATAGGGGCAACCAGCCTGGCAGGGGAGGGCAGTCAGGGGTGACCAGGCTGGCAGGGGAGGACAGTTAGGGGGATCAGGCAGGCAGAGTGGTTAGGGCAGGCAGGCAGGTGAGCAGTTAGGAGCCAGAGGTCCCGGATTGCAACTGGCAGTTGGACATCCCCGAGGGCTCCAGATTGGAGAGGGTGCATGTCAGGCTGAGGGATGCCTCCCCACCAATTTCATGCACTGGGCCTCTAGTTGACAAATATTAGTGCTCACTAGTATACTGTACCAAATCTCATCTAATGTGCTAGAATCTGCATTAGCAACCTCTATAGGAATGTAATATCCTAACACAGCTCCTTTGATTTTTGGATTCTACCATTCCCTCAAAGGGTTATATGGCAGGCAAGGACTTAAAAATTTAGATGGATTAGAAGTAATTCTGTGGTTCAATACTTTTGGGGTATATCCAAATTAAGATTGGAAATCACTATGCCAAATTACAGTAACATAAACCTAATAATAACTTTTATATACAGTAATATCATTGTTATGTAGAATATATGTTTCTCTTTGAACAGATAGTTGCTTGTTCACAAAAGATATTTTGTTTTTGTTTGGATTGCTTGGGAGTTTGCTTATTAAATCATGGGTCTAGAAACGTTCGTTGTTGCTCTTGGTATCATCACAAAGAGAAATCAGAACTATAAAACCCTATTAAAGTATAATTTTTGTTGCTAAATCGCTCAACTTACATACTTAATGTGAACTGACATTACTTTGTAGTCACAAGATACTTTATTTTTATTGCCTGTAGCAGTTGGAAATTGAATGAGGTAATGCAAATTGTGAGAGAGATGATATGGGATAAGCTCGTGGTTCCAATTTAGTTCGCAGACAACAGGTGTCCACGTTACAAATATAACCACCCAGATGGCAGCCTTGTCAGTTTGGGTAGGAACACCCAGAATTGAAAGAGGAAAGACTCAGCTACTGATTACACTTTCTCTCAAATCAAAGCTAAGACGGAGGGAATCATGGCAGGCAAGAAGGAACTGCAGTTTCAGCTTCAACTTAGCTGCGTCTTTGTTAATGTTACTACTCTGAATAATTCACATATGATGGAAAAGTAGATGTGAACAATCATCACACTTGATGAAACAAAATGACTTCTTCCAGGTTCCAAAACTGTCAACTTGGCACTTTGAGTTACCATAAAAAATGACCTGTCACCCAGGAGAACTGGCAACAAAGGCATACAAGTGATTTTTTCTTAAGACAACCAGGTATGAATAATCATTCCAAAAGCAAAGCATCAGGAAATGTCATCTCATGCTATGAAAACATACTCTGAGGTATGTTTATGATGTCTACTTATAAAATAGCATGCTTTAAAAAAGAATAAACTCATAAAACATATCAAATCAGTTCTTTAAAAAGATCTAGAGAGGAATTTCTATGATTGTCATGCAAGAAACATGGCCCAGTGTATATTTTACTAGACAAAGAAGCGACATTGGGTTATTTCGTTATTTGAATAAAAATAATCTGTAATTTCTTTAAAATCAAGTATTATCCTCTGAGTAAAGAAAACAGCAGGTCTATGACTATAAGGCATATTTGCTGCCATAGCAACAGAGCTTCTATTCCTGCCCACTGAATTCACATCTTGCTGGCATTAATCAGAAAAGTCCATTTGTGCCAAATTAATGCCAGGCCACAGACGCTGGGGGTCCACATTCTTGACGGAGCCAGGAGCTTTCCACATTCCACAAGGGGATACATTCACTTCACATGTGCAGCTGTTCCTCCAGCTTAAAAGCTGAAGGCAGTGCCGAGTCACACTGGCCTATGAAGCAGCCGTGGTCTCAAAAACCACAGGTTATCTGGAAACACCCCTGTCGGGGCCCCGTGTACTCACCAGCGCTGCCGTGAGGATTCCCACACATTTCACAGTAAGGCAGCAATACGTTGTTGATGTAGGTGCAGAAACCACACTGCCAGTCCTCGTGGGGAGAGGCCGGGGCGGTGGCCTGGGCTAGAGCTGTGGTTTTCCGGGGCCAGGCCGGCTGCGCCTGTGGGGGGCTGCCGCAGTCATTGGGGGTGACTGACTTCTGTCTTTTAGCTTCAGGTTCAAAACTGTTTTCAAAATCAGTGGTATCTCTTGTAGGTTTTTTTCCAGGGCCTAGTGGCACTACAGAATTTTTCTCGTGGAATAGCTTTGAGTCATCACAGGAGGTCACGGAGTTCCTTTTTTTAGGTTTTGGTAAAAAGAAGGATCGGATATCGTGCTGTTTTTCTTTTTCAAACTGGGAAAAACAAACAGTTATCAACTTAACAAGCAATCTGGCATGTGCTTCCCAACGAAACAGTTGGACAACCTGCTTTCAGGCGCCCTGTCTCTTCTCTTTTGAGAACCTTGTTGGGAATGATTCCCGTTTTGCTGGGACTCTATGAATATGTGTAGATGCAGCATACCATTCACACACCCATACACTCCCTGCGTGTGACTTTTATTTTATTTTAGCATTTACAACGTGCCAAGCACTTCCCTTCTATTCACTCATGTGATCCTCACGCCTGCTGTGTGAGGCAGGTACTATGAGTCTTCCCATATTCCAGAGGAGGACACCCAGCTTTGGAGAGGTTAGGTGAATGGCGACAGAACTTATGTCATTAAAATGTGCTTCATAAACTATCGGCTCCACATGCAAATCAGGGAAAGAGGTCCTGTGTGTTTAAATATTTCAGGCCAATCAAGAACCTAGAGAAACGTATTTCACCCAAACCATAGACACAATGTTCATAAAAAATATGTTTTTCATATTAAACTGTTTTTCTTGACCAAGGAGAATTAGCACAGCTACTTTAACAGACACATTTTAAAAATTATCTTGTTTTTTTTTCTAACAACAGCGACATCTCACATTTTTTATCTCTTTTTCAATGTGTAAATCGCAACCTCCTGATAGAGGAGCAGGGTTCCTGTCTTCACAACTGATGATCTAGCAGCTAAGGTTCATTAAAGGAATTAATTTCAGAGAAGTCCTACTGGGGTTGAATTGGGTACCACTGTGAACACACACACACACACACACACACACACACACACACACACACAAACACTGCAGCAGTCTGCGTTTCCAAAGATGGTCACACCAATTTTTACCCCATTTCACATGCTCTTCTCACAGTGTGGCCCTGACTCATTTAGAGGTAGGACCTGTGTTCCTCCTACCTGAGCCTTGGTGGACCTTTGTAATTGTATCAACCAACAGGATGCAGTGAAGGGACGCTTATGACCTCTGAGGCTGGGTCACCGAAGGCTGTGTGGCCTCCATTTGGCTGATGTGTGTGTGTGTGTGTGTGTGTGTTTCTCTCTCTCTCTTTCTCTTTCTCTCTTTCTCTCTCTCTCTCTCTCTCTCTCTCTCCCCTCCCCCCTCTCTCTCCTTTATGTCTTGAGATGCTGTGAAGTCCAACCACCATGTTGTGGGAAAGCCCAGGCCACATGGAGAAACAACATGTGGATGTCCAAGTTGACAACCCAGATAGGCCCCCAGGTTACAGCCAGCATCAACCACCAGACACGTGAGGGAAGGAGACTTCAGCAGTTTCCAGACCGCAGCGTTGGGGGCTTCCCACAAAGGCCCCAGGCATCGTGGAGCAGGGACAGGTAATCGCCACCATCCCTGGCTGAATTCCTCGCCCATAAAAACCATCAGAAATAACATATGACTATTACTGTTTTGGTTTTTTTTCCTATTACTGTTTGAAGAAACTAAGTTTTGGGGTCCTTTGTTATGGAGTAATAAATAACAAGGACAGATACTACAGATAATGACAGCACCGTATAATAAACTGTAAAGAGATTATTTCAAAATCTAATCTGTAATTCTTAGTAGTGCTGCATAAAATATAAAGGTTTAGCAAATTCATAGAGACAGAGGATTAGTGGTGACGGGGCTGTGGGGAAGGGAAATGGGGAGTTATTGCTAACTGGTTACAGAGTCTCTGTTCAGATAATGAAAAAATTTGAAAACAGTAGTGATGCACAACATTGTTAGTGTAATATTAGGAGGCATTGCCACTGAATTCTATACCTAAAAATGGTTAAAATTGCAAATTTTATTATTATAGCACACACACACACACACACACACACATATGTATTCATACTTTTTTTTAAAACTTCAATCCCCTCCCTCTAGCTCCCCCCCAAAAATGGAAGGTAGGAAGGTTTAGGCTGTTCCCATATTAGTGAAATTAAAACACATATTATAGTAAAAAAGTTCCTCCCCCAATAATGTACTACTTTTAGTTTATGAGGCTATTTACTCGTATACATTTTCACACACTATAAAATAATTATCTAATTACTTGTGGAAGTTACAGATTTCAGATAAAAATATAAAGAATGAAATAATTAACGATGAGACAAATTTTTTAAAACAACGCACAAAGGAAATTATAAGAAAAGGATGGAGAAAAGCAGAGAAATTGGCAGACTTAGTAGAGTTTGGGGATTAAAAAAGAAATGAGGGAACAAAGATTAAAAAAATTAAAGAAAATGTTCTATCCATATAATAGGACTGCAAAGAGGCCTTGCAGGATTTTGAAAATATTAGCAAATGTCCAGCAAACATGAACAGATTCGATCAGCTATTGCTAGTGAAGCGATGAGGATTTTAAGATGGAGGTCAGCTCTCCGAGTCTCTGCATGTCTGGAATTAGCTGGTTGTGTCCTAACCCTTAGTCAGTAGTTTCATTGGGCAAATGATTCTTAAATGTTTAAAGACATCCCTTTACTTTTCCAACATTCAATGAGGGTGAGGCTTTTTCCCTTATAGATGAAAGCTTTTTGCTTGTTTTAGATGCTTTCCGGGCCTTTTATCCCCGGTGTTCTACCATTTCAATGGCCTGCACTTACTCATCCATATCTATTTCATTTTTTTTTTTGTACCTGAATTATAGTGGTTTTTATTATTTTTATTTTTTATTGATTAAGTTATTACATATGTGTCCTTATCCCCACATTCCCCCCCATTCCCCCCACTCATGCCCTCACCCCCCTGTTGTCTGTGTCCATCGGTTAGGCCAGCCGTGGGCAAACTACAGCCCGCCGGCCGGATCCGGCCAGTTTGAAATGAATAAAACTAAAAAAAAAAAAGACCGTACCCTTTTATGTAATGATGTTTACTTTGAATTTATATTAGTTCACACAAACACTCCATCCATGCTTTTGTTCCGGCCCTCCGGTCCAGTTTAAGAACCCATTGTGGCCCTCGAGTCAAAAAGTTTGCCCACCCCTGGGTTAGGCCTATATGTTTGCATATAAGTCCTTTGGTTGATCTCTCCCCCTTACCCCCACACCCCCCTACCTTCCCTCTGAGGTTTGACGGTCTGATCGATGCTTCTCTGTCTCTGGATCTGTTTTTGTTCATCAGTTTATGTTGTTCATTATATTCCATAAATGAGTGAGATCATGTGATATTTATCTTTCTCTGACTGGCTTATTTCACTTAGCATAATGCTCTCCAGTTCCATCTACATGCCTTCTGCTCAGCACTCGGGATACCTGTTTTGAACAGTATTATCTTTAGCTCTTAGACATTTCCATTGTTTTTTGATAATTTCTTCCATTCCTTCTCTCTTCTTCTGGAATTCCTGTTAGCAAAACGTAGGATCGAGACATCTAAATCTTTTATTCTAATATTTCCCTTTTTTGGTGTTTTTACTTTCTAAACTCTTGGAGTTTTCCTGTATATGTATGTGTGTGTGTGTGTGTGTATATATATATATAGTCCTCACCCAAGGATGTTTTGATTGATTTTTGAGAGAGGAGGGGGGGGGGGGAGAGAGAGAGAGAGAGAGAGAGAGAGAGAGAGAGAGAGAATACATCAGTTTGTTGCCTTCTGTACATGCCCCCAAAAGGGATCAAACCCTTGACCTTTTGGTGTACAGGACGATGCTCCAACCCACTGAGGCACCCCGCCAGGGCAGAGTTTTCCTCCATTTTATCTTTCGAACCTTCTAGAGAATTTTTTATTTTGGCAGTAATATTTTCAATTTCTAAAAGTTCCTTCTTCTTCCCTGTTCCTTTTTCATATTATTGATTTTACTCATATTGGCAATATTATTTCAAATCTGAGGCTACTAAGCGGAGTTTCTAAAAAGTTGTCCTTAGGATGAATTTTTGTATTATTTTGTTCACTTTTTTAGCTACAGATCTTCTCCTCAAATGTCCAATGACCTTTGCTTTCCCTCCCTACATAAGAATGAAGGAACAGAAGGGTTGCCTGGGAACTCGGACACAGGGGCTTATCACCAGAAGGTCTGATAGGACACAGTGATTGAATGGGAGGGATGAGGTAGATGGAAAGGCCCAGAGTGATCCCAGAATCCTCGTTTATGATGTGTAACACTGTAGTGATGACATTCTCAGCTACTGTAATAGGGAACACAGAAAGGAACGGGGCTCATTAGAAGGCACAAAGAGAAAAAGAAATAAGCCCACTTTTTGACATGTGTGGGGACTGGGGGGACTGGGGTATGGAGTGGGGGGAGGGGATAGTGTCAGGAAACAGGTCTGGAAGAGCCAGCTGGGTTTACCCATCCGGGAACACTGGCATAGAGAGGTCGCTAACGTCACAGGACTGGATGTCACCACACGTGGAGGGGCAGGAAGTGAGGAAAGGGGAAAGGGGAAAGCCACAGACAGAAAGCAGAGGAGCAGCATAAAGGCTGGAATGAGGAAGAGATACTGAGAAGAAAACAGAAAGGGAACAGTAAAAAAGGTAGGAAATCAGGAGAGGAGTGGCTTCAGTGTATGTGTACTCTGGTTTTCCATTCTTTCTACTAGGTGCTCAGTGGGTGCTTTCAATCAGAAAACCTGATGTCCTTCAGCTCTGGGAAATTTTCTTATAGTTTTTTCTTCCTCTATGTCCTCTGTTTGTAATTCCTATTAGGCAAAAAGCTTCTGAACCGATCATATGATTTTCTTCACCTTTTCTCACATTTTACCATTTCTATTTGTTCTACTGTGTGATTTCCTCATTTTCCTTGCCATCCTTGCTGAATAAGTCCTTTCTAAGATACAGGTTCAATTTCTAAGAGCGTTTCCTTGTTCTCTGATTTTTCCCTCCTTGCTCTTGTTTCATGGCTACAAGACATTCTGTTTCTTCTCTGTGAATATCAATGGCAGCTGTGGTGTTTTTTAAAGTTTCCTTCAGCTCATTGCATTGTCAGTTTCTTTTCTACCCCTTTCTGGACTCACATGCTTGTTTTGGTTTCTGTTTCATCTGAGTGGCTTCCTTTCACACCCAGTAGCCCTGCTGTCCATTCATATTGAAAAATAAGACATGAAAATGCTACTGTTGGAAGTTCCATGTGGGAAACTTCACTGGGGTCAGCAGTGACTGCCTGGGGATCCCATTCAGTCTCCACTGCTGCTTCTTAGTCCAGTCAGTTTCTCCAGAAAGGGGTCCTCCAGGCCCCTGCCCGGAGGATGCAGTGCTGGCTCCCAGGGACCCGGGAGTCGATCAGAGGGTGCTGATGTCTGCAGCCATACCACCTCGAACGTCCCCATATCATCTGATCTCGGGAGCTGAACGGGGTTGGGCCTGGTTAGTACTTGGATGGGAGAAGATGGGTACCACGCACGTCATTAAGGAGTCTTTTACCTAACGTGCTTGTTTTCAATATACTGCCTTAACCCCCTCCCTCAACTGGTTCTCTTCCTAGATATAATTTTAAAGACATTTTTAAAGAAGGGCAAATAAAACAGCTAAATAAATAAATATGAAATACCAAAAAAATAAAACAAACAACAACAAATGTATATATATATATATATATATATATATATATATATATATATGCCTAAGCAACCATTACGACCAGTCGCTTGATGCGCACTGACCACCTGGGGGCAGACGCGCAACACAGAAGGTGCCCCCTGGTGGTCAGTGTGCTCCCACAGCCAACCTCCCAAGGCCAGACAACCTCCTGCGGTCCCTCCCCCTGGACTCAGCGAGACAGCCCCGATCAGCTGAGGGGTCTGATCACCGGCCAGGCTGAGGGACACCACCCGTGCATGAATTCCTGCACTGGGCCTCTAGTATACAATAATAGGCTATTGTTGCTTATACTGAATAATGTTTAAATAAAAACAAAACTTTTGTCTCATTCTACATTTTAAATAATTTGTTTCTATAAAAACATTTTAGTTTCTCCATCTCTCCATTAAAAGATAAAATGAAACAAAACTGTTTCAGATTTGTTTTTAAAAAAGCAACCCTCTCTCCAATAACACAAAACAAAAACCTAAGAAAATTCTCAGGGCCTTAAAATATCAGCTTTTATAGTTGATCTCTTCAATTAAGCTATTTAATTAAGCTATTTTTAAAAGAACTTCTTTTACTAGTTAAGCAATGACTAATTTTGAAAATTAGCATTAGAAAAATTCTCATTCTCTGCTAGAGGCAGGTTGAAAGTCAAGGTTAGCAGTGACTAGGGGTGATCAGAAATTGAAGTCGCCCTCTGCGCTGCTCAGGTGTACTCACAGCGCCTGGGAGCAATCAGTATAGGTGCTATTTTGAAACTACAGCCACTAGGGTAATCATAAATTGAGGCTGTAGCATGTAAATTTCAGAAAAGGAGTGGGCAGGCAGAAAGGGAATCATTTTATATCATCTCAGGAAACCAAGGATACACAGAACATAATTTTAGAAAAAAGGAAAGGATGAGATTAATCTGTAACAATGACTTCAGCTAATGTTATGATGGCTAAATTAGACAATGATGAATGTAGTTACAGATAGTGAACGTTACAAGTTAGGGCCCTGGCCATGGGGCTGCCAGAAGCTGGGAGGCATAACAGAATAAAAACTTCTTCTGAGATCCCCAGTTATAATGAACAACATAAACTGATGAACAAAAACAGATCCAGAGACAGAGAAGCATCGATCAGATGCTCAAACCTCAGAGGGAAGGTAGGGGATGGTAGGGTAAGGGGGAGAGATCAACCAAAGGACTTGTATACATGCATATAAGCCTAACCAATGGACACAGACACCAGGGGGCTGAGGGCATACATAGGGAGGCGGAGGGGGGGCAATGGGGGATAAGGACACATATGTAATACCTTAATCAAGAAAGAAACATAAATAAATAAATAAATAAATAAATAAATAAATAAATAAATAAAAAAGAAACTGATCCATATCACCAGTTCTGTTTTCTGATTGTAGCCTCTGAGCAATCAGGCAGGAAGCTGGCTGATGAGGTTTCTTTGACACTGAGCTATGACTGAGAAACAGGTGAGAAAATCTCTGGCACGTCCTAATGAGAACTGTCCATGGTGGATGGGAACAAGAAGAGTCACAGGCTTACTGAACACAAGTTCTCAATTTGAGATTCATGGGCCTCTCACTAGACCTTGAACAGCCTTCAGTGAGCCTGAGAAAGCCCTGGATTGACTAGAAAAGGTTGTATTGTATGTGCATTTTCAGAGAGCAGTTCTTTGTTCTCTCCGTAGTCTCAAAGGGATTCAGGCCCCAACAGAGGTTAAAAGCCACTGGATTATGCCCAGCTGGTGTGGTTCAGTGGTTGAGCACTGACCTATGAACCAAGTGGTCACAGTTTGATTCCCAGTCAGGGCACATGCCCAGGTTGCAAGCTCAATCCCCGGTAGGGGGCATTTAGGAGGCAGCCAATCAATGATTCTCTCTCCTCATTGATGTTTCTATCTCTCTCCCTCTCCCTTCCTCTCTGAAATCAATATATATATATATATATATATATTTAAAAAGCCACTGGATTAGAATAAAATACCTGAAGATGCACACATGGTTCAAGTAGCTCCATTTCTTTCCTTAATTTTCTAGAGATAACGAGAGATTGAAGGATCATACGTGAATGTACACATGGGCGGCGAACTCTTTTTAAGAGGAAACAAATGCATACATTCTCTTAAATAATGAGGATCCCTCTAGCTGATCTCAAATAATTAAAAAAAAAACCACCTGAATAATGCCAAGACACTAACTTCTGTGCAGGCGTGAAAGATGCTCACTTAGCTCACTTGCCTAACTGTAACTGGGCTCTGAACAGCTTCCCATAAGAGCAAATGACAGGGGAGTGCTCATGCCGTCCCAAAGGGAAACTGTTGATGAGGTAAGTAGAAGAAAGTGCCTGGGCTGCAATGGCGAGGGGACTCAGGAGACATTACTGTGCTGGCAGGACTCAAAGGTGTCACGTACGTCAGCCTAAAACAACCCTCTCCTGGATGACTGGAGGCAGAGACAGGTCACCAACAGCTCCTCCTGCAGAGTCCACTGGGGACATGTCTGGTTAATATAAGAAGGAAGTGACCTAGAGCAAGAT
Organism: Myotis yumanensis; assembly: GCF_028538775.1. Taxonomy (NCBI): domain Eukaryota; kingdom Metazoa; phylum Chordata; class Mammalia; order Chiroptera; family Vespertilionidae; genus Myotis; species Myotis yumanensis. Next base: position 75,836,652 of record NW_027223759.1, on the reverse strand, counting down.
TTGTAGGCACAGATACTAAACATGAACCCAAAATTCCTGTATCTGTTAAGCTGCTTCTAATAACTTTTCTTTTAAAATTTACATTAATTTTTAAAAAGTGATCATGGATCCACTGAAGACTGCATCTGAGAAAAAAAGTTTTAAAAAAATAACTGTAAACAAAACACTCCCCAAATAAACAGGTTTTTCAGAAATATTAGGTTTCACAATAACATGATCCCCTGCAGGAGCAAGCTCTCTCGGTCTCACCACAATCCTGATGGTTACACAGTCAGCACCCACACTGTGGCGGCAGGTCGACATTTAAAAATTACTGACTTATTAACATTACAGCACTTCTCAGTGGTAAAGAAAAGCAGGAACACAGGAAGTCAAAGTATTTTTATGGCCTAGGAAAGCTTTGCTACTTAATAGCAAGAGTAAGCTAAAAAGTCTTTCTTTTATAACTACCTTCTTGCCTTAAAAAGAGACATTATAGTAACAAATTATTCACAAATGTCCTAACTCATCATGACTGTCCTTGTAAAGAAATAACGATTTTAAGTGACCCTTTTAATGTGATAAGGAAGAAACTTACATGTAGGTGTTTCTAAATAGGAGGAGTGGTCTGAGTTTACAGTAATTTTTATCAAAAGGCTTTGGGGAAATATAGTTAAGTCAACATGCCCGTATCATAAGCAATGTGGAAAATGGAAGGACATATTCCTCTCTTTAGTTATATTGCTGACACCCAGTTATTGTGTTTCTGTCTTTTGTCCAACTGTTTTTGAAAAACAAAAGAAAAAATATTGCTTTTGGTGAGAAGCGCTGGGCATAAAAACTGCAAAATGCTTAACGTGACAAAGTGCATGCATTTCTCTGAAAGGTGCAGGGACTAATACATCTGCTCTGTTTTACAGCGTGGTAAACCACTGGTCTTTAGAGACAAAGCCCCTGGCCACGATGATCGGATTAAGTCAGTTGCTAGAACCGAAGGAGAGGAAAAGAAAATCTAGTAAAACTCATAAAAAAGCAATAAAGCACTTCAAAGCCTGGTGCGAGTCCAGCTCAGCACACACCACCAGCAGAGACACTGAGGGCGGGCTGAACAGACTTTGATCCCAGGACAGCTCTGGTAGAAACCGTCACTGCCTTGTGTCAGTCGTCTCACCACAACACTGATGATCCTGAAAGAACTGACGAAACCGCTGTGTTACGAACGAGGGGCCTCGACATGTGCTGGTCTCCTGAACGGCTGATGGCTGATGACTGGGACTGGCACTAAGACAAGGGCCTTCTCTACCATTTGTGATCAAGTCAGGGGACACAGAGGGACAAACGTCTCATCATCAAACGGAAAATACATTTTTTAATTCTCCTAAAAATAATGACTGAATTTTTCAGATTTTGCAAAACGTTCATTCCCATGTAGTTAAAATTGTGACAGTGATCAACTCTCAGGCACAAGTGTTTCTCTGTGGGCAAAAACAAAACAAACAAGATAAAACACTCTGGTTTAAAAAAGGGTAAAAGTGAAAAGTGTTATTACTTATTTCTAAAGATGACATCAAGAGCAGTGCAGGCAAATGTCTTTGGGGGTGGCTCTCTTCCAAGGACAATTAGAATCTACAGCAAAATGTTATCTAATATCATGCACAGATCGCTGGAATGGGACTCTGGGTGAGTCATTCAGAGCCCACGGGCCACAGTCTCTCCCTTAAGGTCTAGGCCTGACGCCCATATGCCTCTTGGACGTCAGCTGAGTGGTTCAGAGGCTCCTCACACTCAAGGTAGCACATGGACTCCTCACGGCACCTGTAAGCCAGCTCCTCTCCTGCCCTCGGTCTCCTGGCTCCACTGCTTCCCAGGTGAGCCATGAAAGCCTCTGCTATGGATCCTCCCGCTGTAGACTGAGCTGGGTCACTTCCTACCACTCCAGCTGGCCCTCCCCTCACCTGCTTACCTGCCTCTGCTCGTGGCTGTTTCAATCCCCTCTCCCTTCCTGAACATGATGCTATTAACCAGGGTGCCACACAGACCTCACTATATTGATCTACCCCTGGTAGGCGTGAAATTTTTCTCTTTCACTCTATTACCGCTGCCACTGTTAGGAGTTCAGGATGTTTGGTACCCAAATCCCATTTGGGAATCCCTGACAAGGACACTTCTATTTAGTAATAACCTTACTAGTAAGAAAGAACTGGCTTTATCAATAGACCTGCGTACCTGAGAGCACCACAGTAAAATTTCAGTACAAGGTGTATTACAAACACCATCTGAAGGCCACAGTGAGACTTCCCGCCAATCCCCCCACATCCAGCAGTGGAGAAGGCTGTGGGGCCTGACAGGGCCGGTGGACACACATGTGCGGAGGACAGGAGCCCATTAGCTTTGAAGTGTGGCCCAACCAAGTTCTCAGGCTCTGAAAAATCAGACCAACAGCTCCTCCTCCAGGGGCAGGGGAGAAAGCCGCGAGGGAGCGGCTGGGCTGGAACTGGATGGGAGGGAGGCAGGAAAAGAATCGGTTCCCCAAGTACCACTGCCTCCAAGAACTTGTCTCCTCTTAGGATTCATTTCCCACACTGCCCCTTTTGAAAACGGAAATCTGATCATGACACTCAACTGCTTAAAGGCCTCTGATGAGCCCTGGCAGGTGTGGCTCAGTTGGTTGGGTGTCATCCTATGGGCTGAGAAATTGCTTGTTAGATTCCCAGTCAGGGCACATGCCTGGGTTGTGGGCTTGATCCCCAGTAGGGGGCATGCAGGAGGCAGCCAATCCATGATTCTCTCTTCTCCTTTTCTCACTCTTCCTCTAAAAATCAATGAACTAAAAAAAAAATGAACTTAAAAAAAATCAGTGGGGAAAAAAAATAAAAACCTCTAATGACCCTGCTATTACCGGGATAATGTCCAACTGCCGGGCACGGCCTGTGTGGCTTCCGCCTGACTGCAGTTTCGGGCCTCCTCTCCTGTGACTCCCTCCCCGTGTGCCCTCTGCCCGCACGTTCACACGGAATAGCGTTCCCAGAAACACTGACGTCTGTTCATGTCACGGTGTTTGGGGGCTCCCTCTGCCTGAGCTAGAACCCCTCTCTGAGCTCATCCTCAGAATCCACTTGCGAAGGAAAACTTCCCACTGCCCGGGGCAGCCATTTGTTCCGTCCTGTGTGCCCAGAGCCCGCCTCACATATCTGTTCTCACATCTGTCACATGACATTAAATTGGAGGAAGCTCCAAAGGAAAGCTAGCAGTTTTCCTTACCTTTGCACCTAGCATACATCCTTTTACAAATAAGAGCTCTAATGAGATAGTTTAATTATAAAATCCACTCTTTTAAAGTGCCCATTCAGTGACTTTTTTTAGCATATTCAGAATTAGGCAACTATCACAACTGTTTAATTAGAAAACATTTTCATCACCCTCACAAAGAGACTCCATGCCACTGAAGCAGTCAGTCCCTCCCCTCGGCCCCCAAGGCCTGTCTCCCACTACTCTCCTCTTTCTCTGTGGGTCTGCCTATCTGGCTAATTCATATAAACAGAACCAGACAATATGGGGCCTTTCACTTGCATAATGTTTTCAGGGGTTCCTCTATAGGGTAGCCATGTGCCAGTACCTTGTTTCTTTTCATGGCCGAGTAATAGTCCATCACGTGGATACACAACACTATTCTTTCATCAATTGATGAACATTTGAACTGGTCTAACTTTTTGGCTATTATGAATCATGCTGCTATGATATTCAAGTACAAGTTTTTGTGTGGACATTTTTTAATTTCACTGGAAGTGGAACTGCTATGTTTACTAGTTTAAGGAACTGCTAGATTGTTTTTCAAAATGGCTGCATTTTACATTCCTACCAGCAATGGATGGGTGCTCCAATTTCTCTACATTTTTGCCAACACCTATTGTCTGTCTTTTTAATTTTTGTCATCTTACTGGGTGTGAAGTGGTATCTCGCTGTGGTTTTGATTTGCATTTCACATAATCTTAATAAATATTTACATATAAACATTTTCTATATAATGAATTATCTTTGAATGTATTATGTATAGTACACATTCCATATACACTGGCTAAGCCAAAATGAAGTGTTTCATGTCCTATGCATTCCACAAGTAATCGAGGGTCTACAGTACATGGTTCTAATGCCTCTAGTACAGTTTGGCAAGGAAATGAAAGTAGAGTTTAGAGCAGAAAGGCATGGGCTCAATCCCAGCTCTGCACATACTGACTGTGGCAGCCGACTTAACCTTTCTGAGCGTTAGTGGGATGTGTTAATAGTATCTGCCTCATGGTGTAGTTGGGAAGATTAAATAAGATCATGAATGTTAAAGGCTTAGCACTGTAACTGCATGGAATAACCAGTCGGTTAATTATTATGATTACTACTACATGTTAATTATTATTACTGAGTGACTTGAAGTCACAGAGGCAAACAAGACAAATGCCTAGTAGTAGCACTATGTGATGTAAGCGATGACAGAGATATCTGAATGTCTCCATGACAATGAGGCTGCCTCTGATTCTTATCATTAGGCTGTTATGCAGACTAGTTAATAATGTTTACAGAGTGGTTTGAATTCTAAAATACATATTAAATAAATATCAAATGTGAGGTGTGTTCGCTTCAAGAAACCAGCGCTTTAGCATATTCAGAAACAAGAGGCTTGGATGAGACAAATTCAGACTTCACCAATGCCACAGTTCCTGCGTCAACTTACTTCCTGCTGTTACCATTTTTTCAACTAGACACGATGTGGGAAACAAGGCTATTATTTCTTATATATTTGTGACAGATTCTTATTTGTACTTTTTAGCCCACAGGAAAATAAATATTTCACACAATGTTGGAATTTAATAAATATGCAGTTTATGAATTTTGTGGGCATACTTTGAAATTTCACAGTTGTGCTGGAGAGCTCTCCTTTCCAACTACATACACTATTTTTGCAGCAAACCAACCACCATCCTATGTTCTTTTTTAAAACATATATATATATTTTTTTATTGATTTCAGAGAAGAAGGGAGAGGGAAAGACAGATAGAAACATCAATGATGAGAGAAAATCACTATCAGCTGCCTCCTGCATGCCCCCCATTGGGGACCGAGCCCACAACCCAGGCATGTGCCCTTGACTGGAATTGAACCCGGGATCTTTTAGTCCGCAGGTGGATGCTCTATCCAATGAGCCAAACCAGCCAGTGCAACCATCCTATGTTCCCAATGCCAATGTGGTATCTGAAAGGTAAATCTGCTTTGGGTGAAGGATGCCCTAGAAGGCCCGGAGGACAAAGGCCAGGGACTGGAGCTTGGTTATGACAGAAAAGGCAGTGCTATGAGCCAGGGCAGAGACATGAGCACTGGGAGGTAAGGAAGTCCAGGCAGCCGGGAAGAGGCCAATGATAGAGGAAACCTGGCAGACACTGAACTAAGAGCCACTAAGTGAAGACAACCGGCAAGGAGTGCAGAGTGCAGGAGTGGGGACTTGGGAGCTAACTGGAAATCTGCTCCCATGCGGAAGAGAACTGCTGTCTGAAGGACCAGAGGGAAGCAGCTCTGGCTCACTGGGATCTGAGGAAGAGAAATCAGGCAGAAGGAAGACTTGTCCTAAGCAGAGCTGGACTTGCTAAATCAGTCCTTTCTTTTGCTCAACGGTGAATCACTTATGCACCAAGCTTCTCTTTGGATACTTTATTATACTATGAAGTATAAGTTATATACTTAGAAAGGACCTTGGAAGCCATCTAGTGATCTAGGAACACAATGGCTGAATAAATGATGATGCTGATTACCCATTAAGGGCCAAAAGAGGATGGGAAAGGTCCCTGAAGAGGGTAGGGGGAGGGCCCAGTTTACCACAGCTGTAGCCAAAGGAAGGAATATCCCTCAGATGATGGTGGCAAAAATGAAGCAGCCTTTAATTATTTGGAAATGACAACATAGACTAATAGAGTCCATATTTCTCTCTTTCCATCTGGAGACAACCTACTTTATCATTCAGTGGAAGCCAATGTAGGAAAATGAAAGCATCTCAAAGCCAAAAGAGAATTAGAAGCCATGAGCATTCAGATGAGAAGAAATGAATGAGCTCGAGAAAACAGACCCCGGCTGAGGCAGCGACCCTGGTGGAAGGACGACTCCTCAGGAGACAGCCACCTGGGCTGCGCAAAGGTGCCCTTCCTCATGGTCCTGGGATGTTTGCTCTCGTCTGAGTTGGACTTAAATTCGAGTTTCATTTGGGTTAACAAATAATGTCTTTTAAAAATGTAAATCTCTCTAGGATGGGTGAAGAATTGTGACTCATACACTTGTGTGGATTAATGCCATGCAGGTGATTATTTAAATGCTTAACAGCAGCTATAGGGGCAGTGACCAGTATTAGGTCAAAGCAGAGCCCGAGGGGCCCCGTGCTGCCTGCCGGGTCACAGAGGTCCCTGAGACACCGAAGTGAGGTGAAGGCCTACACACAGAGGGGACTGAGGAAGTGGCTAGTTACCAACCATCACCCAAATATTTGATATTTAACAACCAGCACACTTCTGGTATATGCTGGTAGAACACCATCCTGATTCCACAGGTTCTTTTCATCCTAATAGCTGGGTTATGTAACAGAAAGAGGATTCTGATGAAGAGAGGAGGGAGATGGAGAGGATACCATTCTGAAGGGCAGTGAACACCAGGGGAGAAAGAAGACAGGAAATATAAAAATGAATAGAAAAATTTTATCCACAAAAATTTTCTCTCCTTTCCCTCCTCCCCTTCTTCCTAACCACAGGCCTCCTGTCGCCAGGGCCCCTCATCATACTAAAGTTAGGCTCCAGGTCAGTTCCCTGAAGACCAATCTGTCACACTGACCATATTTATTGGTTTTCCAAAAATCATTCATAGACTTCACATCTTTTGAATGTGTTGGGCTGGCAGGGGTAAGAAGACTGGGAGCTGGGGACCCGGGGGGCCTGGAGCCTCCTGGCTCTCTTCCTGCCCCGGTTTATTCTCTTTGCCCTCAGGCTCACCCTCTGCTCCTGGTCTGCTCCTCTTTGGCATATCGGAATGGCTGGCATCCCTACTCTTGTGCTCTGGGGCCATTCTTAGGTAAAATAAGGGCCTCCCCTTCTCCAGGGCTGAGGCCGGAGCCGAGCTGTGCGCTGACTAACACATGCAGTCTGTCCTTCGCAGGGAAGGCCTGTTCTCTGCCCCAGCTCCGACCTGCCGCAGCCTCAGAGCGCTGGCGCGGAGATAAAACGAACATTCCTTAAAATGCTGACACTGCCAAAACAGTCACAAGCTGTTCAAAGCCATCTAATTAGAACTGTTACAAACTTTCCAGTTAAACACGTGTTTGTTTGGTTTTTAATGACAATTGACAAATTCAGTTAATTTGGCAAAGCTTAATTAACAAAAGTAGAAATAGCCTAAAATGCCAAATGTAGGAAAAAATTTTAAAAGGATTTTTAAAAAGGATCAGAAAGAAATCCGTATAAATAGAAAAATTCCCATAGGAAATGCTGATTTTGGCAACATTCAGAAGAAAAATGTTTGTCAGTGGACTAAATTTTTTTAGGACCTTTCGACAAATTGAACATTTCTTAAAAATGCATGAAGCAGGAGGATGTCATGAGAAAGCGCTTCATGGAATTCCCACCTGAAGTCATTCAAGCACATTTCACATGCGGCCCCAAAACCAAACAAATACAAAGCAAGACAAATGGTCTGTTAGAAGGTTCCGATTCACACACATCCTCCCTGATCCACGGGGACACGTGCCAAGACCCCCAGTGGATGTCCGGAACCGAGGACAGCACCAAGCCCTCTACGCACTATGTTTTTCTACACACACCTTTTCACATAAAGGAAGCACTTTCCGGCTCCTCTTTGGCATATCGGAATGGCTGGCCTCACCACTCTTGTGCTCTGGGGCCATTCTTAGGTAGAAGAAGGGTGACTTGAACACAAGCGCTGCAATACTGGGACAGTCAATCTGATAATCCTAATGGCTACTGACTAATGGGCGGGGCATATACAACGTGGAGACAAAGGGATGATTGATGTCCTGGTGGACTGGAGCAGAATGGCAGGAGATTTCATCACGCTACTCAGAACAGTAGCACAATTTAACACTTAGGAATTGTCTACTTTTGGAATTTTCCATTTAATGCTTTGGGACAATTCTTGACCATGGGTAACTGAAACAGTGGAAAGCAAGCCTGCAAGTATGTGGGCAGAACGCTCTACAATACCACATGTGCATAAAGCCAGGCACTGGAAAACCTGTGCGAGGTAACAGTAACCTACGAGAGACAAGCACCTAATGCAGGAAAGCAAGCTTCAGTCAGGGTGACATATATTTATCTTCAGTTACACATGAACTCAATAAATATGTATATATGTGTGTCAAATGTCAAATTCTTAATACTTGTCATAGAAATGAACTTTAAACATATTTCAATAATTAGGATATTTTAGAGAAAGGACAACTACAAATAATAGTTATATTTTTATAGTTTGAATTATATATTTTTTAAATACTTAGAATACCTGGTTTTTAATTGACCAAAATATAATGTAATAAACACTACTAAAAGGAGTTGTTTAATTTAAAAAAATTCTTACAGTCCTAGCTGGTTTGGCTCAGTGGATAAAGCATCAACCTGTGGACCAAAGAGTCCCAGATTCAATTCCAGTCAAAGGCATATGCCTGAGTTGCGGGCTCGATCCTCAGAGGGGAGCGTGCAGGAGGCAGCCAATCAATGATTCTCCTTCATCATTGATGTTTCTATTTCTCTCTCCCTCTCCCTTACTCTATGAAATTAATTTTAAAATATACATATGTATATATCTATGTGTGTGTGTATAAATATATATACATATATATATAAAATTCTTATATAAAATATTCTTTTTTTTAAGCAACATTTGACAGAATGGCATTCTAGCATCCTAGAAAAAAAACTAATCCTGCAAATAAGATACATAAAAATTTAGAAAGGTTCCACATAAAAATATCATGTTTTTATGGAACTAAACTTTATATTAAATTTTTAAATTTGCACTTTGAAAAAACATGTATAGACTTTAATTTTATTCTTATAATTTCTGATCAACTGTCCCAAAAATTAAAATTAAACTCCCATAATTCTCATACCATATTGCCCCCAAAGGGGTCTGTAACTTGCTTATGTTACATTTTGTCGCAAATTTAATACATCTTTCCCAACCCTCAGGGTCATAAAGATAGCCTCCTGTATTTTCCTCTGAAGTTGGATTCTACTTAACTTGTTTTTCTAAGGAACTGGACAGTGAGGCACTGATATTAACTGTTAGAAGATACAAGCCACGGCTGCAGCCTCCTTCCATCTGTTATTTTTTGGTTCTAAGCAGTTTTTCAGCTTTCTGTGGAGGCTAGCTTTCAATAGCACAAATAACTGAAGATTGCTATTTAAAACAATATACAATAAAGTTATAGATTCAGGATATTAAAAAATAGAAAAGGATAAGTCATATATTGTCTTACGTGAGTGAACAAAACTTCATCCTTGAGCTCCTCCGAACTCTCATTGGGAGTCCAAGCTTCAGCAAACTGCAAGAAATCCCATTTTTCCTTCTCCCCTTCCTCAGCCTGAAGTCGCTCCTTCCTACCGTTCAATGTGCTCCCGGTAACCTGCGCCTGTAGGAGGGAGAAGCAGTGACCTTCATAACGTTCACCTCACTGCTGATATTTGCTAAGCAATATCTTGATTTTGCATTTGAATGACAATCCATTAAAGAAAATCATATTGCTTGAACATATCATGTGCTGTAGTCATATAATTATTCAAAATCACAACCAAATTACCAGGTTTCACTAGACAAATTATCCTATTGGCTTTTCTCATAAAAACTTTTATTCTAATATTTATAAACTTTTGAACCTACATATGAATGGCCTTTTTGAATATCTATATCCAGTGCTTGAAAACTATCTTCTAATCTTTAGTCAAATCCTTTCTTTAAACATTCCACAAGGTTGGGAGAAGAGACAGCTCAGGGGACAGAGCAAGCAATATCCCTCCTACCTTTTCTAGAGTCTGGGTGCAGAGTGTCCTCTATCCAATATTAGCTCTGGATTCAACAATCTTTCAGGGAAAGGGTTTATTCTTTACTTACGAAAAAGACTTGGTGCTTGAAAGCATTATGGTTCCTTGCTAGCTATCCCTGTCCTCTAGCCTCTAAAGTGGTAGAAGGGCGTGAATACAATAGGAATACACATAAATTCATGCCTGTCTCTATTACAAAGGATAGCAGGTACGGTACTACCTTTTCTATTATTATCAGTATCTTGGTGTACTTAGGTATCCTTTGCCTGAAAACACTAAAACTCATCCTCTTAACCCATGTAGACTATGGGTAACCGTAAGCTGGGAACCTGGTTTAAACTCAAGCCTTACCTTGCGATTCAACATTCCCCACATGAGGGTGTCCAGAGTCCCATTTGCAATGAGGTAGTGAATATTCACAGAACTGCACTGTCCAATTCGGTGAGCACGGTCTTCTGCTTGCTTTATATGCCCAGGGTCCCAGTACAACTCAGCAAATACAACGTGAGTGGCAGCAGTAAATGTCAAACCCTTAGCAAAATAAAGTGAAGAAACCAAGATGTAACTAAACTGAGAATATAAAATAGAGCCATGTGTAATAGTCTTTCTGAACACATTAAATGGAGAAGAGAACGCAGAAGGACTTAAAAACAGATCAGTTTTTCATACTAAGCCAAATTAAGAAAATATAATTCATGAAAGGCAGATGAAGACTGCTTACTGCAAGACAGCCGGGTGAACTACAAAACACACATTCAAAATGTATTTCCATATTTCAAAAGTCAGCTTGGTGGACACACACACACAGAATTACTTTATCATCTGATGAGGACTGGATTCACATTACCACTGTAAAATCTAATAAAATACATTATAAATGAGAAGATAATTTCTAACACATGGTATCCATAGCAACTAGGAGAAAGAAATGACATCCTCTGTTCATTTAATTCACACTGCTGTTCTATAAAGCAAGAAAATCATGTCTCCAGTCGTACTGTTCTCTTCCTGTGAAATTTCTTATGTTACATTCCAAAGGCTCTGAAGTCTACTAGCTTGTATCTCAATATATATAACACAATTTCATTTTTTATGCAATTGCACTTTACATCAGTTTGAAATAGTGCAACATTAAAACTATTAACTGTCTTGTTTTATAGATAATATATGAAATAAACAAATCTCCTCAAACTAAAAGTGAGTAAAAAATGCATGATGTTGGAGTTGGCAGGCTGAGTGAACCGCGACCCCTGCTTATGCTACTGCCACAGGCAGGTGGTCGACAGAAACACTTGCCGTCCTTCGAGAGTGTCATCCAATCCATGCTGATGCTCACATGCACTGGAACTTGGAGGGAGGGACTCTTATGACTGCTGTATTGTTATTTTGACATGTGATTTTAACTTAAACTATTTTTATATCTCATAACAACATCATGCTAACCTTCATTCAACAGCGGCATTAGTTCTCAAGCTGAAAAATTCACTGAGGATCAATCACTATAGAACAGAATTTAGAAGTAATAAAAATATGGAGAGAGCCAAACCACCACCATGCTAGCCTGTGCTGCTGTTTAGGCCAGGGAATGCCACAAAATATTAGAGATGATGTTGAAAAATAAGAAGTCGTATTTAAAGAGGGACACCTTTAAATTACATACAAAGTGTCATGTGACCGTATGAAAATGAAGGAGGAGCATGCTGGCAGGCTCAGCATCAATCTAAGACACTTCTAAACTACAACGGAAGATTCACACACCCCGAGAGCAATTCTCTTTCTACTTTCCTTTCTTTCTATGAAGATACCGTGTCCACGTACATGAGTTTTGAATGATGCAAGGTCTTCAGGAATACAGCCTAGAATGGTGGTTCTCAACTTGTGGGTTGCGACCCCTTTGGGGGTCGAACGACCCGTTCACAGGGGTCGCCTAAGACCATCGGAAAACACATATATAATTACACATTGTTTTTGTGATTAATCACTATGCTTTAATTATGTTCAATTTGTAACAATGAAATTGGGGGTCACCACAACATGAGGAACTGTATTAAAGGGTCGCGGCATTAGGAAGGTTGAGAACCACTGGCCTAGAATATCATGTGAGTGCGCTGTGAAATCTTAACTCAAAGTCTTTTCTCAGGCCATTCCTAAGCTATCCTGCCTGGCTCCGCCTACATTGCTTCTCCCATACTACAAGCACTCCATTTCTAATTTTAAGCTTTTTGGTGATATTTTCTATGTCTGGAATATTCTAACATAGAAAACTCAGATTACTGGGAATTTAATCCAACATGATCATGGAAGTGTTGAGACAATCATCCTTTGGGTTAGAATTCCTAGTGAGTTCTAGAACCATCTGGGTAAATCCTCATGGAGTTTCTCTGTATATACAATTTTATATACACACATTCGTTTGCTGGGTAAAAGCAGATCTTTGGCTCTGGTTCAGATTCAAGTCCACGGAAGATGCCAGATAGGCATACACCAGGTTGGACACACAGCTATTTATTGAATTACTTTTCCAGATGTTAAATATCGTGGCTTAGACATTTATATTGAAGTATTTCAGAATATTAGTAGAAAAAAAAATCCAGAAGGCCCCTCTTCTACAGTGTGGCAGAGACTGCTACTGCCTTCCCCAGTACCTATTCTTGTCTTATTCCTTTGCAAAGTAACACCTGACTTTTAGCACCTGGAAAAAAGGCTACGTTTCCCAGCCTGCCTTTCAGCGGCTAGTTGTGGCCATGGGACTGACCACAGGCTGGTTAGAGGTAGCATGCCTCTCTCCAGCCAGCTGTCTGGATGGCAGCTCTGCAGAAGCTCGAGCAGCCCTCTTAGGAAAGGGAGACCTGCTATGAGTGGTGAAGAAGAAAGCCATGCTAGCCTTGGACTGTCTACATGAGAGAACAAAGTACTTAAGTCTTTCTTAATAAGGGTTTCCATTTATTTGCAGGCAAATATAATTATATATATATATTGATTTCAGAGAGGAAGGGAGAGGGAGAAAGAGATAGAACCATCAATGAGGAGAGAAAATCATTGATTGGCTGCCTCCTGCATGCCCCCCTACTGGAGATCGAGCCAACAACCTGGGCATGTGCCCTGACTGGAAATCAAACCTTGACCTCCTGGTTCATAGGTTGATGCTCAACCACTGAGCCATGCCAGCCGGGTGCCAAATGTAATTCTAAGGACCAAACCAGGGGCACGCCATACAAAGTTCTCAGAAACAGAGTTCTTATTCCTCAGGCCATCTCACCTTATGGACTCGGAGGGAAATAACCAAGTAAGATAAATTCTATAAGAAAGGGATGGGAAAATTCCAGACAAATTCAAAGGAAGGGAAAACAGTCACGAAACAATATTACAATCAAATGTACTATATTCTTCTAGAAAATTCTTTCCTTTAAAATTTAGGAAGATTTCAGTCAGCGGTGTTGAGGTCTCCTATTATACTTTCCAGCACTCTCCAACATAGAATGAACATTGATCACACTAGATACCAGATATAAAGTTATCACTATAAGTAATGGCCTTTTTATGATTTCAAAGACATTATCAAGTTGAGGCCTGAAATTTCTTACCTGACCAGCAGCCTGAATGCTTAGGATAGCCACACGGGTCTCAGGATCCTTTTGAAATTGATTAACCAGATGTATTCTTTCTGAAGATGGAACACTTCCATCTATCCTAACATATCGAGTCTAGCATTAACAAAGGAAACGGCAAAATTAGGACAAGCCCGTATGTACCCATCTTATTTTATATACTTTACAGCTTATTTTTATATTCACATAATAAAATAGAAACTGGTTAAGATGACAGGTTGGTAATTATCATACAAGAAGAATCTTAATCAAATTTCTTAATAGCTTCTGATAACAATTTTATGTTTTTTATTGAGTTTTATTTTCAAGATTAAAAACAATTTATTCATTTTTAGAGAGAGGAAAGTCAAGAGAGAGAGAGAGATCAATTAGTGGCCTCCCACATGGGGATGGAACCCGAAACCTGGGTATGTGCCCTGACCGGGAATCGAACCCACCACCTTTTGGTGTATGGGACGACGCTCCAACCAACTGAGCCACACCAGCTAGGGCCTAGCAATGATATATTTTTAATCTTTTAAGCTACTTGAGGGTAGGAGCTATGCCTAATTCATCTTTATACCATCACTGCCAAGTGCAATGCCTATACGTAACAGGAGTTCCATAAATCATGACTGAATTACTAATGTGTTCTCAGTAAAATTCCATGTAAATTAAGATGCCAATTTTCAAATGAATAATGTATCAGAATAACTTTCTAGTTATAGGACCATTAACTCCAGAGTAAAAGTAAAATCAGACATGCAAGAAAGGAAAGAGAGCATTCTGCCCATGTATTAGAAATTCATGAAAAGCAGTACATCTATCCCAATATTAACTGGGAAAATATCTTTTTTAATGCACCATTTGAGTTCTCTTTTTTCACATTATTAAACTTAAAAGAAATATGCATCTCCATTGAGGTGGGGAACAAGATATACACCCATGTTTTTAAGAAGCAGGGAAACATTAAGTGCCTAACTGAACAGTTTTGAGTTTTAAGAATGTTGTGAGTTGAGAAAAGGAAGCAATCCTGTGTTAGAACAGCTAAAAATAACTTATTTCTCGACTTTGTAAAACAAGTATAAGCCCTGAGTTTCAAATAATCTCATATGTATGTGCACTTTTATGGAAAACATAGTCTTAAATAGTTGAGACAGAAATATTCACTTATATAAGAAGACAGTCAAGGTAATCACTAAATAGAATGTCCCTTATTAACTTTCTCTGTCTTCACAAAACAGATATAAATTGACCAGTGATCCATTTACTATCCATTAGGGAGATTATAAAATCTTCAGAGAGTCTTTCTAAAGAAAACACATTGTTTTGAGCAGTTCACCTCCAACACCAGGATACCTACATTTTTTATTCTTAGTGATGTAAATGGGATTCTAAATCCACCAGTAAAGCAGAAGTGAGGAAAAGAAGCAGACGGCTCCTCTTGGAATAGATTCCAGTATTTTAAGGTATAATGGAATCCGAATAAGAAAATACTGTGAGTCTAATATTAAGGCCCAATCATTTCAAAGTTGTTTGTAAGGTTCACTTTCCCTCAGAAGGTGTTTTACAGTCACTATGAAGTAATCAATGAAAAAGTACCTTTCAATGTGCAGCACTTTATTATCATCAATCCTTCAATGAAGGAAACACTGACATTACTTTTTGGGTAATAATGAATTAATAATGATAAATCTATACTGTACAAAGTAATAAAAATATGGCTTTATTCCTCCACTTAAAAAAATCTACCTACACAGGCAAGAAGTTCTGCTGCTATGCGTCTATCGAGCTCACAGTTTGTCAGGAGGTTTTATCTGGCTGCTTTTGAGCATTGCTAGAAGCCCTCGCACAGAAAGGGATGGCAGGTTTCAACTTTGGAAGAAAAAATGGGAGATGCTGTCACTGACAGAACAGTTGGTGAACAAGGTGGTCCTCAGAACCCTGCAGGAAGGCCAGCAGACTTGCTGGAGCTTACCTGGTGGACTGCCTGGCCCTAAGCTATAGATTCACTTACACTAAGTCTTCGTAATCATATTCTATAGAGCATGCTGCCTGGAGTTTGAAAGGTCTGACTATAGCTGGGCACAAAAATCAGCGGAATTCATCCTTCCTTTCCCCTCGACGTCTCCCCCATTCCAGGGGTGCCTTTCGGGTAAACAAAAAATTTAACTTTTAACTACCTCAATCTCAAACGGTACATCCATGAACAAAAACTAAATTCAGAACATAGACTATTAAAGCAGCATACTTTAATCAATTCAGATCATTTGATTAGTGGAAAATGATGAGACTGGTATAAAAGGCAAACTTCAATAGGATACCATCAACACAATAGTAATATAATATCAGGATAATTTTTAAGAAAAATATCTAATACTAATTTATATACCATCATGTAAAACAGGCAAAAAAAACCCCCTCAATTATAAGACAACTGACGCATCCTGAAAGCACTTTATAGACGAATGGTAACATACCTTGTTTTCTATGACTGCTTCTGTGCAAGCCTGGAGCATGAGTAAGTGGTGAGCGAAAACCAGAAATTTAAGCGAATCATTCTGAAGCATCATCTTAATATAATCCTTTACAGCACCTGCCTAAATATTAAAGTTAAACCTTATTCTTATTAACGTCATAAAAATGTATATTAAAAGTCATTTTACTTTCTTTTAATAAATCAAAAAACTCAAACATTGATACATTTCTATGAATATCTAACTGCTTTGTGTTCTAAGTAGCATAAGGAAATAGAAGCTTACATATAATAGTGAGTGGGAGAAAAGGGACAAAACAGGAAAAAGAATATATTCTTGTTGAGGAAAGAAGAATATAAGAATTAGCAGGAAGAAAAAGATGACAAAAGAGTTTAGGTGGAAAGTAGGCTCTGGCCAAGAAGAGGTTGGTGGTTTTTTTCTGAAGGTAATTTCAAAAAAGTTCATATACAAGACTAAGTGGAATAGAGTTAGGAAGAAAATGAAAGGTAAAAAATTAGATGAATAGCATTATTTTTTTTTTTTTAAAGGAAGACTAGAAAAGAATGAGAAAGCTGGGACTGAAGCTTAACGATTAAGAAAAGTTGGTTTATTCATTGTTTAAGCTAAAAAGTTAAGTAGATTTACAAATAGGGCACTTTAGGGAGAAATGGAAAATGAGAGGCTTCAGTTTGTCTTCAGGGTGGAGAAGGTCACAGAAGAGGCTGGAGTAATGAGATTAAGAGTACAGAAGGGAGGTCTGAGAGAGCAGGGAGATACAAAGAAATTGGTGGGTAGAAAAGGAAAAAAATTTAAAAAGTGCAAATTGCATAGGCTTTTCTTAGTTACCGGGAGGCCAAATTACCTATTAAGAGTAAGAAATCAATCTGAGATGAATCAAATAAGACTTAAATTTAAAGTGGATAGCATGAATTAAATCTAAAAACAAATATAGCCTCCTAACTGTTAAAAACTAGTTACTTTGACATTTTGGGAAAAAACAGTAGGCAGAACACATTTAACCTCCATCCCTCTCAGAGCTATATTTAAATAATAGCAAAGTATACAGGGAGAAAGCATTGGAGAGGGATCAATAGCAATAAAACTTTGGAAGCTAAAAAGTAGACAGATGCCTGGTAACTGATCAGCACCTAACAACAGTTCCTAAACTATCAGTATGAAAAACCCAGAAGAGAAGCACCTGGCTTGCAATATTGTAATCTTTAAAAGTTCGGGAAATGACACCTCTGGAAGGAGGAAGGGGATGTGTCTAAAACAGGAAGATTGGTTGAAAGAATGTTTAGTAGTTGATTATGCGCAATACTCATCCATATGCTGTCTCTACCATTCCATACAATAGTGACTTCCTATCCCATCCTGGCAGAAAACTAGAGATTTATTTTCTAGAGCGGGTAAAGCAAGGTATCTGGATGGAGGAATCCCACATTGACGGTAGGCTATCCTATAAAAATCCTGGGGATTAAATGAAAGTTACATAATAAATGCTGAGATCTGCTCTTCTCTCTCAATCTTCTTACCCCTCACAGGCCCATACTCTCTAGAAAGAGAACAGAATCATATAAAATGATTCTTTTCTGAGGAATCTGACCACCCAAAGAGAAAAGACTGAAGATACTGATATTGGGGGTTCCTCAGCACAACATCCCCATCAGATCATCTTTTATTTTAATCCATAGTTTACAAGCCGTATCCACAAATAGAGTTTCCAGCCATCATTTAGTGTCTTACTTGTAAATAAAAGCAAAGAACCAAGGAACAGCAGGCATTTGTAGAAAGCAACCTATATGAACAGATCAGCTGTACAGAGAGAAGAAAATTAGAAGGGATTACATCTGTAAAATAAGAATGGTATGCTACAAAAAAAAGAAAAAAGAGGAAGGGAAGTATTCTTGGTAAAAAATATAATAACAGAAATAAAAAATTCACTGGTTATTAAAATAAGAAAGTCTGCCAGAAAAAATAATTTAAAATATCTAAAATATAAGAAAATGAGATGACCAGGCCATGAGGGCAATATATGAACAAAAAGTTCTAGAAAACAATGCAGAGAAAACAGAGGAAAGAAAATAATCAAAAAATAAAAATGTTTTACAGAGCTTAAGGACTTAAGTTTCCAAAATGGAACATGGCAAAGGCCTAAGAGGATTCTGCACAATGGATGGAAATGGACCCAGAGCAATGTCCATCATGAAACTTTATAATACTGGGGACAAAGAAACGATTCTATGAGCTTCCAGAAAGGAGAGGAAAAGATTTCACAAAATCAAAATAGAATAAAAATTTTGAACTGCATTGGATACTTCAATATCAATACTAAAAATTCTAAGAGAAAATGATTTCCAATTAAGAATTTATATCTAGCCAAATTAAAAAATCAGATATAAAAACAGAATAAAAGCATTTTCAAATATGCAGGGATTAAAATAATTTACCTCTAATACACACTTTTTTAGAAGGCTACTGAAGAATGTGGTCCAGCAAAATAAGGGAGCAGACAAATGAAGAAAATAATCCTATATAATAAAATGCTAATATGCAAATAGACCGAATGGTGGAACAATTGAACAACCGGTCGCTATGATGTGTGCTGACCATCAGGGGCGCTCGCAGAACATGGCCGACGTTGGCAGCAGGTGGCAGAGCACGGAACATGCCCGGCGTCAGCCGAGGTGGGATGGTGGAGATCCTGGCTATAGGTCCTGACTAGGCTGCTGATCAACTGAAGGCTGTCTTCGTGTCATTCCTTCTTCGCCGATTCCGTCCACACCTTTGGGGACCCCTGGACCCGCTGGGATTGGACCCCAGCATTGGAGCAGGTGAGCGGGGGCACCAGACCAAGGTGGGGTGCTGGTTGCTGCCATCAGGGCGAGCCTCTGGTGGTTACTGAAAATTCTTTGCTCCCGCACACTGCAGTCCCGCCTGGCGCTCAAACCTGCTGCTGGCGCCCGGTGCTGGCCCTGATCACTCAGCGCTGTCGGTGGGTGCGAGTGGCGGCTGCGGGCCCCGATCACCCATCAGGGCTTCTCCACCCCTCCGGTTCCTGAGGGGTGATTGGGGCAGCAGCTACCGCTCGCACCCGCTGATGGCGCTGGCCCCGCACAGAGGGTGGGCCGAGACCCGCACCTATGCCCACCGCAGCCTCGCAACCCACAGTTCCTTTTAAGGTGCACAAATTCATGCACTGGGCCCCTAAGTATCAAATAAAGAGGTAATTCAGCACAGGAATAAATAGAGAAAATCCCCAGGATGAGAGCTCTGCAGCAGACTGGATGAGCAACAGTCCCGAGTGGAGTGGACCAAAGGCTACAGGGCAATTTTTTTAATATAGATTAAAATTAATAGAATGCTAATGTTTAAAGATATTGAGAGGAGCCCTGGCCGGTGTGGCTCAGTTGGTTGGGTGTCGTCCCATGCACTGAAGGATCACTGGTTTGATTCCCCTCCATGACACATGCCTGGGTTTCATGCTCAGTCCCCAGTTATGGGGTGCAGGAGGCAGCCAATCCATGTTTCTCTTTCACATTGATGTTTTTCTCTCTCTTTCTTCCTCTCTCTCTAAAATCAATAAAAATATATTTTTCAAAAATATTGAGAGAAAATTAAACCACCAGGGAAAAGTCTGAAGATAAATTATTGAAAATGACATATAGAAGAAAGAAAACATACCCACAGTATATTGCACAGTTCTCCTGTAAATATTACAACATGGTTCTAATAATATACATGGTGAATATTGATCAAGCCAAAATCAGTATAAGTTACTATAAAATTAATAAAGTATAACTATATCCATCCATCCATGCATCCATCCATCCATGTACCCACCTACCTACCCATCACTTTGTTGGGAGAAGGGGAATTCAGAAAAGGTGTGTGTGTGTGTGGGAGGGCAGAGGGGTGAAGGAGCTAAAATTTTATCTCCCACATTGGGAAGCCAAATGGTGACAGCTAAAATTATAAACAAACAGTAATACAAACCAAGAAGCAATATAAACATGTAGCTGAGGGATCTGAGATAAATATTAAAAAGATCAGCTACAAGAAAAGGAAGCAGTTGCCTTTGGGAAATAAGGTTAGGGAACTGTTATATTTTGAAATGGCTATGTCTCCTCATTCAACTATGACCATATGTGGCTTTGGTAGTAGTAAAAAAAAAAAAATTAAAACAGGGGCATTTCAAAATTGAAAAGTACCTATTGAAAGCTGATTTGAAAGCCCATTTTTGAATGTCTAAATTTTCTAAACAATAGTTATTCATCACACAATGAGACTGGAAGCTGTTAAGAACTTTAGCCTTGGATTTCAGTGCCTCAGAAAGTGGAAATGAAGCCCTCTCAAAATAAGGAGCTATAAATTCCAGATATGTTGCCATGGTAACTGAACCACTTTAATAAACTTCATGTTTGCCTAAAGAGCTATATTTACCATGATAAGCCTTTCAAAAAGTACATGGCAAGTTGGAGTATTTTTAAGGTACATTCATTTCCCATCCACTGCAGACTAATCACTGTACCCCAGCATCAGACGCAGTCCGTGCCTCTTCATAAGAAAGCCATTTCAATCAGAAACTGCTGATGCCAAAGCGCAAGCCCCCTACTCCTGACTCCTTCCAATCCACTGGTTCAGAACAATTTATGGTTACTATTAATTTTTATAAAGTTCAATCATATTATGGGCTAAACAGTCTCTTGGGACTAAATTTAGTAACTTAATCATCTTTGTGATATTGCTTCCTAGGAGAAAATGCATTTGGAGAACCAAAATAACTATGTACAAACATACTTTAGGATTATTTTAGGGTCATAGGTTGGGATTACATAGATTTGCATCCTAAAACACACTATACATGCATTTTACCTATTCTGATTTTATTCTTTTTTTTTAATCCTCACCTGAGGGTATTTTTTCCATTGACTTTCAGAGTGGAAGGGAGAGGGAGAGACAGAGAGAAACACCTATGTGAGAGAGACACATCGATTTGTTGCCTCCCACATGCCCCCGAACAGGACTGGGAGCCTGCAACCGAGACACGTGCCCTTGACAGGAATCGAGCCCAGGACCCTTTAGTCCACAGGCCGACGCTCTATCCACTGAACCAAACCAGCTAGGGCCTGATTTTATTCAAATTACAACTATCACTGCATTGTCATGTTTTAAGTCATCTGAGCAGAAACTTGCTTTCAAACTATCTTAAGTGCACATTAAATGGAATGGCAGGTTCTATTAATGACAGCTTATGCTGGTTCATATTTTATAGAAGTAACAGAAAATGCAGGGACTGACTATTCTATTTTATTTTATTGAAACTGGCCTGTTCGTAATGTGTTTGTTAGTCAAAAATCTCATTTAAATAATTAAGACTACCCACTACATCTCATTTAAAGAAATGTAGAAATGAAGAGAATCTGTTGTAAAGTTTGTTTCTTACATTTTTTTTCAGTGACTAGGTGCCATCATGCTTTCTGAAGTAAGAGAACGTAAAGACTACATTAAAGACCCGTTGAAAATTACTTTTTTAAAAAGTCAGTTTTTAATCAAATAACAAGAAGGAGAAAGAAAAAATGAAAAAGACATCAAACCTGAGCTATGATAAAGATTCTCTCCTTGACCAAACTTTAGTCTTCTTGACTAGGCCTTACCCTTGGCCTTGAATCTGTCCAGTCCTTGCCAAGCCCACATAGTCCATTCTTACCCAAAATTTTGCTAAGTCAGTTATTGAGAACCCCCACTTAAAAAAATATATATATATTTTATTGATTTTTTCACAGAGAGGAAGGGAGAAGGATAGAGAGTTAGAAACATCAATGAGAGAGAAACATCGATCAGCTGCCTCCTGCACACCCCCTACTGAGCATGTGCCCGCAACCAAGGTACATGCCCTTGACTGGAATCGAACCTGGGACCCTTCAGTCCGCAGGCTGACGCTCTATCCACTGAGCCAAACCAGTTAGGGCGAGAACCCCCACTTTTGATAACTGATCAATTCTTGATATCTGATCAAGTTTTTATTGCCTACTTTTGATGTCTAAGTTCTTGACCTTCCCTTTAGCAAGAATACTATTAGGTCAGTTTAGCAAGAATCCCCCTGTGCTGGATGTCTCCTCTTAGTAATTTTCCATCCACCAACCCCCTTATCTTGCTGGTTGGCTACCAATCCCCACCTGTCCTTGTTGTATTCAGAGTTGAGCAAGCTCTCTCAATTTCAACAGAGTTCACTCTCATTGCAATGATCTTGAATAAAGTCTTTCTTACCATTTTAACAAGTGTCAGAATAATTTTTTCTTTAACTGCTATAAATTCTAGCTAAGGGAATATGAGTCTAAAAGAAGCTCCTCTAAGTTCTGAAGTCCTCAGACCCCAGACCAAATGGAAGCTTTGTTTAGATACTTGTGGCCACATACTTTCAGAAAAGCTCTTCACGTTCTTCTCAATCAATAACAGGTGAATTGTGACTGGTCTAAGCAAGCCTAGCACTTTCATCCCCCCTGCAAGTGATTCTGACAATAAGAAATGTGGAAAGTGTGCTGCAGGTTTCAAAAAAAACCCTCACTGACAAAGGGACTATGGGGAAAGCTTTTCATTGCTTTAGACATTGTGGCCTGAGCCTGGTACAGGAAATGAGCAGTCATATTGGGGTTATGATGGAAGCCACCGAGGACAAGTGGTAAACGGGGTCAACCAAAGGACAAAGACAGAAAAACCTGGATTCTAAAACACCCCACAAAAAACAGCTTTATTGAATATAATTCACAAGGCATAATTCACCCATTTAAAGTGGATGATTCAATTTGGCTTTCACCGAATTGTACATCCATCAATGGTTCTTTTTTTAATCCTCACCTGAGGATATGTTTTTACTGGTGAGAGAGAGAGAGAGAGAGAGAGAGAGAGAGAGAGAGAGAGAGAGAGAGAGAGAGAAAGAGAGAAAGAAAGAAAGAAACACTGATCAGTTATCTCCTGTACATGCCCCACAGGGGATAGAAGCCGAAACCTAGGCATGTGCCCTGACTGGGAATCAAACTCCAACTTTTTGGTGTGTGGGAAGACACTCCAACAAATTGAGCCACTCGACCAGGGCTGTTCATGGTTCTTAACTTAGAAACCATTTCATCAACCTGAAAAAATATTTTTAAATCTGGCAGAAGACAGCCTTCAGGGAAAGACTGGTGTTTTGGAAATTTTCACATGCCACATTTTCTCACAGAAAACAATAGTTTCACTTCCAAAGGTGTTTGGGTGAACCATTGTGAATGTTATTTTACCTTTAGGCAGGTTTATGACTATACCTATAAATAGGAATCTAACACTTCGAATATATCTAATCTTTTGACATTAACCAAGTTCAACAAGCAGCCCACTTTGCACTGAGAAGCGGAAGGGCTACAAAATAGTGCACAGTGAACAACTCCAATTTAATACCTTAACCAACACGATTTTACAGAAGAACCTGGGATATTCAACCTTCCCATAAAACTTTTTGGAACAAGATATAATAAAGCAATCACTCTATCTAATCATTCTGCCTAATATAGAATAGGTGAGCAAGGATATTCCATTAATGGCATACTCTGCTGGGTTTACTCAAATTTAGAGAAAGTTAGAAAGTAAAGCCATTAGTATATGGACTTCTAAAAACCTGTTTTCATAAAAGTTGATTTTGTGGTAGTTTGGTGATAAAAGTCACTAATCACAACAGTGGATCTAAGTCTTTTAAAACTGAATTCAATTTTAAAACATTCTCAATTTCTCTCCTAACTCCACCCATTGGTAATCAACTTTATACTACTAAAGTATACATGAATAAACTTTATTGGGTGTTAGAAAGTATAACACATAGAACATGCAGGTTTTAAAATTCTGTATCTTCTCCATGCCTGTGCAAGGATGCTGAAAAATCACTAACAGGGAAATGGGCACCACTTTAAACCCACGGTCACTAACAACTCTTATATGTATTCAGCTATCTTAGGGGAACGGTAGCTAAGTGCATGTACTCTTGAGCAACACCCTTAAACTGTCTTAGTTTCTCCAACCATAAAAAGGGATAAAAAGTACCTATTCCCCAAAGAGTGGTGGTGAGAAGTAAATGAGTTAGCGCATAATGTGAACTTGGAATTGTGCTTAGGACGTTGTAAATATTGTAAAAGTGTTAGATATTATTATTACTATAATTCTCCAGTAAATTGCAAAAACAACTTCAACCTTTATCACTTTCTTTGAAATCAGAACCTCTGCCCCCTTGGCTCTTAAATTTCCCACTGTCCAGAGAAAATAGAATTTATTATCTGAAAATTCCATTGCCTTTTCTTACTTTTACTCATCATAACTTCCTTCCCTTTTGTAACAAGAGATTTTTCTTTTCTTCTCTAAGGCAAATCCCTCTACCTGTGGTTCCAAACTTAACCATTCCCGACACCTCAAAATCCTTACACTGCTTTCTTTCTTAAGGGGATATTGCAGTTTGACAGAACCTTCCTCCATTCCACATTCCACTTTTTTTCTCCTCTAACATGAGAACATTATTGTTTTGTTTGCACTTATTATCACCGACCATCTTACTAATGAACAGGTCGGAGCAGAGACCCTTTCCTGAACAGCAGTGGCCCAGGAAGCGGTGCGCTCCTGTCCCACAGTATCCCAGGCCCTGTGCGGCAGAGCCGATCCCGGTGGCCTCCTTACATCTCACTGCAGATTATAAATAGCATTCTACCTGCGTTAAGCTGCTGAGGCGAAACAGCAGAGAGAAAACACACCTGGTGCATAATGGAACTGTGTCTAAAGCGGTCTGCCTTCTGGAACATTTTTAAGGCACGAAGGAATGCTGCCATTCCCCAAATAACAGAAATTTAAATTATGGGATGATTTAATCATAGAAAAATAACTGGTATTTCTCTAAAAATGGTCTTCTCTAAAAATGAGATGCTGTTGTAATGTACCAGAAAATAGCTAAAAGTTGGCTAAGCCATACTACCACTTATATCTGTTTTTTTCCCTAGCAGAGTATTACACTGATCCTAAATCTAAAAAATCTGTGCATTTGTATATACTGTTTTCTCAATAAGTATTAAAAGGAATAAGAATAGTAATATAAAGGAAAATTAACTTTAATAACCTGAGATCCTTCATTAATAGACTTTTTACCAGTAACACTGATTATTTTATCTTCATTTCCTTGTAGTGTTTATCATAATTATTTACTGTTTATTATCATTATTAAACTTCTTATCATTAAGAGATATCTAAAAAAGAGATCTCAATAAGAAGATAATAAACTAAGAATATACTAACAAACATACTTAAAACTTATACAGCCTCTATCCTCCTATGTACAAGTTCTAAATCTCAAAAGACAGACCAGCATGAATGCTCTTACAGCACATGGAGGATATACATCAGTACCATAATTGTACGGGACTTTAGCACTGCATATAATAATAATGATCATATCCATATAACCTAATTTGCTGACATGACCTAATTTGAGGCGCTGTATTCCTGTCTGCCTAGAAGACATTGTAGGACACAAGAAAAAGAAGAGAAGATCAGAGCAGAGCAGGCAACCTATCATGGAGCTCCATGAACCTGAATAGAGGGAGACACATTCGTCGGGAAGGCTTTAGACATAACTCGACCTGGAGCAAAGGAGGAGGATCGATGACCCTCAGAGGTTCTTTCTAGCTCACTGTTCTCTAATCACAGTTAATGAACAGTGTTAAGATACTCATATAAATGGATGTGGGAAGGATTCGCTTCCTCAGAAGAGCTGACAAGAAAAAGACTTTACACATTGTTTATTATATAATGATAATCTTTTAAAAGTTAAATACCACAAACATTGCCTGGGTGGTTCAGTTGGTTGGAGCATCGTTCCATATATCAAAAGGTTGAGGGTTCGATTCCCAGTCAGGGCACATACCTAGGTTGCAAGTTCCATCCCCAGCCAGGGTGCGTACAGGAGCCAACAGATCAATGTTTCTCTCTCTCTCCTCTCTTCCTTTCTTCTCTCTCTAAAATCAATACACATATCCTCAGGTGAGGATTAAAATAATTAAATACCACAAATAATAAACATATGTGTCTCCAAATAGCATATTTTATAAGTAACTATATACTCACACAAATGCATTTACTTGAATACTCATTATTTTCTTCAAAAATCTTCTTACTCTTGTCAAGGTTTTCAAATTTAGATAAACTATCATTAGATTTTTATCTTTAAACTAGAGGCCTGGTGCATGGAATTCATGCACTGGGCGGGGCGGGGGTGGTCCCTCAGCCCGACCTGTGCTCTCTTGCAGTCCAGGAGTCCTCACTCCTTACCACCCGCCTGCTCGCTGCTCCTTAGCGCTGCCGTGGAGGTGGGAAAGGCTCCTGCCACTGCTGCTGTGCTCACCAGCTGTGAGCCCGGCTTCTGGCTGAGCAGTGCTTCCCCTGAGGGAGCGCACTGACCACCAGGGGCAGCTCCTGCATTGAGCACCTGCCCCCTGGTGGTCAGTGTGCATCATAGCGACTGGTCATTCCGCCGTAACGATCGCTTAGGCTTTTATTATATAGACTAGTAGCCCGGTGCACGAAATTCATGCACTGGGGTGGGGGGGGGGGCGGAGAAGGGGCCCCTCAGTCTGGCCTTCACCCTCTCCAATCTGAGACCCCTCAGGGAATGTCCAACTACCTGTTTGTGCCCACACTTTTAACAGATAACAGCTCCATTGTTGTTCCATTCTTATGCTTAAAACCATTGGAATTAGTAGGTATTCAAAGTGTGTATACATTTTGGGGGGACACCCTGTATATCTCTAGTCAGTGGTGAAAGAAACCAACAGCAGATTTGGAACCCCCAGACAGGGAACCTTGCTCATTCCCCACATGTCTCCCCACTTCACTTTCCACCTTCGTGGGCAGCAGGAGAATCAATGTTTTCTCTCATTAATTCGGAAAAGCACGTCCTGTCACCCGCTGCCCAGCAGGAGTGCGCTAGGCCCCAAGCAAGCAAGGCTCAGACAGGGCAGCCTTCACTCATGGGTGCTGGCACCCAAAATGCACATTCCTCCTCTACAGTCGCCCCGACTATCCCACTGTTTCACTGAGAGGACGGAATTCCTCTCTGCCTCTGGGCTCTTGATCTTGAACACTGACCGAAGGCACCTCAGAGAGGGCCGCCTGCACCCACCAGGTGTGTCTGTCTGCACCTGCTCCTGCCTCAGCACCTGCATTAACTCCCCAGAGGTGATCTCATAGCTGCACTGGCCTCCGTGGGAACAGGGCATCACCACTTTGCCCTCTCACTGTCATCTCACAGGCGCCCACTCTCAGCACCCACCCAGACACTCTCCAAAGGACGAGAGCGCATCAGAGGGGATGTGTGCACATCCTGTGGGGGTGTTAGGCATGCCGGGTTGATGGAAGTGCGGTGGAGAGGCGGGGGGAACTTGTGCACGCCTTGGTTTGCAACTGTTGCAGGCGTGGGAGGGTGACAGCGTGCTGGGGGATGTTCGCAAGCCAGGGGGGGATGTGCACACCGGAGGCCTCTGGCTTTGCAGATCCGCAAACCCCCGTGGTGCGGCCAGGAGGACGTCAGTCTGGCCCGCCACGGTGGCTGTCCCTGTGATCCTGCACCTTCTGGGCCAGGAGGCGGATTTTGCGCAGTCACTCCTGGGCGCTCATGGCTGCCTCCCTGCCGTGAAGGGTCACGGATCCGAGTCCCAGGACCATACACAGCCTCAAGCGCTGCCCCCCGCCCGGCAGGGTCACGGATCCATGTCTTGGTCCCATGGACAGCCTCAAGCACTGACCCCCACCGGCAGGGTCACAGATTCGGGTCCCGGACTGCAGACAGCCTCCCGTGCTGCCCCCTGCCCACCAGGTCACGGATCCAGGTCCCGGGACCGCGGACAGCCTCAAGCATTGCCCCCCGCCCAGCAGGGTCACAGATCAGGGTCCCAGATTGCGGACAGCCTCCCGTGGTGCCCCCCGCACAGCAGGGTCACAGATCCAGCGGACAGCCTCAAGACTGCCGCGCCACGCGCGAGGACATGGATCCAGGTCCCAGACCGCAGACAGCCTCAAGCACTGCCGCCCCACCTGGCAGGGTCATAGATCCGAGTCCTGGACTGCGGACAGCCTCCCGCGGTGCCCCCCGGCTGGCAGGGTCACAGATCTGGGTCCTGGGACCGCGGAGAGCCTCAAGCACTGCCCCCGTCTGGCAGGGTCACAGATCTGGGTCCTGGGACCGCGGACAGCCTCAAGCACTGCCGCCCCACCTGGCAGGGTCATAGATCCGAGTCCTGGACTGCGGACAGCCTCCCGCGGTGCCCCCCGGCTGGCAGGGTCACAGATCTGGGTCCTGGGACCGCGGACAGCCTCAAGCACTGCCCCCCACCCAGCAGGGTCACAGATCTGGGTCCCAGACCGCAGACAGCCTTGCCTGCTGCCACCTGCCTTCAGTATGAAAATTAGCCGCCATCTTGTTGCTTCAGGGTAGGGGTCCCCACTGGGGTGCCTGGCCAGTCTGGGTGAAGGGCTGAGGGCTGTTTTCAGGCTGGCAGGCGACTGAAGCTCCAAACCTCTCCTTTTTTTATTTTTTTTTTTTATTCTGGCATTTATTTACCTTCTATGCCTGTCATTGGAGCTGAGAGCCGGCTTTCTCTCTGAGGCTCGGCTGCTGAAAGCAGGTATCTGGCCTTTGTTTACCTTCTGTATTAGAAACAATGTTGCAGTCCTCCTGGCTGAAGCCTGGCTGACTGAAAGCGGGTTTCTGGGGTTTTGTTTAGCTTCTATATTTGTTACAATGTTTCAAACTGCAAGCTCAGAGGCGGGCAGCGCAGGCGGGGAAGCTTGGCTTCCTCCGTCACTGAAGCAACGAAGCCTCCCTGTTCGCTTCAAGCTGCCTGGCTGCCAGCCGCCATCTTGGCTGGCAGTTAATTTGCATATCTCACTGATTAGCCAATGGGAAGGGTAGCGGATGTACAGCTAATTACCATGTTTCTCTTTTATTAGATAGGATTCCTCAACGTAATTGCTCAAATGATTCAATAAAGAGAAAAGTATTTAATATGATGCTGCACAGTACAAAGAAATCTATTATCTAACAGCTTATGCCTTGCTGAGTCTGGCACAGATTATACTTAATGGGGGACTGTTTTTCCCAGTTTCATTGAATGGCACAAACATCAACCCAGTTGACCAAGCAAGAAATCTACATTCTACCTTTTCCCTCCCCTCCATATTCAGCCAATCACTAATGTCCATCGATTTGCCATTGTAATAATTCTTGAATTATTCCTTCTCAGTGTGCATGTGGTACAGCCACTGTCCTGGGTTAGACCACACACTGTGTACTGGGTTACCAGTGTGCATCCCAGCTGGATCCCCTGCCTAAAGGCTTGTTTCTTCCAGTGCATTCTCCACACAGCTACAGTTCTTTCCCTGAGGCTCAAATCTGATCCTTTTACTCTACTCCACTATATCAGTTTACTCAGAACCCTGTGGAAAATTACAAACCATGAACTGCGAGTTTCATGACATGGTTACTGCTCTCTATGGTCTCCAGCCTAGTCTCTCAGAATTCCTCCCTGACATTTTATGTTTTAGCCATGACGACCTACTTTTGGTTCCCTAAATATGCCACTTCTAGATGATCTTTGTGAGTTTGCAAAAACTATTCATCTGTCTGAAATATACTCCACCAGCCTCATCCCCTTCCTATTTCACTCCCTCATTTTTTGGTTGGCTCACCCTCCCCATCCTTTCCCCACCACCCCAAGGCAGGCCAGCTGTCTTCTCCCTTGTGCTTCCACAGTTTGAAGCACTAAATATACTCTATTACAGTTAAATGTTTATTTTGCTGTCTTCCCCAACATACTCCAATTTTTTGAGAGGTAGATGCTGGTATCTTGTTCACTGTTCCTCCCTGGCACCAAGCAATACCCTTGCTATCTAGTGGGCCCTCAATAAGGATCTGCTGAATTCATCAGGAAAACAGCTAAAGAAAGGATTCTTCAACACTCATTTGCATGTAACAGAGTAGTCAATTTATAATCTGTGGTAGTTCAAAAGTTCATTTATAAATTGGCTTGGGAGAACTCTGAATACATTTTCTCATAAAAACAATATTAAATGCAGTAGATAATTAGCCACCTTCCCAAAATCTATTTCATCCATAATGTAGCTAACCTGTATCATTTACAGTTACTATAGACTCTAACTACTGGATAACAATAATGGTTCTGGGGGAAATGTATGAAGAATTCCAATTTAGTAATGCCATGAACTACTAGTTTATGTAACTGGTTGAGGACAGACGTTCTAATAGGAAGGGAATGAAAAATGACTAAAAACTGGGGGTTGGGGGTGGCAAGGATTGGTCGTCTGCTGCCATTAATCTTTGGGAAAATGTTCTAATCTGGATCAACTGACATTTCATCTCTCTTCTATTCCTTCAAGAATCCTAGGAATTAGGTACCAACTTCCTACTGACTGTCAACACTTCAGACTTCCAACAAGGGTTTCCTATATCACAGATAGGAAGTTAAAAACAAGGTTCTCATATATATTCTTTTTCCTTAAACAAGCATTCTGTACTCACTATTACATGCAAAAAAAAAAAAGCTAAGCAAGCAAGCAAACAAAACAGCTATTAACTCTATGAAAAACAACAGTTGTCAAAAAAAGAAATGTAATTATAGTCAACTGTGAAATGCTTAACTGAGTCATTACACGGTAAACAATGAACACTAATCAAACCAAAAATTATGATATGGGAAAATGAAGCTGGGTGAAAGTATTGCAAATATGTTCTCATAATTTGTATTTTGCATTTGCTTTTTTATAAGTGTCTTTCATATTTCATACTTTTTTAAACACTAAAAATTTTAGTTTTGAGTCCCATTTATCCCCTTTAAAGTATGTGTTTTTACACATGTTGAATTAAAATGTTGTACATATGAAATTTATATAATGTTATTAAATCATGTTATCTCATTAAGTTTAATAACAAAAAAGTATGTATTTTTATATCCTATCTAAAAAAAATTGCTACCCAAAGTTTGGAAATATTTTTATGTATGTTTGCTATTAAAATTTTTATAAACTAGCTTATATTTATGTCTTTGACCTAATTCAAGTTAATTTTTATGTATGATGTGAAATAATGGTCAAGGCTCATTGTTTTCTTTAAGAACATCCAATTGTCCTAATACTGTTTGTTGAAAAACTATCATCTCTCATTGATGTACTTTTACAAGTAAAAAATCTAAGTTTTTACTTCTCTAGGATGAATATCCAGGACACACACACACACACACACACACACACATTTCTTTTTAGATAATTTTCCTAAGTTTATATGAGCCAAACTGGCAACACTGCTGGGAAGCAAGCTCTCAACTGCTTCCCATATTTTTATGACCACATTTTATCTCCACTACTGGCTTATAAACTGATTGAAAGAATTTTCTTTTTTCCAGATACTGTTTTTCTTTTTTTTATGTGTAGCATTTCCATTTTCCTGTGTTTATAGTTTTCCTATTTCTTCTGAAATTCTCCTTTTCATGTTTATTTTTTCTACTACACCCTTTAACATATTTTTCACAGCTTTAGAAAAATTCCTCGTGTAATAGTTCTACAATCTGGGTCATTTCTTCAATTGGCATTATTGATTGTCTTATCTTTTAACAAATCTCATAAATTCTATTTTAAAATTTCATAAATTCTATTTAATGCTAGAAATTATATCTAGAAGAACAGGACTGACTGAGATCAATGACACCTACACCCAGAAATGGGCACGCCTCTCTTCCTGCCAGGGTGATAGTATGGGAGGCACTAAGACAATGTGGACAGTATTGAGTTGTATTTAGGTTCTCCTATGACATTTATCTTCAGTACACCAAAAATTTTGAATTTCCCTATTTTGTGATAGTATGAACCCAGGGTTTTTCTAAGTGTTTCAGCTGTATTCTTAGCTTTCATCAGTCCTTCATGTCTACACTATAAATAGGTGTCTCTCTCTCTCCCCCAATAGATTGACCTTGATGATTTCTCAGTGTTAAGTTAATGGTAGGGGAACAGAGAATCTCTTGGGTTTCCTGGTAACAATCCTGTATAATAAAAGGCTAATATGCAAATCGACCGAATGGTGGAATGACCTGTCGCTATGACACACACTGACCACCAGGGGGCAGACACTCAATGCAGGAGCTGCCCCTAGTAGTCAGTGCGCTCCCACAGGGGGAGCACCGCTCAGCCAGAAGCCAGGCTCATGGCTGGCGAGTGCAGCAGCAGTGGAGGGAACCTCTCCTGACTCCACAGCAGCGCTAAGGACCCCTCGGGGGATGTCCGACTGCCGGCTTATGCCCGCTCCCTAGTCCTGGACTATGAGGGGGTGTAGGCTGGGCTGAGTGACCCCCTCTCAGTGCACAAATGTGCATCGGGCCTCTAGTTCATTATAAGGCAACTTTGCTCCAGCTGAATCTCAGAGATGGGACTTTCCTGCTGTTTCTATCCCTTTCCCCTATGGCAACTAATCTATATCTCATAACTGTGAGTGCTCCAGGGCAGGAAAGATGTCCTCCCCTCTCCTCCTGCAGGATTTCAACAGGGTTTCCTGATCAATCCACAGTGGTAGACAGCTGTTGTTTCTACCCAGCCCCCAGAAGCAGCTGATCCTGGACTGGGTTTTGGAGGCTGGGAGAGGGGGTTTGCCTCTCCCACAATGGCTTAAGGCTTTTGCTTAGTATGAGAAAAGAGTCCTGGAAATAAGCATGGGATTATGCTTATATTCCACCAACGGGATGCTCTCTGATCTCCTGGTCAGCACCAGGTAGAAGCCAGTGGAAGTAAAGCTTGTGTGTGCAGGTGGACTGCCTATGCCAGGACCCCCAGCATTTTGAACTGTCATGACAATCCATGCTCAGCCTTTATAATTTTGTTAAATTTTGGCTTTCTTCTTATCCACTTTTATGGAAGCTACCTTCTTCCTAACTCAATCTGCCAAAGGAAAGAATTTTATACATCTCATCTCAGACATTTTCTCAATCTAAGAAAGGGCATCTATGAAAAACATAAAGATAACAGTATAATTAATAGTGAAAGACCGAATGCTTTCTACCTAAGATTGGCAACAGGCAAAGCTGTTCAATCCTATCACTTCTATTAAAAATTATATTGTGTGCCTTCAGTGCGACAGGCAAGGCAAAGAAAAGACATATGGATTACTGGGAAAGAAGAGAAGTGTCTTTATGTGTAGACAAAATGATACTCTATGTAGAAAATTGCAAAGAATTTACAAAAAAGTATAGGAACTAATAAATGAGTTCAGGAAAGGTCAATATACAAAAATCAATAATTGTATCTTTAAAAATAAAAATGTAAAAATTTAAATTTAAGAAATACTTTTTACAAGAGCATAAAAGGACATGAAATACCTAAAAATAAATCTAACAAAATGTACTCAAGAAAATTGAAAACAGCCCAGCCAGTGTTGCTCAGTGGTTGAGCATCGACCTATGAACCAGGAGGTCACAGTTCAATTTCCAGTCAGGGCATATGCCCAGGTTGTGGGCTCGATCCCCAGTTGTAGGAGGCAACTAATGAATGATTCTCTCTCATCACTGACATTTCCATCTATCTCTCCCTCTCCCTTCCTCTCTGAAATCTATCTATCTATCTATCTATCTATCTATCTATCTATCTACCTATCATCTATCTATTTATCTATCTATCTATCTATCTATCTATCTATCTATCATCTATCTATCTAACTGAAAACATTGCTGGGAGAAATTAAAGAAGACCTCAATTAAATGAGATACTCTCTTAATGGATCAGGAGATTCAATGCTTAAGAAGTCAGTTCTTAATACCACCTCCCACCTGTTAGAATGGCTACTATAAAAAAGACAAAAATAACAAGTGTTCATGAGGATGCACAGAAAGGGAACCTTTGTGCACTGTTGATGGGAATAAAAATTGGTGCAGTCTCTATGGAAAATAGTATGGAGGTTCCTAAAAAAATTAGAACTAGAACTATCACATGGTCCCGTAATGCCACATTGAGTATTTATAAAAAGAAAAATTTAAAAAATAACTAAAAAGATATATGCACTCCAAGTTTACTGCACCATTGTTTATAGTGGCCAATACCTAGAAACAACATAAGTGGCCATCAATGGATGAATGGGTAAAGAAAATACGGTATAAAGCCTGAGGTGGGGCAGGAGCCCAATGAAGGGGTGCAAAGGGTAAAAAATGGCAGGTATCTGTAATACTCTCAAGAATAAAAATAAATTTAAATAATTATAAAAGAAAAAAAGAAAAAGTTATATATACACACAGTGGGATATTATTTAGCAATAAAAGAAGGAAATCTTGCTATTTACAACAGCATGGATAGACCTTGAGGGCATTATGCTAAGTGAAATAAATCAGACAGAGAAAGACTATCTCACTTACATGTGGAGTCTAAAAAAAAATACTCATTAGCAAAACAGATTGGTCATTGCCAAAGGTGGCGGTGTTGGTGGTGAGAGAAATGGGTGAAGGGGGTCAAAATGTACAAACCTCCGTTATAAAGTAAATGGGTCATGAGGATGTAAGATACAACATGGTGATTATCTATAATAATAAAACTGTAATATGCTAATTATGGACAGCTGAACAACCTTCCAGATGTCCTTCCGGACGACCTTCCGGATGAAGCCGCGAGAGCTGAGGCAGAGGCGGCTGCCGCGGCAGGCAGGGGGCCAAGGCAGAGGCAGTTGGGGTGATCAGCCAGGCAGGCAAGAGGTTAGGGGCGATCAGACAGGCAGGCGAGCAGTTAGGAGCAATCAGGCAGGCAGGCAGGCAGAGGGTTAGGGGTGATCAGGCAGGCAGGCGAGCAGTTAAGATCCAGCGGTCCCGAATTGCGAGAGGGATGTCCGACTGCTGGTTTAGGCCAAGGGGTCCTGGATTGCGAGAGGGTACAGGCCTGGCTGAGGGACACCCCTCACCCCCGTGCACAAATTTCGTGCACCGGGCCTCTAGTCCTAACATATAAAAACCCTGGGTCCGTCACATTCACAATGACTGGAGACGAGGACAGGGGAGGCGGGGCCCACACTCACACTCACTCACAACCACACACATGCACAGATACACACAGCACCCACCAGCTCACAGCCTTTTCTGCCTTTCTTTCCCTCCCTCCCAGCTCGCTCTCAGATCCTCTCTCAGAATGAGGAAACAAAACAGACTGGGCCTGAAGAGGCCTGGATGGAAGGGAGGGTGGGCAGAGGGTGGAGCAGCCCCCACTGGCCCTGCCCCCTCCCAGCCAGGAAAGAGGAAGAGGGAGACAGAGAGGCAGGGAGGCCTGGAAGACTGCTGAGAAAAACAAAGAGAGACAGAGACTGGGCGAGATCAAGCTGGCAGGGGAGGGCAGTTGGGGGCAAGATCAGGTTGGCAGGGGAGGGCAGTTAGGGGTGATCAGACAGGTAGAGGCAGTTGAGGGTGAGATCAGGCCGGCAGGGGAGAGGAGTTGGGGGTGAGATTAGGCCGGCAGGGGAGAGCAGTTAGGGGTGATCAGGCAGGCAGGCAGAGGCAGCTAGGGGCGATCAGGCAGGCAGGCAGAGGCAGTTAGGGGCAATCAGGCAGGCAGGCAGGTGAGTGGTTAGGAGCCAGCGGTCCCAGATTGCGAGAGGGATGGCTGGGTTGAGGGTACACCCCCGTACACAAATTTCGTGCACCAGGCCACTAGTCTACACTAATAAAAGAGAAACATGGTAATTAGTGTACGACCGCTACCCTTCCCATTGGCTAATCAGCATATCCTTATGCAAATTAACTGTCAGCCAAGATGGCGGCCAGCAGCCAGGCAGCTGGAAGCGAACATGAGGCTTGCTTGCTCCCGTGACTGCAGGCTCCAACGTTCCCCGCCTGACTTGCAGGCTTCTGAGCTGGCAGTTTGAAACTTTGTAACAGATATAGCTGGCTGGGATCTCAGAGCTGAAGTTATACATTGTTTCGATTATAGAACCGAAACAAACCAGATACCTGCTCTCAGAGCGAGAGCCAGAGCTAAAGCTGGCCCAGAAGAAAAAAAAAAGAAAAAAAGGAGCGGTTGGGAGCTTCAGTCAGCCTGAAAGCAGCCCTCAGCCACTCACCCAGACTGGCCAGGCACCCCAGTGGGGACCCCCACCCTGAAGGGTGTGTGACCAGCTGCAAACAGCCATCATCCCCTCATCCAGGCTGGCCAGGCACCCCAGTGGGGACCCCCACCCTAATCCAGGACACGCTCCAGGGCAAACCAGCCGGCCCCCAGGCTTCTATCCTATATAGTAAAAGGGTAATATGCCTCCCAGCACCGGGATCAGCAGAGCCGAGAGGTCTCCTGGCACCGGATCAGCGTGACGGGGGCAGCACCCAAACCCCCTGATCGCCCTGTGGCTCTGTGTGTGACAGGGTGTGGCATCCCAACCCCCTGATCGGCCCTGGTCTGTGTGTGACAGGGGGTGGCGCCCCAACCCCCCCGCCCCCACGGGCCCTGCTCTGTCTGTGACGGGGTAGAGCCATAACCTCCCCATTGGCCCTGCCCTGAGTGTGACAGTGGTGGCGCCCCAACCCCCTGATCTGCCCTGCTCTGTGTGTGACAGGGGGCGGTGCCCTAACTCCCCTATCGGCCCTACTCTGTGCATGACGGGGGAGCTCCTCAACCCCCTGATCGGCCCTGCTATGTGCATGACAGGGGGGAGCTCCCCAACCCCCTGATGGGCCCTGCTCTGTGCATGAGAGGGGGGAGCTCCCCAAACCCCTGATGGGCCCTGCTCTGTGCATCACAGGGGGTGGTGCCGCAACCTCCCCATTGACCCTGCCTTGAGTGTGTCAGGGGGCGGTGCCCCAACCCCCCAATCGGCCCTACCCTGAGCGTGACTGAGGGTGGCATCACAACCTCCCAATCCGCCCTGCTCTGTGCATGACAGGGGACGGTGCCCCAACTCCCCAATCAGCCCTGCTCTGAGCCCAACCAGGGGCTGCACTTAGGGATTGGGCCTGCCCTCTGCCACCCGGGAGCAGGCCTAAGCCAGCAGGTCGTTATCTCCCGAGGGGTCCCAGACTGCGAGAGGGCACAGGCCAGGCTGGGCCCCACCCCCACCCCCGAGTGCACAAATTTTTGTGCACCGGGCCTCTAGTATATATATAAAAGACTAATATGCAAAGCATCCCAGCGGGAGTTCGACAGGGAGTGGTTAGGGGCAATGAGGCTGGCAGGGAAGAATGGTTAGGGGTGATCAGGCCAGCAGGGGTGAGCGGTTAGGGGCGATCAGGGCAGCAGGGGAGTAGTTAGGGGCATCAGGCAGGCAGGCAGGCAGAGGTGATTAGTGGTGATCAGGCAGGCAGGTAGAAGAGTTAGGGATGATGAGGCAGGAAGGCAGAGTTGTTAGGGGTGATGAGGCAGGCAGGCGAGTGGTTAGGGGCAATCAGGCAGGCAGAGTGGTTAGGGGCGATTGGGCAGGCATGTAGAGTGGTTAGGGGTGATCAGGCAGGCAGGCAGGCAGGCAAGCGGTTAGGAGCCATCAGTACCAGATTGCGAGAGGGTGCAGGCCAGCTGAGGGACCCCTCCCCCACCCCCTGTGCACGAAATTTGTGCACAGGGACTCTAGTATTTAATAATACTGTATTCTAAGTTTGAAAGTTTCTAAGAGAGTGAATCTTAAGGGTCCTCACCATAAGAAAAAATATTTTGTGAGTATATATGGTGATGGATGTTAACTATATTTATTGTGGTGATCATTTTGCCATATACACAAATATCAAATCATTATGTTGTACACCTGAAACTAAGAAAATGTGTGCCCAATTATACCTCAATTTAAAAGAAGTTAATTCTTCCAAATTAACCTAAAAAATACCAATCATAATTGTACACTCTTAACAAGCTAAATTTTTAAAAAATCCTTACCGAGGATATGCTTTTATTGACTTTTTTAAAGAGAGAGGATGGGAGAGAGAGAGAGAGATACATCAACTGATTGCCTCCCATATGCTCTCCAATTGGAGATCGAATCTGCAACTTAGGTATGTGCTCTGACCAGGAAGTGAACCTGCAACCTTTTGGTGTATAGGACGACGTTCTGATCAACTGCGCCACCCAGTCAGGGCTTAATAGGCTAATTTTCAAACTCATAAAGGAAAGCAAAGGGCCTACAGTAGACAAAACAATTATGAAAAAGAATAAAGTAGGGCTAAACACAATGTGATTTCAGGACTTTAGTGTTCTGTAAGGTTATATGTACAGTACGATCAATGGAACAGAATAGAAAACCCAGAAACAGACCCACACATATATAACCAACTGATTTTTTATGAAACTGCCAAGATAATTTAATGATGGAAAAACAATCTTTCCAACAAAGAATGCTGAACAACTGAAAACTCATATGCAAAAAACCCCAAAGCAAAAACAAGTCACCCTCCACCCTTACCCTGTACAACACAAAAAAATTAACTCAAAATAGTGCATAGACCTACATATATACCCTAAAGCAGTGGTTCTCAACCTTCCTAATGCCACGACCCTTTAATACAGTTCCTCATGTTGTGGTGACCCCCAACCATAAAATTATTTTCGTTGCTACTTCATAACTGTAATTTTGCTACTGTTATGAATCGTAATGTAAATATCTGATATGCAGGATGTATTTAGGCGACCCCTGTGAATGGTTTGTTCAATCCCCAAAGGGGTTGCGACCAACAGGTTGAGAACCGCTGCCCTAAAGCTATAGTACATTTAGAAGAAAACATCGGAGAAAATCTTTGTAAACTTGGATCAAGCAAAAATTAATTAGGATTTAAAAGCACAAAACATAAAAGAAAAACTAGATAAATTTTGGACTGTTTCAAAATTTAAAATTTTTATTCTTTCATAGACAATGTTAAGAAAATAAAAATGAAATTCACAGACTTGGAAAAAATATTTGAAATGACATGTATGTTAAAGGACTTGTTTCTAAAATATATTAAGAGCTCTTATTATCCAATATAAATTGGGCTTGATAAGAACAGACACTTTTCAAAAGAAAATGACTAGTTGAAAAGCACATGAAAACATGTTCAATGCCATTAGCCATTAAGAAAAGACAAATGAAAATAACAATGAGGTACCACTACATACCAGAACAGCAGAAATTAAAATGACTAATAATACCAAGTGCTGACAAAATTTGGAACAACTGGAAATCTCATACATTTGCTTATAGCAATGCAAAATGGTATAGCCCTTTGGAAAACAATTTGGCAGCTTTTTAAAAAAATTTATTTTTTATTGATTTCAGAGAGGAAGGAAGAGAGATAGAGAATCATTGATTGGCTGCCTCATGTATGCCCCCTACTGGGGGGGCGGGATTGAGCCCGCAACCCAGGCATATGCCCTTGGTTGGAATCGAACCTGGGACCCTTTAGTCCGCATGCCAACACTCTATCCATTGAGCCAAATAGGCGCAGTGATGGCGAACCTTTTGAGCTCAGCGTGTCAGCATTTTGAAAAACCCTAACTTAACTCTGGTGCTGTGTCACATATAGAAATTTTTTGATATTTGCAACCATAGTAAAACAAAGACTTATATTTTTTATATTTACTTTATATATTTAAGTGCCATTTAACAAAGAAAAATCAACCAAAAAAATGAGCTCACATGTCACCTCTGACACACGTGTCATAGGTTCGTCATCACTGGGCTAAGGCCAATTTGGCAGATTTTTATAAAGATAAACTAAAATTTAAAATATGACCCAGATGTCCCATTTCCAGTTATTTACTCAAGGAAAATAAACAATGTCCATGCAAATACTGTACATGAATGATTATAACAGGCTTATTCATAATAGCTGAAACTAAGAGCAATCTAAATGGCCATTAGTTGGTAAAGAAATTTTTAAAAATTGTAGTATCCATATATTATAAAATTATTCAGCAATAAAAGTGAAAAAACTAATGACATGCAAAACCCTGTCAACATTCAAAAGCTTTATTGATGCTAAGTGAAAGAAGCTAGACATAAGGCTACTTACTATGTGACTCCATTTTTGTGACATTCGGGGAAAAGCAAAACTAGAGTGAAAGAAGCAGATCTGTGACTGCCAAGGTCGAGGGCTGCATGGGAGGGAAATGACTGCAAAGGCACATGAGGAACTAACAAGTTAAATAGACAGACTCATAGATGGAGAGCAGGCAGACGGCTCTGGGGTGGGGGGACTGTTAGGGGTGGTGGTGGAGGAATTGAGAAAAAAAAAGAAAAAGAGAGAAAGAACTCATGGACATGGACAAGAGTCTGGTGATTGCAGGGGGAGGTGGGTGGGTGGAGTAGAAGAGGGTATGGGAGAGATAAATGGTGATGGGAAAAAATAAAATAAAGAAAAAGAAAGAGATTAATTGAAAAATAAAAGGTACATAAGGAAACTATTTTAGAAATTAATTGAAAAAAAGGTACATAATGAAACTATTCTTTATCTTGATTGTAGTGATAATTACCTAATTTTATATATATATTCACATATATATATATATATATATACACACACACACACACATACACACACACACATACACACACACACACACACACACACACTAGGGTCCCAGTGCA
This sequence comes from Myotis yumanensis, assembly GCF_028538775.1. NCBI lineage: Eukaryota > Metazoa > Chordata > Mammalia > Chiroptera > Vespertilionidae > Myotis > Myotis yumanensis. The sequence goes on along the minus strand of NW_027223759.1, from coordinate 75,795,902 downwards.
CGAATTCGTGCACCTTGAAAGGAACTGTGGGCCGCGAGGCTGCAGTACGCACAGGGGCGGGTCTCGGCCTATCCTCTGCAACCCCGCCTGGCCCCTCCCACCAAGGTCCCCCGTCCCCCCCCCCCCCACCCCCCACTCCCGGTCCCCTGTCTGTAGGCAGCCCCTCTCCTGTCACCGCCACTCACACCCACTGAAGGCATGGAGAGATTGGGGCCAGTGCCAGCAGCGAGAGTGATTGGAAGCTGCTGCCCCAATCGCCCTTCAGGAGCAGGGGGAGGTGGAGAAGCCTTCAGGGGCGATCAGGGCCTGCAGCTGCCGTTTGCACCTGCTGAAGGCGCTGAGCAATCAGGACCAGTGCCAGGCACTGGCAGCAGGTGTGAGCAGTGGCTCTGGCTCTGGCTCTGGCTGTGGGTACGAGTGGGGCAGGCACTGGCAGTGGGTGCAAGCGGCGGCTCCAGCGCCAGCAGCAGGTGCGAGCGCCAGGTGGGACCGCAACGCGTGGGAGCAAAGAATTTTCAGTAACCACCAGAGGCTTGCCCTGATGGCAGCGACCAGCACCCCGCCTTGGTCTGGTGCCCCCGCTCACCTGCTCCACCATCCCACCACGGCTGGTGCCCGCCATGCTCTGCGCATACCCCCTGGTGGCCAGTGCACGTCATAGCAACCCGTTGTTCAGTTGTTCCAGGTGTTCTGCCATTCGGTCTATTTGCATATTAGCCTTTTATTATATAGGATTTGTTAAGCCTCATCAATTTATACATTTTAAAAGAAAAAATTTCACTGTATATAAATTGTACCTTAATAAACCTCACTTTAAAAATTATGTTATAAAATATTTCAGAATTGGAGAGGGATAGCACTCCTTAGGATGTTTAAGTTCCACATGCTGGTGGAAACAACAACATGTGATGAGTCTAATTCATGGGCACACTGAGATTTAAAAACTAACACTTAAAAAAATGTTTTTTAATCCTCGCCCGAGGATAAGTTTGTATTGACTTTAGAGAGAGAGAAACATCAATATGAGAGCGAAACATTGATCGGATGCGCAGCCCAAATGTGCCCCGACCAGGGGTTGAACCGGCAACCTAAGTATGTGCCCTGACCAAGAATTGAACCTGCAGTCTTTTGGGGTACAGGGCAATGCTCCAACCAACTGAGCCACCTGGCCAGGACCAAAACTCAAACACTTTTTAGACAAACAGAACATGCTCACATTTATGTCTGTAGGGAACTAAAAACATAATACCAATAAAAAATAATGGAGAAATTAAAAAGATTAGTTGTAGCAATTATGCAGTAGAACCACAGAAAAGGCTGATAATGAAGATGAATATATATATATATGTCCTTTAAAGTATAAAATACCATCAAAGTGTACCCTTTTATTGGAAAGAGTCAATATGTGGATAGTAGTATAATGGTGTTCAATATACTATTGTTTACTTTGAATATGTCTAAATGTTTTTCATTATAAAGAGTTAAAAAATAAAATGGCAGAAATGTTACAATATGCAAATAAGCTGCTTAAGTAAAACCATCAAAGTACATTACATAATTTGTATCAAGACACACACATGATGGCCCAGCAATGAGTACCTTGGCAATAGCGGTCTGTTTAAACATGCGAGTAATCAACCCCATAGCAGTCTCAGTGGCAACGGAATTTGGAGCTCTCATTAATTTTTCCCACTCTTCAAAGCTGGCATTCAATTCCTGTGTGGGAGAAAGCAACAGTGTTTAGACATGAAGCATAAAGAACAGAACAATTAATGCAGTAATGAATCATGTCCTAACTTCTTTCATATATATAAAAATATAAAAAGAAAATTCCCTAAGATGCCAATGTGTTCATTCAAAGACATGGAGGCAGCTTAGTCACATGTTCACACCAATGGCAGAAACTAACGATACGCTGTAGGTGAAAACCTTTGCTAACATCATAAACCAAACAATTGCAGCTTCCTCTTAAGGGAAAACATTTTGTAAAGTAAACATAAAAATGTAAATACATAAGAAAAAAGCGCAGTGAAGATGTATATGGTAGCAAACTATTTTTATAAAGAGATATGATGTTACTTAAATAAAATCAAACAAAAGACTTGGGGGATATTAGTTAAATAAAAATATAATATAATCATACATTCTCTTATTTTTCTTTCAAATGCTAAAATAGTGGATAAAGGAAATTGGATTATTCTTATTTTTCCAATAACATATTGCTCAATGTTTATAGAATGCTTACTCTAAGATTTCAAAATAAAACAATGCAATAAATAATCTTTGTCAACAAAGTTATGCCAAGATTTGAAGAAATTTCAGAAAATATATAAGCATTGCACTACCAAAAATGTATATAAAGATTTGCTAAATACAATTTGGCTTTCTGATATGTTTAACTTCACATCTTACATGATCACAGAGTTTTAAGATTGCAAGAAGAGGGCTGTATCTAAGTTATTTTAAAGGACAGCTACTTATACTTAAAAATAAAAAAATCCTAGAAGAAGAAACACAACTTCCCTTGCTTCACTCCCTACAGAAACTCAGAATTCTTAATACTAAATCTTTGTTGTAATTGAATTACTTTTTTTCTATATTCAGCAGAAATATACTTTTTAATCACTAGGATACTGAATCTTTTCACATTATATGACTAAAGTTAAATTCTTCCTGCTCGGTTCTCAAAATAATACAAAGCCAATACATATGCTCTATTAATTAAATCTATTTTAAGAAAGCAGACTTTTCCTCCTGTACAATATGAAATATGTACAACCTTTCTTAGTATAATTTAAAATGATTTAAAATAAGACTTTCAATCAAAAAGGGTTCTCACCTTGGCTGCTGCTGATGGAAGGTCGAAAGGAATACGCTGTCTGATTTTAGGGGGCAGCTGGGTTAAAACGTCAGTCTTTAGCCTTCTAATCATTATGTCACTTAATAACTGATGAAGTTCATTAAGATTTGACGCCCCTCTACAATCCCACTGAGCCCTTTTACCAAAATATCTGTTAATATGAAGAAAAGAACATGCAGTAAGAAAACAATTTATCCAATGTGTTCTTCCTTTAAATGATAGGAGCCATGGCACTGCTTTTACTGCTATTTTTTTAATGCAAATTAGTTTCAAAAAGCTCAGCTTAAGAAATAGTTATGAATAAGATTACACATAACTTTCAACCATAGGAAATACTAGTGTCTAAACGTACCGTTTACACTGAGTTCATGCAAGGCTAGGTGAACTGGTCACTCTGACGACCACTGGCAATTCTGGGTGGGCTCCCAGGGCAGGCAGTGGGTTTATCAGATGTAGCCCTAATGAGGCACCCACTGCCAGTACACCAGCCAGTCAGCAACCCAACCACCTAAAACATCTCCACACCCTGGGAGGTATGATCTGGCACCCACAGCAAAGGAAATAAAACAACAACAACAACCCACTGTGAAAGAGAGAATGGGGGGATACAATGTTTACTGGTAGAAGTCAATGCAGGCAGCTGACTTGGTAAAGAAAGGAAGCTACAACTTAAAATGCTTGCAAAAGGTGACTTTCCCCCTAGACCTCCAGGAAAATCAGGAGTTGGAAGCACCAAGGACTGTGAACAGGTGTTAAGGCAAGGGTTGAAATATAAATATTTAGATCTGGTGGATCTACTAAACCCGTGGTCGGGTTTTAAAATCTGGTTTCTATCTCTTTATTATTATTTCCTTTATGTTTACACATCTTTTTTTTTTTAAACTTTCTCCACACCTTCCTTCAGTTCTTTGAGCATCTTTAAGACAACTGTCTTAGTCTTTTCCTATGAGATCTGTCATCAGATATTTTTCAAGAGTTTCTGTTGACTTATTTTTTTCCTTTGAATGGATCAAGTGGGATTGCAAGGCTAGTACAATATTCATAAATCAATAAATGTGATACATCACATAAATACAATGAAGGATAAAATCACATGCATATCAAATGATGCAGGAAAAAGCATTTGATAAAATCTAGCACCCATTTACGAGAAAAACTCTCAGCAAAGTGGGAATGGAGGGAAAGACAACAACAAAAAAAGGAGCATGTTAAACAGCACCACACCAACTGTAAAATCCAGATGATAGTCACTTAGCTTATTTAGAAAGTTAAAATAAATGAATAAAACAAGGAAATAGAAAAGATTAAGAGACTAAATTCAGAGATTAAGAGAGATATAAGAGCCCTAGGTGGTTTGGCTCGGTGGATAGAGCGTCGGCCTGCGGACTGAAGGGTCTCAGGTTTGATTCCGGCCAAAGGCACATGCCTGGGTTGCGGGCTCGATCCCCAGTAGGGGGCGTGCAGGAGGCAGCCAATCAATGATTCTCTCTCATCACTGATGTTTCTATCTCTCTCTCCCTCTCCCTTCCTCTCTGAAGTCAATAAAGAAATATATTTTTTTTAAAAAGAGAGACATAAGAGATATTTATCATTTATAATGCATGAGTCTTATTTTAGGCACTGATCCAAACAAATGATGGGGAAAAAAACTTTAAAAAAAGAACTACAAATTTATGACATTCACAAGATAACTGGAAATTTGAACATTTACTATATTCTTAAAATATTAAGAAATTATTATTAATTTTAATTGTTTAAGCATGATAAAGGTATTATAAGTTTTTTAAATGAGTCCTTACTATTTAGAGATATGTACTGTAATATTTTATGCACAAAATGTGATATCTAGGCTTTTTTTCCAAACAACACAGGGTAGTGAGGGTACATGGGAGTATAGGTAAACCAAGAGTGGTCATGTGTTGATAAATGTCAAAGCTGATGAAGAAGAGTACATTGGGGTGGGGTGGGGGTGTCATTATACTATTGAAATTTTTCCATAATAAAATATTAAAAAGAAGACCAGAAAATAAATTAAGAAAAAAAGTGATGGAATTCAGGAATTTGGGAATCTAATAGAGTAAATGGCAACAGAAAACACAGGACGATGGCTCTTCACACTAATAAAAGAGAAACATGGTAATTAGCGTACGACCGGTACCCTTCCCATTGGCTAATCAGCATATCCTTATGCAAATTAACTGTCAGCCAAGATGGCGGCCGGCAGCCATGCACTGAAGCGAACAGGGAGGCTTGCTTGCTCCAGTGATGGCGAACTCCAACATTCCCCGCCTGACTTGCCGGCCTCTCAGCTGCAACTCTAAGCAACTATGTTGCAAATATAGAAGCTAAACAAAACCCCAGAAACCGGCTTTCAGTCAGCCAGGCTTCAGCCAGCCGGACCGCAACATTGTATCAAATACAGAAGGTAAAGGCCAGAAACCTGCTTTCAGCAGCGAGGCCCCAGAGATAAAGCTGGCCCAGAATAGAAAAAAAAAAAAAGGAAAAAAAGGAGCAGTTGGGAGCTTCAGTCACCTACCAGCCTGAAAACGGCCCTTAGCCCCTTAGCCAGACTGGCCAGGCACCCCAGTGGGGACCCCAGCCTGATCCAGGACACCCTTCAGGGCAAACCAGCCAGCCCCCACCCTTGCACCAGGCCTCTATCCTATATAGTAAAAGTGTAATAAGCCTCCCAGCACCGGGATCAGCGGAGCCGCGAGGCCTCCCGGCACCAGGATCAGCGTGACAGGGGGCAGTGCCCAAACCCCCTGATCGCCCTGCGGCTCTGTGAGTGACAGGGGGCGAGGCCACAACCTCCCTATCCACCCTGCTCTGTTCCTGACAGGGGAAGGCGCCCCAACCCCCTGATCAGCCCTGCTCTGTGCCTGATAGGGGGGAGCTCCCCAACCCCCTGATCGCCCTGTGGCTCTGTGTGTGACAGGGTGCGGTGCACCAACCCCCTGATCAGCCCTGCTCTGTGTGTGACAGGGTGCGGCGCCCCAACCCCCCCCCCCCCCATGGGCCCTGCTCTGTGTGTGACAGGGTAGAGCCATAACCTCCCCATCGGCCCTGCCCTGAGTGTGACAGTGGCAGCGCCCCAACCCCCTGATTGGCCCTGCTCTGTGGGTGATAGAGGGTGGCGCCCCAACCCCCCTCCACGGGCCTTGCTGTGTGTGTGACAGGATAGAGCCATAACCTCCCCATTGGCCCTGTCCTGAGTGTGACAGGGTGCAGCACCCCAACTCCCTGATCCGCCCTGCTCTGTGTGTGACAGGGAGCGGTGCCCCAACTCCCCTATCGGCCCTACTCTGTGAGTGACATGGGGGAGCTCCCCAACCCCCTGATCGACCCTGCTCTGTGAGTGACAGGGGGCAGTGCCCCAACCCCCTGATCGGCCCTGCTCTGTGCGTGACAGGGGGTGGCGCCGCAACCTCCCCATTGACCCTGCCTTGAGTGTGACAGGGGGCAGTGCCCCAACCCCCCAATCGGCCCTACCCTGAGCATGACTGAGGGTGGCATCGCAACCTCCCAATCCGCCCTGCTCTGTGCATGACAGGGGGCGGCTCCCCAACTCCCCAATCGGCCCTGCTCTGAGCCTGACCAGGGGCTGCACCTAGGGATTGGGCGTGCCCTCTGCCACCCGGGAGCAGGCCTAAGCCATCAGGTCGTTATCTCCCGAGGGGTCCCAGACTGTGAGAGGGCACAGGCCGGGCTGGGGCACCCCCCTCCTCCCCTGAGTGCACAAATTTTTGTGCACCGGGCCTCTAGTCTATATATATATAAAAGGCTAATATGCAAAGTGTCCCCGTGGGAGTTCACCGGGAGACTAGCAGTTCTATCACTCTCTATGACATGTGTTGACCACCAGGGGGTGGCAAGGAAGGAATGAAGGAAGGCCCCAGCAGGCAGCAGGCAGCTGGCGAAGGAATGCCCCAGCCAGCAGCTGGCAGCCAGGGAAGGGAGGCCCCGGCTGGCAGCTGGAAGGCCCTGATTGGCCCTGATTGCCGGCCATGCCTAGGGACCCCACCCATGCACTAATTTCATGTACTGGGCCTCTAGCACCTAAAGAAAAACCATCCAGATTGGAGTAGAACAGAAGCAATGGGATGGGAGGCCTCCAGGAAAAAGAAAAAAGATTATTTATGTGCTTGTAAGACCTTTCGGAAGTTGACAGAACTGTTGGAGTCTTTGAGTAAAAAAAAAGAAGTGATGGCTATATAGAAAACCAAAAGATTTGGGGGGGGGGGGGGGCGGGGATAACTATAAGATTAAAAGTCAACCAAGAAAGAAACAGTCAACTACTTGATTCATTAGAGAATGTTAATTTATTTAATCTGTTTATTCTATTTATTCAGTCAATATAAACATGGACACTGAACTACCAAATAATTCAAACACTGGAAAGAGAATGGAAGGAAGGTGGTGTCAAGGGGGGAGGGGGTGTTAATTACTGCTCTTTTACCTTTTAGTTTTGTAATCTGGACAAATTACTTAACCTTCCCAAATCTCAGTTTACTCTAGATAATACATCTAAAATACATGGCACAGTATCTTATGTATAAAAGGTAATATCATGTAGCCCATGAAAATGATATATTTTAGTTATTGATATAGAAGATATCCTAAAAATAGTGCTACATGAAAAAGCATATTACAGAAGAGTATGTATAATATGGCTCTATTTAGATAAAATTGTCTGTCTATCTATTTATCTATCCACCTATCTATTATCTATCTTTATGTACTTAAGCAGAGAAGCTACCTAGAGGGAAAGTTATCAAAACACATTAGTAATGGTTATCTCTGGAGAGTGCAATTCTAGTTGATTTTTTACTAATTAAAATTTTTTTCTTTGTTTGATTTATTAAATATAAATGATTTCCCCCAAAGCAGTAAATTATCTTATAAATTAGTAAAAATAAAGGAAATAAACTTATAAAGATAATTTTAAAGCATGAGACAAGGTGATGCTAAGTGAAATTAGCAAATGATAGCATTACAGTCAGGCTCCATTAAAACTATGTAAAATTATTAGATCTACAGACAAGGTAGACATAAAGAAAAAATGAAAATAATTTACTGGTTACTATAGTTAGATTATTTCCTTTCCAGTTTTATTGCTACAGTGTTATATATTTTTATTTTCAAAAGTACATATATATGAGTATGTATATTTTATAAGTTCTTACTCATATTACTAAAATCTACTTGCCTATTAAGTTTCACTCCTTGATAATAGCTTTGCCCTCTGAGGCCACAAAGACAAAAGTCTAATTTCTTCAAAATGACAGATCTTTAAATATTTAAAGACAGACTCCCTCTAGGTCTTTTCTTTTTTAAAAAAAATTCCTACAGGCTTTCTAAGACCAGGCACTAGGTCTTTCTCATCTTTCTATTGCAAGCATCACTGAAATAATGTCTTAATTATAGCAGGCAATCAATAATATCAGGTATTTGTTCAGCTGAATATGAAATCCCCTCATTATTCTGGTCACCCTTTCCAGATATGTTTTCACCTATTAACATGCTTCTTAAAATAGGACTTATAGTTCCCTCTCAATTCCTTGTATTCCTTGCCTCCAATGACCTTCTAAAATCTGCTCCAACCATTCATTCCACTCCTACAGCTATAAACAGTGCTGAAAAATACCTCTACCTGATAAATTAGATTAGTCCACCTTTTCATTTATACCCACTACATCTTTACTATTCCATCAGGACCTACGGTCAACTGACTGCTCCACTTTCACCATATCCACAAATTCCTTCCTGCCTTCACACCCATCCTCACCTTGTTTTGATCTCTGAGTCCATACATTAGCATTGTTATGATCAACATAACATAATTTCACAGTCTATGCATCAGAAGCTCATGGGGGAAAAGAATCTTCAATGGCGCCTTCTCCAAGCCTGTACTTAGGCTGCTGGGGAAATTGCACCTTAGAAAAGACTGCTTCCTCTATAAATCTAGAATCACTAATCTCAAGTGGTTACTCAGTGCTGTGACCAATTCTAAAACACTAGTCGTGTTACCTCATTCTCCCATTAAGCAAAATTTCAAACCATGTCAACATTCATCAAACTTTTAACCCTCTATGTTTTCCATTTCTCTGAACACATGACTGTCCTTCCCATTTCACAGAGAAGATAAATCACCATATGCAAATTCCCTAAATTTTCCACCACCTCAGAAACTATTATATATTCTCAATAATACCATGCAGCCATAAAAAGAATGAAGTTATTTATATATACCAAAAAAGAACAAATAAGGACAGTACAAAACAACATTTATGTTTTTAATATACTACCACTTATGTAAAAATATACATTTGCTTGAAAATGCACACAATTTCTGTGGGAAGATTAAAAACTAAATATAGAAAATAAAAACTACATATAGTTGCTTAAAAGAAGGGAACTGAGGTGAAAGAGATTTTTCAAAGTAAATACTCAGTACTATTGGTTTGGAATTTTGAACCATGCAAAACTATTGCCCAAAAAAGTAACAAACAAAACTAGTAAATATAATTATGTACATCCTTTTCATGCTTTAAAATCCCACAATGCATGGGCTAGGTGGGGGAGCTAAAGAGTCATTATTTCACGGGCACAGAGTTTCAGATTGGGATGATGAAAAAGTTCTGGAGATGGTGGTGTTTGCACAATAACGTTAATGTACTTAATGTCACTGAACTCTACACTTAAAAATAGTTAAAATGGTAAATTTCTTATGTATATTTTATTACAATTAAAAGCCCCACAATACTGAAAATTAAAACACAAAACAAAACACTCTCCAATGCTTCTTACTGCTATTATGATCAAGGACAAGACTCTGACCAAGACACCATCAGCTCTAGAATATTCAACTGAACCAGATTTATTTTAGTTCCTCAAGGCTTCTTCCTGGGATGCAAACAGGGATCTACCACTGGCAAGATGCTTCCTTCTGTCCTTTGTACTTGATCAGTTCTCTCTACTAAACTCGACCATAACATCCTTCACTTCCCTTTTATGACTCATCACAACTATAATTTCCTAGTTAGTTGAATTAAAAACTCAGTGAAGGTTAGGACTATTGAGTCTTGTTACTGAATGCATATTTGATACCCAGCATATGGCATCGTATATAACAGATAACCTATAAACATTTTTTGGATGAATGGATTAATTAAAAATTAAACCATAATCCAGATGTACTCTAATCAATGAGTGGAGTAGAGCCAGGCCTTACTCTATTTCTTTAAATAATGTGCCTTAATATTACTTTATTTTTATCAGTTATGACAGACAGTTGACTTCCATTTAGTGTAGGGTTATTCAAAACCATAAATCTTTTTGAACTGAACTGCTAATAATAGGTGGGAATTTCTCAAATCACTTCCACACAGAACAGACTTTCTAAGCATAAGTGCAGAATTTATGCTATTAATTTTTATCTAATTATTTTTCAAACTTGTCTCTGCCATATAGGATATTAACTATTTCTCCCAGATTTGAACCATTTGCAAATGGAATAGACCTGACCTCTATTTAGCCATGGATGAGAATTAAATGTGACAGTGCTGAGGACAAAGAACTGTGCAATTTCATAAGAGACATTTCTTGAAGCTGACAATGACCTATTAATTAACACTTTTGGGGAAAGGCTATAAATATATTTAATATGAATTACTACCCAGAATTTTCCCTCTCATAAAAATTTAAACAACCGATTTCTCCTATGAGGTGAATCCAGCACAAAATAACAGTGATAAAGAAAGTTTAGGAAAATTTGATAAATGGCTATAAAGATATTCTGGGATATTCTTAACCTTCAAGCATGACATCAGGGAAGGCAAGTATGTCCTCCCACAGTGTGGCTTTCGAAGGTGACTGCTGATAACAGGGTGCTTGGCTGGATTATCTATGTGACCTCTCTTTCAATGTAAAAGGACATTTATTGAAGTTACCATTCCCTAAGACTTTCTTACTTTCTCAGTGAAAAAGTAAGAGGAAGTCAGATCCAGGGCAAGCCATTAAGCTCAGCAGATGTCTGCAAAGTGACAGAGGGGGCTGGGTGATCTAAGTGCTAATGGCTGACAACTGAATGTGCTGCCTTTTCCAAGTCGTATTTGTATTTATAGCTTCCTCTAAATATAACCTAGGAGGGTGAATGATGTAAGGGATTTTTGGGTACGGGATGTTCTGGTTGAGTAATACTCTCTCTGTGCCTTTCAAATCAAAGGTGGTTACCTATACCTAGACTTCTCCAAACCACATTCACATTAGCATATTTGTTTGTTATCACTTATTTTTTTAATAAACTGTATAATGGCAAAGTTAGATTTTGGTCCAAGCTTCACTTAACTTTATTTTGAATATAGTCGTGACATTTCAAATATGAAATGAGTATAGAACTGAATAACTAACCATAATTTGCTTTCTGCAAAATTATAGTGTGAAAATGACACCTTCATAGAATCAAAACATTATGGGGGGAAATTAACATTTCACAGACTAACTTAGAATGCCAGGAAGTGACTTGATTTGAATCAGAGTCTATGAAGTCATAGTGCTTTCAAAGTAAAGAAGTAAAGGAATAACATAAAACTTTTGAAATGGAATCTAGAAGAAAATGCCATTTGAGAAGCACAATAATAATCTTGAAATGGCTCTCTCTAGTAAACAGGAAATAGCCCACAATCTTCCCATCATAAAGCACTTCATAAAGATAATCTTTTCTTTGAAACAACTTTGGTATTAATAACCAAGAAAGGAACAGGCATATACTTCTGCTGTTTATGACAAGTCCTAATCCAGTTAGTGTTTGCTTATGTAGGCAAACTTTGACATTTATAGTCTGCAGGAATTGTGAGTAAGTGCTTGCCAACAATATCTGGTATCATGCCTATTTGGCATTGTATCTTAATACTATTTATTATTTATGTAGAGAAAGACTGAATTTTTAACAGCAACTTTGTGCAAGGACACCTTAATGAATTCTTTTTTGTTTTGAACATTTTTCAGCTGATCCTTTCAGGTCTTGCAAATACTGGTAATTTTGCCTTTCTTTCCAGTATTTACCTCTTATTTTTCTTTTGAGAAACAACTGATAGTGCCTCTAAAATAAAGGTAAATTGTGGTCACAGTGAACATCCTTGCCTTTATTTTAGTGTTTCATGTGATGGTGGCGTTGGGCTTAAAAACATACACGCACACATATACATAAACATATATATTGCACCCTATCTAATAAAGAGGGAATATGCTAATTGACCACCCCACCCTCAAAGATGGTGGCGCCCACAACCAATAAGGAGGGAATATGCTAATTGCTGCCACGCCCTCAAAGATGGAGGTGCCCACAGCCAATAAGGAGGGGATATGCTAATTGCTGCCACGCCCTCAAAGATGGCGGTGCCCACAGCCACAAGATGGCGGCGCTCAGTCCCCTTAGCCCTGCTATACCTAGACTTCTCCAAACCACATTCACATTAGCATATGTCCCCCAGTCCCCTCAGCCCCCAGTCACCCAGGGCCGGCCCGAGGCTCAGGTAACCAGGGCCACCCGAGGCTTGCACTGCCGGCAGTGGCAGCAGCAGAAGTGTGATGGGGCATCACCTTCCCCTGATCACCGGGTCGCCTCCTGCCCCTGAGGGCTCCCGGACTGTGAGAGGGGGCAGGCTGGGCTGAGGGACCCCCTCCAGTGCATGAATTTTCATGCAGTGGGCCTCTAGTATATGTATATACAGTTATAATTACACTCACACATATATACACCTTAAATTTATTATTAAAGACTATATGTAATCAAGAATGGATGCTGAATTCCATCAAATTACTTCTCAGCATATATGGAGAAGATAAAGTTTTTCCCTGAGTTGTTAGCATAGTAAATTACATTAATACTTTTCCTAATATTAAACTATGCTTGCATTCCTTATAAAAATTCCATTTGCATATGGTTAGTATATTGGGCCTTTTAATTAGTTTCTGGATTATACTAATATTGAAGATTTCTACATTTACAGTCTTTGGTAGAAAAGGTCCTTGTTTTCTTTTTTGTTGTGCTATCTTGTCTGAGGAACTCATATCACAAAGAGCTGATTTTTATATTATGCACAGATTTACAGTATATCAACATGAAAAAAAGCCAATAAATTTAGTAGAATGAAGGGCAAAGAACATAAACAATTAACTGAAAAAGAGCACAAATGACTTTTACATGTATAAAAAAATCTTGACTACATTTAATAACATAAGAAAACAAATATGCATTAAAACTACTCTCAGATCACATTAGGAAGATAAAACATTTTATATTAGAACATGTTGGCAAAGTGCGGGGAGACAATCTTCCTGCTGGTGGGAATATCAATTGGTATAACTTGTGTGGAGCATAATTTGTCAAAAATATGTAAAATATAAAAATGCACATGGCCTTTTTACCAGCAATTCCACTTGTATAAATTTATCTTACAGATTTATTCCTGTGTGTGACATGAAATATTAAAGTAGCTAATAATTATTGAGTTCTCACTATGTGCCAGTTACTGTTCAAGCCCTTTATAAATATTAGCTCATGTCAGTTTCATAATAATTCTGAGGCAGAAATATCATTCTCTGTTTTTAGACCTGAAGAAACTAAGGTATAGGGAGGTAAAGGTACTTTCCTACCATGAAATATCTGGTAAACACTGGATGTGAAAATAAAACACTGCTGATCTCCCCTAGTCTCCCATGCTCTTTGCCACTACACGGCCTCTGACCACGTGCAAGTTATTCATTGCTGCATTGTATGCAACAGCTATATATCACAAACAAATGCCGATTAGCAGTAGGCTAGTTAAATAAAATATAGTGCATCCAAACAGTGGAACACAAGCAATATTTAAAAAGAATGCCAAAACTCTTTCAGTAACTGATCGGAAGAATCTCCAATACATTAGATGAAGACAGCAAACTGCAGAACAGTGTGTAGATTATACTACTATATATGTAGAAATAAAATGAACTATTATTGTGTGTGTGTATATATATATATATAATCATGTGTGCTTTTTCATGCATAGAGTACCTCCAGAAGAATACATAAGAAACTGCCAACACTGGTTACCTGGAAAGAAAAATGGCTGTCTGTCACTTTCCCATAATGTGCATGCTCAGCTAGTCAATACAAAAAAAAAAAAAAAATCATTCCAAAAATAAAGTAAGTGGAAGGTTAAAAATGAAGAAAAATTGCCATTATCTACTCCTTTTTTTAAATTTCATACATAGGTCATCACATACATAAGATTTTACTTGAAGAAATTATTCCACAAGTTTGAAAAACACTGGAACAAGGAATGACTAATCAAGCTGCATGTGCACAGTAAATATGTGAGGATTAAAGCTTATAGAAAATAGTTTGTCTTACCTGACATGTGCGTTACAGTATCTTTTGGCATATTCAGTCCATGTTCCAAATTTTTGTGGAAAGAGAGCTTCAATCTGCATAAAAAGCTGTAACAATGCAAGTGTTCTCAATATGTTGAAATATTATTAGTCAATTATTATTACTATGATAAATCCAGTTAGTAAAATAATAAAAAGTAAAAAAGGAAATCTACCTCTTCTTCCTCAAGATCCCTCCTTCCCCTCCACCCCTCATTCCTGCCATCCCGTTCTTCAGGGATAACTGCATCCTTTTTTTTTTTTTAAATATATTTTATTGATTTTTTACAGATAAGAAGGGAGAGGGATAGAGAGTTAGAAACATCGATGAGAGAGATCAATCAGCTGCCTCCTGCACGCCCCCCACTGGGGATGTGCCCGCAACCAAGGTACATGCCCTTGACCGGAATCGAACCCGGGACCCTTGAGTCCGCAGGCCGACGCTCTATCCACTGAGTCAAACCGGTTCGGCTAACTGCATCCTTTTGTTAAACATACATTTATGCATTTTCTATGTCTACATAAGTATAGGTACATAGTCTCTTTCATTAACATGAATAGGGTCCTATTATACATACACAACTAGAATTTGTCCCCCCAAAACATGTCTTCGACATAATGTACATATATATTGCTTTTTTTAACTTCGTTTAAAAAATTCTGATGAATGTATTATAATAACAAAGCTCTGTTGCTGTTACATAGCAACCCATTGTGTTTATTTAAAATTTTTTTTTTAATTGATTTTATTGATTTCAGAGAGGTAGGGAGAGGGAGAGAGAGACAGAAACATCAATGATGAGTGAGAATCACTGATCGGCTGCCTCCTGCATGCCCTTTACTGGGATCAAGCCCACAACCTGGGCAAGTGCCCTGACCTGGAATCGAACCGTGACCTCCTGCCACTGAGCCACGCCACCTGGGCCATACTGTAAAATGTTTAAACAGTCTCCTATTAATGGATATATAGGCGATTTCTAGCTTTTATGTAATTACAAAAATTAATGACTATGTAGGTCTGTATGTGTATGTGTGCATATATAAAATATACTAGTATATGTAGGTGAAGGTATATGTACTACATCTACATTTATCTGTCATCTATCCATCCATCCATCTGTATTTCTTTTAGATAGGTTTGTAGGGTATATGTTAAAAATTGAAATGTGGGTTTAAGATAAATGCTTTAATAGACAGGGCTTCCCTGGGTTACAATAATCCTTAGACTCATAAGAGTTTCACCCATTATTTCTTCTTCTCAACCCTTTAATCACTCTATACCCCACCTGCCTCTCACAGTAGTAAAAGCTAAATCAGACATCATTCAAATGCCTGATTCCTCTATTCTAATTGGACACTCTATTTGGTCTACACCTAAGTTCTCTACCTTCCCAAACATGGATTTTAAAGTGAAAAAGAAACAGAAAGAGGTTATGCAATACTGTATAAAATATATAAAGATATATCTTTATAAAAGATACAAAGTTGATTCAACTCTAATCCTAAGGAGCTTATAATGTAAAATAGACTGGATAAAATGAAGATTAAGGCCACAGAACAATCAGAAGAACACAAGTGTTATTTACGAATTTGTAATAAAGGTAAAAACTGTGTGTGTGTTTTATAGCAAATACAAGCATGGCTAAGGATCACATGTAACTAGATAAAAGTCACAGTAAAAGATATATGTAATCATTAAGAGCAGTCTAGAAATTGCCAAAGTGCTCTTTTGGCATTTGTGGAATCTAATTTAACATTTCACAGGTGACTGATTCTGTTTTCTAGACTGTTTGTTTGTTTGGTTGTTTGTTTTTTAAGCCCAAGCATAAGGATTTTAATACCTCTTCAGGCCTTCCCAAAGCGGGGGTTCCCGTCAGAAGAATGGCTCGTCTGGCTTTCTGTACTATTGGCAATAAAACCTTGCTGCGAGTTGCGTTTCTGGACTTCATGTAGTGTGATTCATCCACTATCACTACGCTGAAGTTCTGAGTGTTCAGTGCATCTATCAAAGTCTCTGCATCTGTCGTTAAGAGACCGTAACCCAGAACCGTCACTTTGCTGGTCGATATTCTCCTAGAAAAGAAATCCATGTACTTTAAAAATACTATTTCAGTAACCAATTTATCATAAACAATACAACTCTTTGGGAAGAAACACAAGGAAAAATAAGAGCAGAAGGTACCACCACTGAAACCCAATTTCTCTTAAGACTTTATAGTCTTTAAATATAATAAACCCTAATCCAAAATTTAAAACTTTGTTAATCAAATCTAACCTTTTTTTGGTCAAATGCTCTTTGGAAGCATTGACATCCAGCAAGCTATATTTTACTAGGATAAGAAGATAACTGTGAGAACGTTTGCTTTCATGCACCTGTGATCATGAAGAAAGTGAATACTCAAATATTAGTTGGCTATTCCAGGAAGCCTTCCCACAAACAAGATAGCAGTTTCTTAAGCCAGGTGCCACTGGGATTTTGAGCAGGACAATACTTAGTACTCAGGGCTGTCCAGCACCCTGAAGGGCATTCACATTCCTGGACCCTCCCATTCAAGGCCAGTAGATTCCCTGTCACAATGACAACGAAAATGCCCCCGGCCCTAGGTCGATGAAGTATAAGGAAAAGAGGGGGTACCACCTCACGCGGAGAAACATTGGGCTAAAGTGATCCCTGATCTCTTGAACTATCTCTATAGTTCAAATGTCTATAATATTCTTTATCATACTATAATGAAATTATTCATTTACATATTTATCCCCCTTATTATATCACTAGTGGCCCAGTGCACCGGTGGGGTCCCTCGGCCTGGCCTGCAGGGATCGGCCTAAAACCAGCTCTCCGACATCCCCCAAGGGGTCCCGGATTGCGAGAGGGTGGTTCTCGGGTGACACACCCCAGAATCGGGCTCCCTCCTCTCTGGTTCCGGTGTGTCACCCAAGAACTTCAGCTGCCAAGTCACCTCAGCTCGGCAGCCCTGTGTTGAGTGGTGTCTGCCCCCTTGGTGGTCATCGTGCATCATAGCTACCGGTTGGACAGTCGCTTAGGCTTTTATATATATATAAATAAGATAGGTGAGGGCAGGGGATGTGTCTTATTCATTTTTGTATGTACAGTGCTATGATACTAAGGAGTTTGTAAAATTAAATAGACAAATAAATGCATTGAAAATAAAACATGTCACTTTGCACTTTCTATATACCACCAGTGATGATACAGGAGGGAGTCAATCTTCTGCAGCTCTCTACCCCCTAATAGAAAAGGAAGGGCTCCTAAACACCCAGTACCAACACAGCAATCACTTTTTTTTCCATAGTTACAAAAGCATTTTCAGCCCTGGATAAATCTACTTAATATACAGACTTATTTGATATATACCAATTTTGGCACTTTTCCCCCATAAATACTAGAAAGTTGTTCTTACCCAACATCAGTTTTATTCTGAATAACACTGATTTCTTCTGGATCTAGCTCTGGGATCCATTTTTCTATTTCTTCTGTCCAAGGGTACCTCAGAGATGAAGGGACCACTATCAACAGAGGCCATTCCTCCTTATAGAAGTAAGCGATGGCAATTGCCTGGATTGTCTTTCCTAGACCCATCTAAATTGAAAATAAATAAATAGATAGGCAGATGAACAAATATGAAGGCTAAAATATTTTGTAAGAAAATATAAAATATTTTATTTAAGAGTATTATTATCAAAATAATTTTCAAATGTAAATTCAATTATATTACAATTAATTAAATGTTCAAGATTATGATGACACTTAAAAGCCATTAGAAAAATTATATTATTTTCAAACCATTTGTGATTGAACTTAGAGACAAAATGACCCCTACTCAAAAATACTAGTATACTGGTTTCATATAACTTAATATTATAAAGATTTATGTTACCATTTATAATTTCTCCTCTTAGAGAACACAAGAGGAATGCCTTACCTTTAAACTACAAAATCATGGTATTTCAAAGCTAAAATAAGCTCTAAATCCTGCACATTTTACAGGGGAAGACAGCACAGAGTAGTTAAATTATTTGTTCATCTTAACACTGAACTGGTTGCAACACTAGCGTGATGCCTGGGGCCCAGGTGTCTGGTGTCCTCCCACCTGATGGTTTCACTCTGACAGCACACTGCTCCATCTCTAAGCTGTATCACTTAAAAATTAGTTACTAGATGAATGTTTATAAAGGCCTCATCCTGTGCACTGCAGTTTATGAGATGGCCGAGGACTTGAAGATAATAAGTATGCAGGATTTTGGGGTCTTTTAACTCAAGTTTTTTTCCTTTTTGATATTTTTCTCTTCATGTCCCAGTGGCACAATACATAGTTTGGGAGCTAGACAGAGCAGCTGTCTGTGATAGAAACAGGTATAAGCAGCCTATTTCAACTATGCAGCTTATGGCTTTAAGCAGGGGTCCTCAAACTTTTTAAACAGGGGGCCAGTTCACTGTCCCTCAGACTGTTGGAGGGCCGGACTATAGTTTTTAAAAAAACTATGAACAAATTCCTATGCACACTGCACATATTTTATTTTGAAGTAAAAAAACAAAATGAGAACAAATACAATATTTGTATTTGCATGTGGCCCGTGGGCCGTAGTTTGAGGACCCCTGCTTTAAGAATAGAAAGAATTGAACAATCAGTGATGCAGCTAGGCAGCTGAGGAAGAAGGGAAAGCCAATTCTTCAAGCTATGAATGTACTACTTTATTAGGTTTGGAAAATTCTAAATAATTTCTTACTATTCCCAGCTATCTTATCACACACTTTCCTAAAAACATAAAATTATAATTGCCTTTTAAGAACTAAACTATTAAACTTAAAATATTAAGTATCAATTACAAAATAAGGAGACATCTTAAAAAGAAAAAATTGGTCCTAAGCCAAGAAGTTTTGAGTTTAACCAATGGAAGGGTTAATTTAAGGAGATAATGTGTTGAATACAAGAAAAGACAATGGAAGCAAAGAAAAGGGTACAGTAAAGAGTCTGACTCCATGTTTAATGTTTGAATGCTGACAGCTTTTAAACATCATCAGTCGCCTAATGTAACATCTCCCCAAATTTTGGGAAGGTGATAAGAAAACATGGGTGCTGCCCTAGCCGGGTTGGCTCAGTGGATAGAGCGTCGGCCTGCAGACTGAAGGGTCGCCGGTTCGATTCCAATCAAGGGCATATGCCTGGGTTGAGGGCTCGATCACCAGTGGGGGGCAAGCAGGGGCAGCCAATCAATGATTCTCTCTCATCATTGAGGTTTCTATCTCTCTCTGTCTCCCTTCCTCTCTGAAATCAATAACAATATATATTTTTTTTTAAAAAAGAAAAGAAAACATGGGTGCTACTTCCTTTGTCACCTGAGGGAAATTCAAGCACACAAGCCTGACCCACATAATGAGAACCTTCACCCTAGACCAGCCGTGGGCAAACTACGGCCCGCGGGCCGGATCCTGCCCGTTTGAAATGAATAAAACTAAAAAAAAAAAAAAGACCGTACCCTTTTATGTAATGATGTTTACTTTGAATTTATATTAGTTCACACAAACACTCTATCCATGCTTTTGTTCCGGCCCTCCGGTCCAGTTTAAGAACCCATTGTGGGCCAAAACCGGTTTGGCTCAGTGGATAGAGCGTAGGCCTGCGGACTGAGGGGTCCCAGGTTCGATTCCAATCAAGGGCATATGCCTGGGTTGAGGGCTCGATCCCCAGTGGGGGGCGAGCAGGGGCAACCAATCAATGATTCTCTCTCATCATTGAGGTTTCTATCTCTCTCTGTCTCCCTTCCTCTCTGAAATCAATAACAATATATTTTTTTAAAAAAGAAAAGAAAACATGGGTGCTACTTCCTTTGTCACCTGAGGGAAATTCAAGCACATAAGCCTGACCCACATAATGAGAACCTCCCCAGGGGTGGGCAAACTTTTTGACTCGAGGGCCACAATGGGTTCTTAAACTGGACCGGAGGGCCGGAACAAAAGCATGGATGGAGTGTTTCTGTGAACTAATAAAAATTCAAAGTAAACATCATTACATAAAAGGGTACAGTCTTTTTTTTTTTTTTTTTTAGTTTTATTCATTTCAAACTGGCCGGATCCGGCCCGGGGGCCGTAGTTTGCCCACGGCTGCCCTAGACCCACCTGGTAAATCCAATAAAAATCCAAGTTAGTCTACATTTCTTGTTTTCTCAAGCCGCTTTCATCTGCTTATGATCCTACTCTCTCCCAGAAAACTTTATTATCTGAGTAATAAATGTTTCCATATCCTGTGGTCATCTGTGTAGCATCATCATTCCTGACATGTGAACCAAATTTTGGCGGCAGAGTCCACCTACCTCTTCTAAGATGACCACAGCAAAGGAAACACCACTCCTCAATATATGTTAACAAGCAGGCATCGTGATTTATATGAGAAGTTTTTGAGCTTTGTCAGCTTGAGTGAAATCTCAAAATCTGACCAACACGGAATCATGAAAATAATGATTTTTCTGGCCCTAGCTGGTTTGGCTCAGTGGATAGAGTATTGGACCGCAGACTGAAGGGTCCCAGGTTCGATTCCGGTCAAGGGCATGTACCTTGGTTGCGGGCTCAAACCCCAGGCCTGGTCGGGGCCAGTGAGGGAGGCAACCAATGGAGGTGTTTCTCTCACATCCATGTTTCTCTCTCTCTCTCTGTCTCTTCCCCTCCCTTCCACTCTCTCTAAAAATCAATGGAAAAACATACTTGAGTGAGGATTAACAACAATAAAAAAGAGAAGGATTTTCTGAATCTACATAAATGAAGATAATAGCCTATTCTGATTAGGGAATTCACCTAACAAATGAGATTCTAAGTTATCTATTATCTTTCCAGGTAACCCCCAACCTTTTATTCAACATCTCTTCACTTAAAAGATCATGTAGATAAATGACTAACCGTATTTTATGGAAATTAGTAAGATACTTATCAATACAAAGTAAAGCAGTCAGTTGCTTTCTTATGTATTTGTTGATGACTGCTCTTTTTGAAGGCATCATCCAGTAAAAGATAAAGTTTGATGGAACAAACTCAAACAAAACATGATTCCAAATCAGAAAGTAAAAGTATATGAGTGTAATCACATGTTCCCATTAAGGAAAGAAATTACGCATAGTATAGGATAGCTGAGTTCCATATACAATTTGTAAATAGGAAGATAATTGTCTGTAATTATTTTTCCCCTAGGAACAAACTTTTAAAACATGTACTTAGATTTCATTATTTTGCAAAGAATTTTAAATAGCATAACATTCAATTATAAAAGCAATAACATATGTCAAGTAATTTGAGTATAAAGAAATAACTACACTCAATAGGTGGTCCAAAGCTCTTGGCTCTAACTGCACTAGAATTTGTTAAAGTGGAACCATCCAGTGTTTCATCACAATTAAGGCTAAATCACCTATTAAGAACCAAAGCCTTGACTCTACAAGTGTCTAGATAACTACATGAGAAGAATTAAATAGAATACATTAACTTCAAGGGTACATTTTATCAATGTTTTCAAAATAATAAATCACTTTTACTTATGAGAATAATTTTAGGTTCTCTTAATGACTTATTCTATAAAATTATTAAGGGCAATTAAATAATAATGATCTTAAATGGCATATATAATTTCAGTTTTAATTTTTTATATTGCGATTGCTTTTATGTACCAATTGTATACAGAAGATGCCTGCTGATTAAAGCCAAGTATCACATGAGCTCATTCATATGTGGAATCTAATGAACAAAATAAACTGATGAACAAAATAGATCCAGAGACAGAATCATGGAACAGACGCTGAAATCTCAGAGGGAAGGTGGGGAGGGTGAGTGGGTGGGTGGGAAGAGATCAACCAAAGGACTTGTATGCATATGCATAACCCATGGACACAGACAATAGGGTGGTGAAGGCTTGAGGGGGAGGGGTGAGCTAGAAGAGGTCAAGGGGGAGGGGAAATATGTAATACTTTCAACAATAAAGATTTAAGAAATAATTTTTTTAAAGCTATAGCAGCTTGTAACTCTTAGGACAGAGAGGTGGGATTGCCTTTAGAATAGGTGGCCTCTTTGTTCTAGAGGAGGCTCCTTTGGAAGACCATTTTAGGTATGCAGTTTTAAAATCTTAATGAAGAACTAAATTTTTTGCCTGACACCTGACAGTGCAGAGCCCTCCCTTCACATGGCCAAATCTTGGTCTGTTTAGGCCTGATAAACTCTGCTAGCCTCCTCCTGACTATAGCAGATCTACCTAACACATGAAAAACAACAACAACAAAAAACCCACAAAAAGGCAGTCAGAATGAGGACACACAGAATCATGCCCCAAATGAAAGAACAGGAGAAATCTCCATAAAAATAGCAAAATGAAATGGAGCCGAGCAACTTATCAGATACAGTGTTCAGAAAAATGGTTATAAATATAACATATAGACACAGAGAACAGTGTGATGATAGCAACCAGACAAGAAGAAGAAATAAAAGGCATCTAAATTAAGAAAGGAAGAACGAAAGCTGTCATTATTGCCAGATAGCATAATACTGTACACAGAGAACCCTAAAGACTTCACCAAAAAACTACTGGAACTGAGAATTCAGTAAATTAGAATACAAAATTAATATTCAGAAATTGATGGCATTTTCATACACCAAGAGAACAATCCAATTTACAATTGCAACAACAATAATAACAACAACAAAAAGATATCTAGGAATAAATTTAAACAAGGAGGTAAAAGACCTGTACTCAGAAAATTATAAGATAATAAAGAAAGAAACTGAGCAAGATACAAATAAGTGGAAACACAGTATTCATATACTGTATTCATGAATAGGAAGAATTAACCATTAAAATGTCCATATCATCCAAAGCAATCTATAGATTTCAACGCTATTCTTACCAAGATACCAATAGTGTATTTCACAGAATTTGAACAAATGTTCCAAAAATGTGTATGGAACAACAAAAGACCCTAAAGAGCCTCAGCAATCTTGAGAAAGAACAAAAAAGTTGGAAGAATCATGCTACCTGATATCAACCTACACTACAAGGGCATAGTGATCAAAATAGCCTGGTCTTGGTATAAAAACAGACATATAGATCAACGGAACAGAACAGAAAGCCCAGAAATAAATCCATGCCTTTATGGTCAACTAACATTTGACAAAGGAGTAAAGAACATACAATGGGCTAAAGATAGTCTACTCAATAAATGGTGCTGGGGAAATTAGACAGATACATGCACCATACACAAGAATAAACTAAAATTGGATTAAAGACAAATGTTGAACTCGAAATCATAAAAATCCTAGACGAAAATATAGGCAGTAAAATCTCAGATATTTCTCATAGCAATATTTTTTCATCTCTCTCCTCGGACTAGGGAAACAAAAGAAAAAATAAACAAATGGAAGTACATCAAACTAAAGTGTCCTTGAATAGCAAAGGAAATCATAACAAAATAAAAGACAAAATTTATAAAGAACTTATAAAACTCAACACTAAAAAAAAGCAAACAATGCAATTAAAAAATGGGGAAAGGGCCTAAATAGACACTTCTCCAGGAGAACATACAGCTGGCCAATAGCATATGAAAAGATGCTCAATGCCACTAATCATCAGAGAAAGCAAATTAAAATCACAATGAGATATCACCTCACACCTGTCAGAATGGCTATCATCAATAAATCAACAAACAGCAAGTGTTGGCAAAGAGATGGAGAAAAGGGAACCATCATGCACTGCTGGTGGGAATGCAGATTAGTGCAGCCACTGTGGAAAGCAGTATGGAGTTACCTCAAAAATTTTAAAATGTAACTGCCTTATGACCTAGTGATTCCACTTCTGGAAATATATCCCAAACCTCTGAAAACATATACACCTATTTCATTGTAGTGTTGTTTAAAATAGCCAAGATTTTGAAGCAGCCCAAGTGTCCATCAGTAGATGAGTGGATAAAAAAGCTGTGATACATTTACACAATGGAATACTACTCAGCTGTAAAAAAAGAAGGAAATCTTACTCTTTGTGACAACATGGATGGACCTGGAGAGTATTATGCTAAGTAATATAAGCTAGTCAGAGAAAGACAAGTACCATATGATTTTACTTATACTTGGAATCTAATGAACAAAATAAACTAACAAAATAGAAACCGACTGACAGCTATTAAAGCGGAAGGGCACTGGGGGGCTGAATGAAAAAGATGACTGGATTAAGCAAAAAAATTTAAAAAAACCAACCTCATAGACATAAACAACAGTATGGTCTGGGGAAGTAGAAGAGGATAAAGGAGAATAAATGGTGATGGAAGGAGACTTAACTTTGGGTTGTGAACACACAATACAATATCAGATTATTTCAGGAATTGTACACCTGAACCTATATAATATTATTAACCAATGTCACACCAATAAATTTAATAATTTTTTTAAATGACTATTTCCCACACTCTGGGAAATATACTTCCACACTTCCCTGATGGTCTGGCTCTTCTTCATGGGCATAAGCAAGCTTTCCCCTGAAGGGAAAACACTGGATAAGGTGAGGTGTGAAAGGAGGTTGGCCTTAGCGGGCAGCAGGATGAGACAAGGTATCCCTAAGGACAAGGTACAGAGTTGAGGTTGTTAGCCAAACTTAAGTAGGACTATGCTCCAAGCACAGCTTACTGATGTCCATGTAGGGGAGAGCAAAAGTAAAGCAGTGAAAAGGCTCTGAAATAGACAGAGAGGCTAGACCTGAGCAAGTGTACTTAAACAACAGACATTTCTCATATTAGCAGGTAAATGTTATACTTTTAATATTATAGTTTCATTCTTCCCAAGTCTCTGGGAAATTTTTTTTAAAATATATTTTTATTGATTTCAGAGAGGAAGGGAGAGGGAGAGAGAGAAACATCAATGATGAGAGAGAATCATCAATTTGCTGCCTCCCCCACACTTCACACTGGGGACCGAGCCCACAACCTGGGCATGTGCCCTTGGCTGCAATCAAACCTGGGACCCTTCAGTCTGCAGGCCGACGCTCTATCCACTGAGCCAAGCCGGCTAGGGCTCTGGGAAAGTTTTACTAGAAGTCACACATCTTTACAAATGGGATAAAATCTTTTCAACAGATAAATCTGAGCAAGGATACATGGATGTTTTTTGTACTATTCATATTTTTGCAATTCTTCTATAAGGATGAAATAACTTTCAAATAAAAAGCTGGAAAAAGAAAGTTACAGGTCTACAGCACAAGCTAATATCAGTCATGCTAGGAAGGACAAAAAGGCTGTCCTATTTCAAAAGGAGTGGCCAAGAGAAAATGACACTAAACTATTTCAGACAGTGCTGAAAGAAGAAAAACTTTTGAATTATTTGAAAATTATTTTTAAAAGTCAACATTACACTGATACTAAAACATGAAAATCAGTACAAAAGATAATCAAAGATCAATTTCACATGTGAATATTGGCGCAAACATTTTAAGTAGACTATTAGAATATAGAATTCAGGAGCCCATTAAAAGAATAACTTGACCATGAGAAGTTCAAGTCCAGTAATTAAAAGAGTGTCCAACATAAGAAAGTCTGATACTATAATTCATAATGTTAATAGATCAAAAAGGAAAGTATCATATGATAATCTTTAAATGTCAAAAAGGCAACTAAAAATATTCAATTTTCATTTTGATAAAAGCCCTTTATTACTGAAGGAATAATCCCCCCACATGAGGGAATATATATATATATATATATATCTCCCATTAATGGAGAAGAATACATTCCTATTAGCATCAGAAACAGGAGAAAGGAATGTGAGATAAAAATATTAGAACAAATAGACAATAAGTGTATTAGCTGCAGATAATGTGACCAAATACTTAAAAACCAAAAGAATCAACAGAAAAATGATTACTACTATTGGTAGTAACACCTAATACCACTTATAGAATTTAGATAATAGGGTAGTTCCAGGTTATGATGAAAAAAAGTTTGATACTTCAAAGGAATAATGAAAACAGAGCAATAAAACAGAAGAGAATACAGAACAGGCCAAATACATATGGGAATTAAGTATGCGATAAAGGTGGCATTTTAAGTCAATGTGGGGGGAAATGGTTTATTTAATTAATGCTATTAGAAAAGTTGGCTCATGATGGAAAACAGAATGTGTTATTCCCAAATATTCCTATTGGACATAAAAATTATTTTGAGTTGAAGGCACTTAAAAAACAATAAATGCAGAAAAAGCTCACCCTTTTTTGCCTAAAAGAAGGAAATAAATTCTCCTTTTACCAGAGGCAGACTTATTTAACAACAGCCATTTCTCATATTAGCAGGTAAATGTTATACTTTTAACACCAGAGAAATTTGTAAATAAACCTTGTTGTAACTAGGCTTATGTTCCTAGTTACTTCTCCACCACTTACTACCCCTAACCCAAACCCCTTTGTCTTGTCAATTCTTTGTTTAAAGGCATAAAAATTTCCTGATCTGGTCACTTTTTTTGAGTCTTCATTCTCTTGTGAAACAATAACATTTGTGTGCCTTTCTCCTGGTAAGATATCTTTGTCATTTAATTTTCAAACCCAGACAGGGACTCTAAAAAGGTCAAGGAAAATTTTTTCCTCCCCTACAGTAACCATTTCAAAAGTAATAAAGCTGGGTCTTTGCCTCACTATAAAACCTCATTTGCAGATAGAACAAAATTGTACATATTAAAAAGGAATACATAAAAGTGATAGAAAAAGTGCATAAAAATAAAAACTCAGAGTAGACATTTATATTCATTACATCAAATCCAGAAAACATAAAAAAATACAAATAGAATTAAATGAAAAATTTAAATTTATATACCACAAAGATAATAAAACAAATGGAAACAAAAAAATTATAACACAAATGACAAAGGCTAATTTCTTCAATTTATAAAATGCTCCTACCAAAAAGAAAAAAAAGACAATCCAATAGAAAAATGTAGAAAAGAAATGAATAACCAATTCAAATATGTTCAACAAACATAAAAAGATGCTCAATTTTACTCATAATTATAGATGAACAAATCAAAACTATGAGAAATGATTTTTTTCACTTATAGAATAAGAATAAAAATGAAAGATTTGATAATATAGTGCTAGAGAATGTTTGGGGAAATAGGCATTTATACACTGTCCCAGGAATAAATATTGGTTTGACTATCCAGCAAGTCCAAGACTTTGAATTTATTCCGGGACATAATTGCACAGTACACTAAACTGATAAAGAAAAATTATGGTACATTCTTTTAAAAAATGAGTAAATAGAAACCTTACTTACAATGAAGTAAGGAGGCCCCACATTGATCTTGAAACAGAACAGGAAGAACTTTTTGTTGGTAGTAGCCCTCCCAGCTTCCACTTCCCTTGGATAAAAGAGTTTCCTAGCCTTTGTTTTAGCAGCCATGCTCATGGACTGCCCTGGGTTCTTTTCCAGATTGCAATTCTTTATTGTTCCCCACTAAATCCATCTGCTGGAGAAATATCTGGCTTCTTGTTTAAGGTCAACAACATTCATACCATTATGTAATCATCTTTTAAAAAATGAGCATATATCTATATACTACTATGGGAAGATTTATTAATCTCTATATGGAAAAGAAAAATAGTATGGTGATTATGAATAGTATCATGACTATTTAGACTTTAGAGGGAGAACAGAAGAGGGAGAAAGTGAGAGAAAAGGAGAGAAGGGGAGGAAGGAATCAGGGAAGGAGGGTGAAGGGAAGGAACTGTTAATAGTGCTACCCCTGGAAGGTTGGACTGCAGGGATAGAGAGGAAAGGAAAATACAGACTTTGAACTTATATTATGTCTTCCATGTGTACATATTCCTGCTGAATAAATATTATTTGTAGGGGGAGCAGAAAAGGACAGAGAGAGAAACTTCTTTTAAAAATATCCAAGAGACATTGAAACATAGCTCATTTCTGCCAAAATCGGGACATCAGCTGTGCCTTTTTTTATAAAGTCACAGTCTACTGATCTATTCTGATATGTGGTGGAGGGTTTGGAGGAGGGAGAGGGAGGAAAAGCTCGGAGACAGGAATGAAGACAGGGAGAGAGAGAAACTCAACACACATATGTATGTGCAGAATGAAAAAAAAAGGGGGCTCTAAAAAAATTGGTCAAACCTACACAGGAAGATAAGTAAAGAAGCAAAATATGAAGAAACCTTGGGTTGCATAATTCTGTCTCCTATTTCTGCTGATGATTATTAGGTCAAGACTCAGTGTAAGTCACTTTTCCTTAATATGCTTGGATTTTCTATCTATAACAATGTGGAGACTTTGTATTTTATTTCTCATTTCAAGGGAATAAGTGGGAAGATGTACAAGGCATAATTTATGTGTTGCCTGGGGAAAAACAATTTCACTCAATAAAAGAAAGAACAATCCCATTATTTTGAGTTTCAAAACACTGAAAACAAAACAATGAGTAGACTATAATGTTTTAGAAGAGTTTTAAGTTATATCTCTACTGTGGACAGCAATCTGTTCTTACCAAACTGAAAATCTTTAGTGATGTTTACTAAAGGGTAGCTTAATATGCCACCCCAAAACATGCCTCCTTAGGATAAGGATTACTTTGAGCTGATTATCTTTGAGAAACAGCAGATTCAGGAAAAACTCGGAAAATAGAGTAGAAGTTACCCTTTTGTAAGGAAAACTTACATTTATGAAGAAAATCTCTATAAGAGTGTCTCTTTCTTTGTACCTGGAAGGTAGAGATGACTCAAAATCACAAAGAACTCTTAGCAATGGAGAAGGCCCTGACTTAAATCAGCACAACAAACCTTACTCTTGTTTACCTGGTAAATCCTGGTAACTGACCCCTCATGGATCTTTCTCTTCTGTTTACTAGTAGCTGAAGATGGTATTTAAGGTGGTGGCTTGGGCAACTCAGGGAGTTTACTCATCGTTCCTGGGTATCACTCCATGTACATGAAATATACATGTTAATAAACTTGTTTCTTTCTCTTGTTCATCTGTCTTTTATTACCGGGAGTTTCAGCCAAGAACTCAGAAGGGTAAAAGGAAAATTACTTTTCCTCCTCTACATTCATATTTAATTTTAAGGAGTCACAAGGCATAGTAAAAATGAGATACTTAACTATAATGTGAAATGTTCAGATGAATATGTATTATTCATTCAGACAGTACCACTCCTAAGATGGAATGTGAATAAATAAGAGATAATGACAGAATAATGTGGATTAGTAATGCTCAAGGTCAGAAGTAGATTTTCCTTATATGTTTATATCTTTTTAAATCTGTTTTATGAAATAAAAATCAGGTGAACAAACTATATTAAGACTCCATTCATTTTTTTTTCATATATATATTATGGGATTGGTGTCTAGGGGATTTCTTGAAAATAAGAGCCAAACACAACATAGAGAACACAATTATAGGTGCTGAAGAGAAAAAGAAAAAGAAGGAAAGGGAAAAAATAGTGGCCCAATCTTTTGCTTATGTTCTAGGTTCTGAACTATTGGAATACGAGTTAAAAATTCAGACTTCAGGACACCAACACCCCAAATTCTGATTCAATGAAATTGGACTTTTAAAATAAAAATGTCTAGCCTAACCAGTTTGACTCAGTGCATAGAGCCTTGGCCTGCAGACTGAAGGGTCCCAGGTTCGATTCCAGTCAAGGGCATGTACCTTGGTTGTGGCTGTCTGAAATGTACACTCTGGTGGGGAGTGTGCAGGAGGCAGTTGATCAATGTTTCTCTCTCATTGATGTTTCTGACTCTCTATCCTCTTCCTTCCTCTCTGTAAAAAATCAATAAAATATATATTTAAAAAAATGTCTACAGTGCCTCTTATGTGGATGGTTCTCAGGCTGTACTTGCGAATAACTATTCTGAATGTTAAACCTTAGGCACAAAAATCTCAATGCTTTGCCTAATTTTTAGCCATTTTCTCCTCAAGAGAAAAAGAAAGATGAAAGCAGAATGAACACTTTTAGGATTTTACTGTTGAATTTTTTATTAATTCCTGGGGGATCTTATTCCTTGATTGATCTTCAGTTACAACTCCCAGGCTGGATAAACACAGTGCTTTCTACTTTGTTATATAGTATACAGAATAAGCTTTATAAGTCTCAGCTGCCATCATGTTTTGTAATTTGGAGTCTTGATTTCACCATTGTAAGAAATTTTTCAATTCTATATCAATAAATAAAGATAATAATTTTTTGTAAAAAAAAAAGAAAATTTTCAATAAATATGCATTATCTGTATGAAGCTGAAGGGAAAATACCATTAGTTTGGCTTGAACTTAATCTATTTGGATGAATTAACAATTTCATAGAAAAAGGCTGATTTTTTTTTTATTGATTAAGGTATTACATATGTGCCCTTACCACCCCAATTTCCCCCCCTCCCATTCATGCCCTCACCCCACTGGTTATTCTTATATGCATGCATACAAGTCCTTTGGTTGATCTCTCCCCCTTACCCCCACCCGCCTCTTCCTTCCCTCTGAGGTTTGAGCATCTGATCGATGCTTCTCTGTCTCTGGATCTGTTTTTGTTCATCAGTTTATGTTGTTCATTATATTCCACAAATGAGTGAGATCATGTGATATTTATCTTTCTCTGACTAGCTTGTTTCGCTTAGCATAATCCGATCCAGCTCCATCCATGATGTTGCAAATGGTAAGAATTCCTTCTTTTTTACTGCAGTGTAGTACTCCATTGTGTAGATGTATCACAGTTTTTAATCCACTCATCTACTGATGGGCACTTAGGCTATTTCCAAATCTTAGCTATTGCAAATTGGGCTACTATGAACATAGGGGTTCATATATCCTTTCTAATTGGTGTTTCTAGTTTCTTGGGATATATTCCTAGAAATGGAATGACCAGGTCAAATGGAAGTTCCATTTTTAGTTTTTTGAGGAA
This sequence comes from Myotis yumanensis, assembly GCF_028538775.1. Taxonomy (NCBI): domain Eukaryota; kingdom Metazoa; phylum Chordata; class Mammalia; order Chiroptera; family Vespertilionidae; genus Myotis; species Myotis yumanensis. The sequence goes on along the minus strand of NW_027223759.1, from coordinate 75,764,700 downwards.
ACTCCATACTGTTCTCCACAGTGGCTGCACCAGTCTATATTCCCACCAGTAGTGCAAGAGGGTTCCTTTTTCTCTGCATCCTCGCCAGCACTTGTCATTTGATTTATTGATGATAGCCATTCTGACAGGAGTGAGATGGTACCTCATTGTTGTTTTGATTTGCAGTTCTCAGATGATTAGTGACTTTGAGCATGTTTTCATATGTCTCTTGGCCTTCCTTATATCCTCTTTCAAAAAGTATCTATTTAGGTCTGTTGCCCATTTTTTGATTGGGTTGTTTATCTTCCTTTTGTTAAGTTGTGAGTTCCCTGTAAATGTTAAAGATTAAACCCTTATCAGTGATAACATTGGCAAATATGTTCTCCCATGCAGTGGCTCTCTTGTTGTTTTTGTGGATGGTTTCTTTTGCTGTGCAGAAGCTTTTTATTTAGTCCCATTTGTTTATTTTCTCTTTAGTTTCCATTACCCTAGGAGTGTTATCAGTGAAGAAACTACTTCAGCATATGTCTGAGATTTTGCTGCCTGTGGATTCCTCTAATATTTTTATGGTTTCCCATCTTACATTTAAGTCCTTTATCCATTTTGAGTTTATTTTTGTGTATGGTGTAAGTTGGTGGTCTAGTTTCATTTTTATGCAGTATCTGTCTAATTTTCCCAACACCATTTATTGAAGAGACTGTCTTGACTCCATTGTATGTTCTTGGCTCCTTTGTCAAATATTAATTGAGCATAGTGGTTTGGGTCAATTTCTGGGTTCTCTATTCTATTCCATTGGTCTATATGTCTGTTCTTATGCCAGTACCAGGAAATTTTGAGAACAGTGGCTTTGTAAAACAGCTTGATATCTGGTATTGAGATCCCTTCAACTTTGTTCTTCTTTCTCAGGATTGCTTCAGCTATCCGAGGTCTTTTTTTATTCCAGATGAATTTTTGGAGAGTTTGTTCTAGCTGGTTCTTTGAAAGGATACACAAGATTGATGAACTTCTAGCCAGGCTCACCAAGAAGCAAAGAGAAAGGACCCAAATAAACAAAATCAGAAATGAAAGAGGTGAAATAACAACAGACCCCACAGAAATATAAAGGATTGTAAAAAAAATACTACGAACAACTCTATTCCAACAAACTGGACAACCTCGACGAAATGGACACATTCCTAGAAAAAGACAAGCTTCCAAAACTCAATCAGGAAGAATCAAAAAACCTGAATAGGCCAATAACTACTGATGAAATTAAAGCAGTCATCAAAAAGCTTCCAGCAAACAAAAGCCCTGGACCAGATGGCTTCACAGGGGGAGTTTTACCGAACATTCAAAGAAGAACTAAAACCAATCCTTCTCAGACTATATAAAAAAATTCAAGAGGAAGGCACACTTCCAAGCTCTTACTATGAAGCCAGCATTACCCTAATCCCAAAACCAGATAAAGACACCACAAAGAAAGAGAATTACAGGCCAATATCCCTGATGAACATAGATGCTAAAATCCTCAACAAAATTCTAGTAAACAAAATCCAGCATTACCTTAGAAAGATCATACACCATGACCAAGTGGGATTTATTCCAAGGGTACAAGGCTGGTACAATATCTGCAAATCAATAAATGTGATACATCATATAAACAAACTGAGAGACAAAAATCATATCAATTGATGCAGAAAGGGCATTTGACAAAGTCCAACACCCTTTTCTGATCAAAATGCTCAGCAAAGTGGGAATAGAGGGATCATACCTCAACATAATAAAAGCCTTAGATGACAATCCTACAGCCAACATCATACTCAATGGGCAAAACTAAAACCATTTCCCTTAAGAACAGGAACAAGACAGGGATGGCCACTTTCACCACTCCTGTTCAATATAGTACTGGAAGTGCTAGCCACAGTGATCAGACAAGAAGAAGAAATAAATGGCATCCAAATTGAAAAAGAAGAAGTAAAATTGTCATTATTCGCAGATGACATGATACTGTACATAGAAAACCCTAAAGACTCCATCAAAAAATTATTAAGACTTAATAAATGAATTCAGTAATGTAGCAGGATACAAAATTAACACCAAGAAATCTATGGCATTTTTATACACCCATAGTGAACTTACAGAAAGAGAGATTAAAAAAACAATCCCATTTACTATTGCAATAAAAAAAAAATAAGATACCTAGGAATAAACTTAACTAAGGAGGCAAAAGACCTGTACTCAGAAAACTACAGGACATTGAAAAAAGAGATAGAGGAAGACATAAACAGATAGAAGAACATACCGTGTTCATGGATTAATAGACTCAACATCATTAAAATTTCCATCTATTGATTCAATGCACTCCCCATTAAAATTCCAACGGCATATTTCACAGACCTAGAATGAACTCTCCAAAAATTTATCTGGAATAAAAAAAGACCCCAAATAGCTGCAGCAATCCTGAAAATGGCTAATTAAAAAAAAAATATTTCTGATTGATTTTTAGAGAGAGAGGAAGGGAGTGTGTGTGAGAGAGAAAAATCTATTGGCTGCCTCCCACGTGCCCCAGACCTGGGATCAAGCCCGAAACTTCGGCATGTACCCTGACTGGGAATAGAACTGGCCATACTTCAGTGCACTGGAGGATGCCAAACCAAATGAGCTATACCCGCCAGGGCGAAAAAGATTGACTTTAAAAGTTTAATAAAAAGGGAATCTAATTGGTACATTGCTTTGATTACCTGCTGTGTTAATCAATTAAGGTACTATATTTAAGTAGCTATGAGCAAAACTTAATTGTTTAACAGTTGGAAGAATAAATACTGCCATCACTAAAATTTCTAGTAATGAACACAGAGAAATCATATATAATGCATTCTTAAAGGAAAAAAAAGTATATGAAAAATACAAAATATTTCATGTAGTATAATACTGTAAATATGCTGATCACAACTATAAACAAAGCAGTCTTTCAAAAGTACATGAAAACAAGGAGTGTGGTGCTTTATATTCTTTTTTTAAAAAATGTGGCAACACTATAATTAATTTGAAGACATCAGAATTGAGAATAAAGAATCTTATGTTAAAACCCATACCAGCATATGTACATAATATTTTCTTCAATTATATACAACAGAAAAAATTGTGCTGGAAGTGAAGTAAATAAATAATGCCACCACTTATTTGTAACAAGGGGAAAATTACTTCTTTTAAAATAAGGGATCAAATGCAAATCAACCAAAGCAAATCAATCAATAGCTTCAGAGGCAAAGTTTTTGCAAGACTATTAGAATGCTTTCAGTTGAACAAGTACTTGTATTAATCAGTCAATTCATGTGTTGATACATAGCAACTTGAAATCTCAACCCAGTAATTTTTTTAAATGTTTATTATGCAATGTCAAAGATTCTCTACTCAGATTCAGAACTGAAACCTTTTAAAGATAGATCTCATATATATTACAAAGAAAGTAAAAAGGAAGTCTCATAAAATTTTTTTTTTACAAATAAGAATTAACTTACTTAAATGATTATATAAAATGAAAAGGAAACAGCAAGAAGAAACAAAATGCTAATCACAACTTCTACCAGTTGCCAAAATGCCACTACTGACTAAAAATGGAGTCAAAATAAGTTGGGTAGATAGTTTCAAAGGTTAAAAAGTACAGGATGGCCACCAAAGCTAATAGGCTGGAGTATTATTACTGAAACTGAAGCAAGAACATGATCACATAAGTCTGAGAAGTCAACATATCATTCTATGAAAAAGATATGGAATGTTAACAAAAAAATTAACATTGCTGTTTAAATTTGCTTAGGTCTTATAAAGATAATCTTTTTTCTTTTTTAAACACATATTTTTATTGATTTCAGAGAGAAAGAAAGAGGTAGAGAGATAGAAACATCAATGATGAGAAAGAATCATTGATCAGCTGCCTCCTGCATGCCCCCCACTGGGGATGGAGCCCACAACTCAGGCTCCAGGAATTCCTGACTAGGAATCGAACATGTGACCTCCTGCTTCATAGGTTGACGCTCAACTATTGCGCCACACTGGCGAGGCCAGAAACATAATCAACCAGTCTGGAATCTTCTGGCCAAGGCCCCAAAATAATCCTTTCTTTTGTTAATACCTCCCTTGCCCTATCCTTCCTCTAAAAACCTTCCATTTTGGCCCCTCCATTGTGGCTCAGTGGTTGAGCATTGACCTATGAACCAGGAGGTCATGATTCAATTCCCAGTCAGGGCACATGCCTGGGTTGCGAGCTCAATCCTCAGTGTGGGGCATGCAGGAGGCAGCCGATCAATGATTCTTTCTCATCAGTGATGTTTCTATCTCTCTCTCCCTCTCCCTTCTTCTCTGAAATCAATAAAATAAAAATAAATACATATATAAAAAACCTTCCATTTTGTACAACCTTCGAGAGTGTCCTTCTAATTGCTAGATGGGACACTGCCAGATTCATGAATCACTTAATAAAGCCAATTAGATCTTCACATTTACTTGGTTGCATTTTGTTATTTAACAGGTATAAAGGGAAAAAAAGGACTATCAAAGAATAATAAGGATAAAACCATAGATATTTTTTTAAAGTATTTATTACTTAAAAATTAAGTTTTATGTTTAGAGAATATTTACAGAGATGATTTTTTGGGGGGTGAGGGGGGGGGGGTGTTGGGTCTGGAAACAACCACAAGGTAGATTTTCTTGGGTCCAAATTATATAGTTTACTTCTCTAGAGTAGAAGTTATATAGACAAAGTTACAGATACTTTCTCCTACAACACAATGTTACATGAACCACAGGGAATTACTATAGCAAGATGAAATATTTGGTTTCTGACATTTTTATTGGTTAGGGATGCCCCTTGTTTTCTCAATATAACTATGTTATTGGATAATTCTTCTGCTATTTCCCTTCATTTGTCTTCTGCTAGCACTAATACTGGTTCAAAAAATTCTCAAAAGAATCCATGTGCAGAAAAGTCTCAAAAGTGTGTAGCCCATCAATTTTAATCTACAAAAAGAAATAAAATATGTCAAAACTATGATAATGGCATCATATGTTAGTAACATTCCTCATTTGTTAAATATTACCCATATCAAAATGACTGGTTTTGTGGAACCAGTAGACTAGAGAAAAAATGTAATATATCTCAGTTTCAGAAAATTTAATGAAAATGGCATCTAAGAAAATCTTTCTAAGAAATAAATTCAAATTTGGTTTAGAATCAAAATAAATGGTTACTTGCAAAGTATTAATGACCATAACCATATATAAATAATAAAAGGGTAAATTTTATGAGGAAAATGCAATGTTAAGATTAAACCTGGGCTTCATTTTATTTTACTGAAGTATTAGTGACATCAAAAGTAGAGAAAATAGTTCATTTAAGTCATAGTTAACATTATTTCATATACTAATAAGGTAAAGAAAATAAAAAATATTATGAATATTTTACAATAAAAAAGTAATCAATATTAGGAATTAATGTTAGAATTTATAAAGTAAAATAACAGTTAATGACATATTATGAAATAACCTAAAATATGGATTTTAATGAAAATGTACTAAAAATCACAAGAATATTCAGTTAGTAGTATTTATTCATTTATCCTTTCTAATAGCACTTATTATTAATAGCCTCATTACTAATGTTAATAAAAATAGAGTCATTTTTGGAAACTTTTAGGGAAGAAAAAGGCCTTGGAGTACCAAAAATGAAGAATAAGAAGCAGACACAATTTGAAACTAAGAGATTTAAGGAAGGGGCCTAACTTGTCTCAGTAGTTGATAATCTTGATTAACTGAAAAAAGGTTATATTATGGGTAATGTATAATGTTTAAAGAAGCAAGAATATAGAGAGAATATGGAAAAATCTTCCATTAAAAATTGTGATGGTAAAAAAATTTGGATGCTTGGTGGTCCTAAAAACTTTGACTCTAGAAACATCTCATTTCCTATAGGCTTAAATACATAAAAGCTCAAACAGGGACATATCATCATCATTAAAGAAAAAAATTTCTACTTAAACTGTCTGATTTTAGAATTTGAAAGAAGAAAATGATATTAAACCTTTCAGAAAATGAGAAAGATTGAATCATTTTACTAAAAATTGTGGATCACTTATGAGTAAAATTAGACAAAGGTTAAGAAAGATACCTACTTCACATCACTGTAACATATAAAATCTAGACACTAAAAATCTAGAAAAGCAGTCTTAAACTTTCAAAAAGCAGTGTAATCCTTTTTTAAAGAAAACATTCCACAGAAATTCAACATTTATAAAGCTCCAAAAGTGAGGGAGCAGCTGTGGCTGAAGTAAAGCAGGGACCTCACAGCCCCATATCCTGCATCTAACCTCAGTTCCGTGAAACAGAGTTCTGTGAAATGCAGCTCACACACCATGAAAGGTTCCCCAGTCAATAACCTCAGGGGTTTTTTGTGGGGGATTTTCAGTGCTGGTTTTCTACTTACTTCTTCCTGAAGGCCCACCTCAAATTTACCTCCTTCACAAAGCCTCTGACTTAAGCTGGAATTAATGGTTACTTCTACAAAAGTAGCATAGAATTTATATTGTAAACTTCATTTCCAGCATTCCTAGTACCCTACCTTTTACACTGACCACACAGAGGCATACACCACCCCTACCCTTCCATTCCTGACTGCAAGCTTCTCAGGAGGTGGGCATGGTTTTTAATCTATATTCCCCAAGACTCTCCATAATATTTATTTGTTGAATATAGGAGTAAAAGGTATGTTAATCAATACCTAAAGGTAAAAATGGCTTTAAAATGTTCTAATGTATAGAAATAAGACCTGGCCTGATAACAAACCCTAGCAGCTCTCTGAAAAGTCTAGAGCTTTATAAATATTCATAGTTGTTGCCCAATTCCCAGTGCAGCTGTGGTCCCTTTGGGATTTTAAGTTTTGTGGAAACATAAGCCCATTACCAAAAAAGGAAAAGCAGATTATAGGCTGATATTTAATTTTAAATCATTTCTATTCATTAAGAACAATCCATTTAATAAAACTGGTGAGGCAGAAATGTTTGCAGCATCCTCCTTTATACTAAACTTGGAAGTATTAATGTATAATAACAGTGATTCACAGGGAGATAACGGCAGTAGTGCTTTGTGCCTTAAGATGCTTATGTGAATAGTAAACACGATATTCCAGGAAGTTGCTTTGTGTCTGGCTCTATTTGGGTAGGATTTAACTCACCATTACTGTCACCGCTGCTTTTCATTTTGAATTTTGTCCAAGACTATTGAGAGAACATTGTAATAACACAGCTGGGCAAAACAGCAGGAGCCCTAAACAAAATTACATCTGCCACCAAAGAAATTAGGGTAAACTTCTTTAAAATTAAAAATGTAATCAGTTGCATTTGTATGTTGCTGTTGTTCAAGATAAAAAATTTCAGACTGAAGAATGACTTGCAGGACAGCAAGATGACTCTATGCTAGACATTTTAGTAACTTTTTTTTTAAAAGGCCCCCATGCCCCAAAACTCACGTTAAAGAGTGTTTCCTCCATTACCTTCATGTCCTAGGCCAGTGATGGCGAAACTTTTGAGCTCGGTGTGTCAGTATTTTGAAAAATCCTAACTTAACTCTGGTGCCGTGTCACATATAGAAATTTTTTGATATTTGCAACCATAGTAAAACAAAGATTTATATTTTTGATATTTATTTTATATATTTAAATGCCATTTAACAAAGAAAAATCAACCAAAAAAATGAGTTCGCGTTTCATAGGTTTGCCATCACTGTCCTAGGCTAACTGGAGGTGGGCCGCAGTGGGTTGTGGACCTGATTTAAAGTACTGGTGGTGAATAGACAAGATGTCCCTGTTGTTCAGATGAAGAGGTATCTCTTGATAAGCTCACATGGTCTCAAGACAACAACAACAACAAAAACTTAATAAAACAACAGATGTTCTTTTTGTGTTTCTCTCTCTTATTCATTTATTCAGAAGAAATTAATTGGAAATCTACTATTTCCCAGGCACTGGTAGGTAGACATCACTTGATTCCTAGGTGCTCCAATCTATAAGAGAGAACCAGATAAGCATAGCAGAACATAACTTAAACCAGAGAATTGAGAGCAGAGAGCAACCAAAAGGCATCAAGGATGGTGATGCTAAAGAAAGTGATAACTAGAGAGGATTTTGAATGATGATTTCATTAGGTGGACTTGGCAAAGGGCTGAATACAAATGGAAAGGAATCAGGAAAAAAATCCCAGCCTATATAGAGATATCAAAGCATAGAAAGTCGTGGTGTTTGGGGATAGGAGAAAAGGGGAAAAGAATAGCTGAGAAATATCCGTCCTGTTCCTTACATAAGTAATCTCATGAGAAAAGTATTATTATTCCCTACTTTACACAAGGAAACTGAGGCTCAGAGAACTTAATTAACCTGTCCAATACGACAATAGTAGTAAGTGGTAGGTATTACCTTAAGTAGAGAGATGAAAATGTCACTAAAATTTATGCCGGAGAAGAGCAGGAGAAAATGTAAGAAATAGGTAGTGGCTAGCTTGTAAAATGCTTTAGTCAATAGGCAACAGAAAAAATGGACAATTTTCGGAATATAATTCTGGTGCAATAAACAATAGCTGTTTTCATCTGATTCAGCTTTGACCTTTGGAATACAAAAGGAACACTTTCTAACTCATTCTCTGAGGTCAGCAATACCCTAACACCAAAAACCGACAAAGGTATTACAAGAAAGGAAAACTATAGACCAATAATACCTCTCATGAACATAGATATAAAAATCCTCAACAAAATATCAGCAAAGGAAATCCAACAATGTATAAGAAGAACTCTATTTCATGACCAAGTGGAATGTATCCAAAGTATGTAAGACTGTTTCAGCACTTGAATATTAATAAATGTAATCCACCACATTAATGGACTAAAGAAGAAATAAAGACACATGATCATATCAATTGATTCAGAAAAAGCATTTGATAAACTCCAACACCCATTCACAACAAAAGCTATCAGGAGACTAGGAACACCAGGGAATTTCCTCAATTTGGTAAAGAGCATCTACAAAAAAATCTACAGCTAACATCACACTTAATGGTAAGAAAGTGGTTTTGTCTGACTATTCCTATTTGATGATGTACTCGAAGACCTATATACACAAGAAAATAAAATAAAAGATATATAGATTGTAGATATGATATTATATTTAGAAAACCCAAAAGACTCCATCAAAAATAAACAGAAAAAACACACAAAACTTATAACTAATAAATGAGTTCAAGAAAGTTGCAGGACATAAAAACAGTATTAAAAAAAAATGTGTTGTGCTTCTATATACTAATAAGAAAATATCAGGAAGAAATATTAAGAAAACAATCCCATTTATAATTGCATCAAAAACAATAAAATACCTAGAAAGAAATTTAACCAAGAAGGTGAAAGACCACAGCCTCCTGATCACCACACCCTCTGTCTGTGGAACAGCAGCTGTACGTGAAGCCTCCCCCCACCAGCCAGAAGAGCCAACACAGCTGTGAACAACACCCACCAGAGGAGCTGCTGCCAACTGGAAAGCAGCTGCTACCGCAACCGTCTGAGCAGCAACCACAACCCAAGGAGCCCCTGCCACCCAGGGAGCAGCCACTGAACATCTCAACATCTACATATGTCAGCGAGATCAAACATGGGTAGGCAAAGAAACCCCCAAAGGAAAGAAAAGGAGGACTCGCCAGAAAAGCAGCTAAGTGAGACAGAGATATGCAACATGACGGAAAAAGAATTCAGAATAAGGTTCCTAGAGTACATGCACCAGATGTTCAAGAAGCAAGAAGAAACAGATGAAAAACTCAACTACTTATGCAAGAAGCTAGAAGAAACAGATGAAAAAATCAACAACTTAAGTAAGTCCCAAGAAGAAATGAAGAGCGACATAGCTTCAATAAAAAACTCCATTGAAAGTATCAACAGTAGACTGGGAGAAGCAGAGGACCGAATTAGTGAATTAGAAGACAAGGAAGCAAAACACACTCAAACTGTACGGCAAATGGAGAAAAAAATTAAAAGACAGGAGGAGAGCCTAAGGGAGCTTTGGGACAACATGAAACGAAACAACATACGAATAATAGGGGTGCCAGAACAACAGAAAGATGAACATGGATTAGAAAACCTATTTGAAGAAATAATATCAGAAAACTTCCCTGAGGTGGGGAAGAAAAAAGTCACACAAGCCCAGAGAGTCCCAAACAAGGTGAACCCGAAAAGACCCACACCAAGACACATCATAATTACCATGGCAAATGTTCAGGATAAAGAGAGAATCTTACAGGCTGCAAGAGAGAGACGGAAAGTAACATACAAGGGATCTCCCATTAGATTATCAAATGATTTCTCAACAGAAACACATCAGGCCAGAAAAGAATGGACGGAAATCTACAAAGTGATGCAAAGCAAAGGACTGAATCCAAGAATACTCTATCCAGCAAGGCTATCATTCAAAATTGAAGGGGAAATAAGAAGCTTCACAGACAAAAAAGGGCTAAGGGAGTTTATCACCACCAAGCCAGCCATGCAAGAAATGCTAAAGGGACTGGTGTAAAAAGAAGAAATATCAAGCTCAGAAAGAAAACAGCCACACACACACACACAAAAAGAAATGGCTACAAGCAAGTACCTTTCAATAATAACTTTAAATGTAAATGGACTAAATGCTCCAACCAAAAGACATCGAGTGGCTGAATGGATAAAAAAACATGACCCATACATCTGCTGTCTACAAGAGACCCACCTCATTAGAAGGGACTCACACAGACTGAAAGTGAAGGGATGGAAAAATATCTTTCATGCAAATGGAAAGGAAAAGAAAGCTGGGGTAGCAATACTTATATCTGACAAAATACATCTCAAAGTGAAGGCCATAACCAGAGATAAGGAAGGCCACTTCATAATACTAAAGGGATCAATACAACAAGAAGATATAACCCTGGTAAACATATATGCACCCAATGCAGGAGCACCCACATACATAAGAAAACTTCTGGAAGATATCAGGGGAGAGATCAACAACAATACAATCATAGTAGGGGACTTTAATACACCACTGACATCACTGGATAAATCCGCTAGACAAAAACTCAGCAAAGAAACAGCAATCCTAAATGACTCACTAGATCAGATGGACTTAATTGACATCTTCAGAACACTTCACCCCACAGCTGCGGAATATACATTCCTCTCAGGTGCTCATGGGACATATTCAAAAATAGACCACATATTGGGTCACAAGCAAAGTCTCCACAAATTCAAGAAGATTGAAATCATAAAAAGCTTCTTCGCAGACCACGATGGCATAATGTTAGAAATAAATTACAATAAAAACAACCCAAAATACTCAAACACTTGGAAGCTGAATAGCATGTTATTAAATATTGATTGGGTTACCGATGATATCAAAGAAGAAATTAAAAACATCCTGGACACTAATGACAATGAAAACACAACAATCCAAAACCTCTGGGACACAATGAAAGCAGTCCTGAGAGGGAAGTTTATAGCTCTACAGGCCTATCTCAAAAAACAAGAAAAAATGGTAGTCAATCATCTAACTCTTCAACTCAAAGAATTAGAAAGAGAGCAACAAGAAAACCCCAGAGTGAGCAGAAGGAAGGAGATAATAAAGATTAGAGCAGAAATCAATGAAATAGAGACCAAAAAAACAATACAGAAAATCAATGAAACCAAGAGCTGGTTCTTTGAAAGGATAAACAAGATTGACAAACCCCTAGCCAGGCTCACCAAGAAGCAAAGAGAGAGGTCCCAAATAAACCAAATCAGAAATGATAGAGGCGAAATAACAACAGACCCCACAGAAATACAAATGATTGTTAAACAATACTACGGGCAACTCTACTCCAACAAACTAGACAACCTGGAGGAAATGGACAAATTCCTAGAAAAATACAACATTCCAAAACTCAATCAGGAAGAATCTAAAAACCTCAATAGGCCAATAACTATGGAAGAAATTGAAGCAGTCATCAGAAAGCTTCCAGCAAACAAAAGCCCAGGGCCAGACGGCTTCACAGGGGAGTTCTACCAAACATTCAAGGAAGAACTAAAACCTACCCTCCTCAGACTACTACAAAAAATTCAAGAGGAAGGAACACTTCCAAGCTCATTCTATGAAGCCAGCATCACCCTAATACCAAAACCAGGTAAAGACATCACAATGAAAGAGAATTACAGGCCAATATCCCTCATGAACATGGATGCCAAAATCCTCAACAAAATCTTAGCAAATCGGATCCAGCAGTACATCAGAAGGATCATACACCATGACCAAGTAGGATTTATCCCAGAGATGCAAGGATGGTACAACATCCGTAAATCAATAAATGTGATACATCACATAAACAAATTGAAAGAAAAAAACCACATGGTCATATCAATTGATGCAGAAAAAGCATTCGACAAAATCCAACACCCATTTTTGATAAAAACTCTCAGAAAGGTGGGAATAGAAGGATCATACCTCAACATAATAAAAGCCATATATGACAGGCCCACAGCCAACATCATACTCAATGGACAAAAACTAACACCATTTCCCCTAAGAACAGGAACAAGACAGGGATGCCCACTCTCACCACTCCTGTTCAACATAGTACTGGAAGTATTAGCCATTGCAATTAGGCAAGAAGAAGAAATAAAAGGCATCCAAATTGGAAAAGAGGAAGTAAAACTGTCCTTATTTGCAGATGACATGATATTATACATACAAAACCCTAGAGACTCCATCAAAAAGCTACTAGACTTAATACATGAATTTGGCAATGTAGCAGGATACAAAATTAACCCCAAGAAATCTGAGGCATTTCTATACACCAATAGTGAACTTTCAGAAAGGGAGATCAGAAAAACAATCCCATTTACCATCGCACCAAAAAAATTAAGATACCTAGGAATAAACTTAACTAAAGAGGTTAAAGACCTCTACTCAGAAAACTACAGGACGTTGAAAAAAGAGATAGAGGAAGACATAAACAGATGGAAGAACATACCATGTTCTTGGATTGGTAGAATCAACATCATTAAAATGTCCATACTACCCAAAGCAATCTATACATTCAACGCACTTCCCATTAAAATACCAATGGCCTTCTTCAAAGATCTAGAACGAACTCTCCAAAAATTCATCTGGAATAAAAAAAGACCCCGAATAGCTGCAACGATCCTGAGAAAGAACAAAGTAGGTGGGATCTCAATGCCAGATATCAAGCTGTATTACAAAGCCACTGTTCTCAAAACTGCCTGGTACTGGCACAAGAACAGACATATAGATCAGTGGAATAGAATAGAGAGTCCAGAAATTAGCCCGAACCAATATGCTCAATTAATTTTTGACAAAGGAGGCATGAACATACAATGGAGCCAAGATAGTCTCTTCAATAAATGGTGTTGGGAAAACTGGACAGACATATGCAAGAAAATGAAACTAGAGCACCAACTTACACCATACACAAGAATAAACTCAAAATGGATAAAGGACTTAAATGTACGACAGGAAACCATAAAAATTCTAGAAGAATACAAAGGCAACAAAATCTCAGACATATGCCAAAACAATTTCTTCACTGATACAGCTCCTAGGGCAGTTGAAACTAAAGAGAAAATGAACAAATGGGACTACATCAAAATAAAAAGCTTCTGCACAGCAAAAGAAACCATCAACAAAACAACAAGAAAACCCACCTCGTGGGAAAACATATTTGCCAACGTCATATCTGATAAGGGCTTAATCTCCAAAATTTATAGGGAACTCATACAACTTAACAAAAAGAAGATAAACAATCCAATCAAAAAATGGGCAAAGGATCTAAATAGACACCTTTCAAAAGAGGACATTCAGAAAGCCAAGAGACATATGAAAACATGCTCAAAGTCACTAATCATCCGAGAGATGCAAATCAAAACAACAATGAGGTACCATCTCACACCTGTCAGAATGGCCATCATCAACAAATCAACAAACGACAAGTGCTGGAGAGGATGTGGAGAAAAAGGAACACTTGTGCACTGCTGGTGGGAATGCAGACTGGTGCAGCCACTATGGAAAGCAGTATGGAGGTTCCTCAAAAAATTGGAAATGGAACTCCCATTTGACCCTGTGATCCCACTTCTAGGAATATATCCCAAGAAACCAGAAACACCAATCAGAAAAGATGTATGCACCCAGATGTTCATAGCAGCACAATTCACCATAGCTAAGATCTGGAAACAGCCTAAGTGCCCATCAGTAGATGATTGGATTAGAAAACTGTGGTACATCTACACGATGGAATACTATGCTGCTGTTAAAAAGAAGGAACTCTTACCATTTGCAACAGCATGGATGGAACTGGAGAGCATTATGCTAAGTGAAACAAGCCAGTCAATGAAGGAAAAATACCACATGATCTCATTCTTTCATGGATAATTAAGACCATTACAAACTTTTGAACAATAATAAATACAGTGGCAGAGCTGCCTCAAACCGATTGTCGGTCTTCAGTGGTAAGGCCAGGGAGGGTTGGGGGACAGGAGGGAGGGGAGTAAGAGATCAACTGAAGGACTTGTATGCATCCATATAACCATAACTAATGGACATAAGACACTGGGGGGTAAGGGAGGGCAGGGGCTTGTCAAGGGTGGGGGGGAAAAAAGGACACATATGTAATACCCTTTGTAATGCTTTAAGCAATAAAAAAAAAAAGAAGGTGAAAGATATGTACACTGAAAAGTAGAAAATATTAATGAAAGAAATTAAAGATGCAAATGAATGAAACAATATTCTGTACTAATGAATTGGAAGAATTAATACTGTTAAAATGTCCATACTACCCAAAGCGAATCTACAGAATCAGTGCAATCCCTATCAAAATTCCAGTGGAATTTTTCATAGAAATAGAAAAATTTCTAAACTTTGTATGGATCCACAAAAGGCCCCAAGTAGCCAGAGAAATATTGAGAAAAAACAAAGTTAGAAGCATCATGCTCCCTAATTCCAAACTATATTACAAAGTTACAGTGATTAAAGCAGCATGGTACTGGCATAAAAATTGACGCATACATCAAAGGAACACAGAAGCGAGCCCAGAAATAAACCAACGTATATCTGGTCAATTTATGATAAAGGAAACAAGAATATAAAATGTGGAAAGAACAGGTTTTTTCAGTAAATGGAGTTGGGAAAACTGGACAGCCACATGCAAAAGAATAAAATTGAACCCCTATTTTACACCATCAACAAAAATTAACCCACAATGGATTAAGGACTTGAATGTAAGATCTGAAAGCATAAAGCCAAAAGTAAACATGGAATATTATCCTATCTAATAAAAGAGTAATATGCAAATTAACCATCACTCTGTGACAAAGATGGCAGCGCCCATAGCAGCCAGGGCAGGACGCTAGCAGCATTGCCCTGGCAACGTGAGCCCAGCAGGCAAGTGCAGCCTGCAGGCAGCAGCCAGCAGTGCCTACTTGGCCATTGCCGCGGCAACCCAGAAGCAGGCAAGCGCAGCCTGCAGGCAGCACCCAGAATGGCCTGCTTAGCCGTCACCAGGGCGACCCGGGAGCAGGCAAGCGCAGCCTGCAGGCAGCACCCAGCAGGGCCTGCTTGGCCATCACTGTGGTGTGGAACAGGCAGGCCCCACAGAGAGCAGAGAACCACGGGGACTGGGCCTACGTCATCAGTAGGACATACCCTGAGGGCTCCCGGATTGGAGAGAGTACAGGTTGGGCTGAGGGACCCTCCCACCATGCACAAATTTCGTGCACTGGGCCTCTAGTTCAACCATAAAAAGAATGAAGCCTTGCTATTTGTTACAACATGGATGGACCTTGAGGGCATTGTACTAAGCAAAATAAGTCAGACAGAGAAAGACAATTACCATATGATCTAACTTATATGTAAAATTAAAATAAAATAACAAAACTGGCATGGCTCAGTGGTTGAGCATGGACCTATGAATCAGGAGGTGACAGGTGGATTCCTGGTCAAGGCACAAGCCCAGGTTATGAGTTCAATCCCCACTGTGGGGCGTGCAGGCAGCAGCTGATCAATGATTCTCTCCCATCACTGATGTTTCTATCTCTCTCTCCCTTTCCCTTCCTCTCTGAAATCAATAAAAATATATTTTAAAAAACAAAACAAGACAAAAATGAGTTCATATACAGAGAACAGATCTGTGGTCACCAGAGATGGGGGGTTGTGAGTGGGTGAAATGGGTGAAAGCAGTCAAAGGTACAAACTCCCAGTTATAAAATAAATAAGTTATAGGGATGTAATGCAAAACATGGTAAGCACAGTCAATAATACTACATATTTAAAACTTGCTAAGAGAATGGATCCTAAAAGTTCTCAATTAAATGTAGTTAACTGTATGGTGACGAATGTTAATTAACTTAATGTGGTGATCATTTCAAATGTCAAGTTGTATACCTGAAACTAATTTAATGTTATATGTCAATTATACCACACACACACACACACACACACACACACACACACACACAAGTAGAAAATTTCTGATGAAAAAATTCAAAGACAGCCCTAGCCTGTTTGGCCCACTGGATAGAGCATTGGCCTATAGACTGAAGGGTTCCGGGTCTGATTCTGGTCAAAAGCACATACCTCAGTTGTAGGCTCAATCCCTGGCCCTGGTCTGGGCGCATATAGGAAGCAACCAATTGATGTTTCTCTCTCACATCAATGTTTCTCTCTCTGTCTCTTGCTCTCCCTTCCACTCTCTCTTAAAAAAAAAAACACTTAAAAAAAGCAAAAAGCAAACAACAACAACAAAAAAACAATGGGAAAATATTCTCTGGTGAGCATTAACAAAAAAAATAAAAAATAAAAAAATATATCAAAGACATTCTAAAAATAAATGGAGACATATTTTGTATTCATGGACCAAAGACTTACATTGTTTAGGTTTATTTCCAACTAGACCTATTATTTCAGTGCAATTCCAATCAAAATCCCAGCAAGCTGTTTTGTTCATGAGAAGCTGATTCTAAAATGTATATGGAAAAGGTGAAGGGATTAAGAAGTACAAAAAAGTTTGGTAGTTACAAAACAGTCACAGGGATATAAAGTACAGCATAGAGAATATAGTCAATAATATTGTAATAACTAAGTATGTTGCCAGATGGGTATTTGAAATATCAGGAGATCACTTTGTAAATTATATGATTGTCTAACCCAGCCGTGGGCAAACTACGGCCCGCGGGCCGGATCCGGCCCGTTTGAAATTAATAAAACTGAAAAAAAAAAAGACCGTACCCTTTTATGTAATGATGTTTACTTTGAATTTATATTAGTTCACACAAACACTCCATCCATGCTTTTGTTCCGGCCCTCCGGTCCAGTTTAAGAACCCATTGTGGCCCTCGAGTCAAAAAGTTTGCCCACCCGTGGCCTAACCACTATGCTATACAACTGAAATTAATATAAAATAATACTGAATGTCAACTATAATTGAAAAAATAAAATTTAGAAAAAACATATATAGAAAGACAAAGAACCTAGAAGAGCTAACACAGTACTGAAGAAGACGAACAAAGTTGGACAACTCACACTACACAGTTTCAAGAATTACTAAAAGGCTACAGTAATTAAGACAGTATGGTACTCCTGAAATAATAGACACAGCTCAATGGAACAGAAGAGAGACCCCAGAAACAGACCCATACAAATAGTCAACTGATCTTTGACAAAGAAGAAAAGGTAATTTAGTGGAGAAAGAATAGTCTTTTCAACAAATGGTGCTGGAACAACTAGGCATCCATATATAAATGTATTATAAATATATGAAACAACCTCACTAAAGGGAGTAGAGGAATAAGGTGCTAACCTATGCAGTTTCAGGAGTGGAATTTGTAAGAATAAAGGTAAAAGGATCTGTTCGTAAGCACTGCAACCTAGTTAATAATTTTCTTTTCCATGAGGATACAGGTGAACAATGCTGAAACCATCATAGATGTATACTGGAATTTAACAATTAAATAAATGGATGGCAGATGGTAGGAGCCAGAGAGGTTACAGATAAGTGAGGGGGAGGAGCTACAATGATCCATGAGTAATTGATTAGTTAGAAACATCAGTATGAACTCATGTTTAGCTTAACAGATACAGATAGTTAAATATGTATTTATAAATATGTGCATATACACATATTAGTATAAACACATTTATCTCCTTGCTCTATCAACTGAGGGAAGCGAGCAGAAATGAGTACACCTGGCACCTAGCTCTTGGTTCTAATATTCCCCAATAAAAGGAACAGGGATTCTTGGAGAAATGACTGATTCTGGTACTGGCTCAGGAAATATACAATATGAGCCTGGATTTTCTTGTACTGCAAGAAAGAAGAAAATGCTAAAAAACAAAAACAAATAAACAACAACAACAAAACACCCCAAATCCCAAACGAAACAGCCCACAATGCAGAGGTTATGTCAAAGGGACACAGGAGTGAATTTAAAGAGCACCCACAAACAAAATTGGAACAATTTGAGCAAAAGAGATAAAAAGTAGTATTGGATAATAACCCAAAATATAAAATGAATATCCATGAGTCTGATATACATAATAAAGTAAATGAATAAATGAATGAATTCCAAGTAATTTATGTATTTACTCCACCTTTAAGGAAGTGGTCTGTAACTCCCCATTCCTTAAACATGAGCTGCATATAGTTACTTTCTTTCAAAAAATACAGTATGGAAAAGGAGAAAAGAAATCCTAGTAAGTTTACAGTGGAGAAACCTGACAAGCAGGTGATCAAGGTCAATATCAACAGTGATAAATCATGTTAATTGTATGTGCTTGATATGACATGATGACAATAACACTACCTCTGTGGTCCTCCTCCCCAAACTGCATTACCCCAGTCTGTGGAAAACATCAGACAAATCCTGATTAAGGGATATTCTATAAAATACTGAACCATTAATTCTCAAAACTGTAAAGATTTTGAAAAACAAGGTAAGTCTGAGAAACTGTTGTATCCAACAGCAGCCTAAGTAGAAATGACTACTAAACTAATGTGTATCCTGAGTGGAATCCTGGAAAGGAAAAAGGACATGAGAAAAAAGGTGAGAAACTCTAACGTATGGTCTTTAGTTAACAACAATATATGAATATTGGTTCTTTAATTGAGACATGTAGACCATACTAATCTAGGATATTAACAACAGGGGACTAGATATAGGACTGTAAAACCATTATAAAATTTAAAATTTTTAAGAAAGAACATCCAAAAACTAATAAAGCTGGCCTTAGAAATAAGGAAAGGAAGGAAGCAGGGCAAATGATACTGATTTAAAGGAGTACAGATAGCACAAAATTTTAATGCTATCACCTTCATTCTAACATTCAGCTTCATTGATTTGTACACTGTCCTGCAGATTCTTCTGTGACCAAGAATCCTGCTTCAAAATATAGCAAGTCTGGTACCTGGAGACCTTGTATAGAATAGTAATAGGTAGAGAGACTTGGGAACTAGATTATTTCAGGCTAATATTACCTTCTAGCATATTCTCCTATATATTCTTGGGCAATTTACTTGACCTCTCTGTGCCTCAGCTTTCTCAAATGCAACATGAGAATAATAATAATAATAATACCCCATTGAATTGTTGTGAGCATGAGCTAAATTAATACATGTAAAGAACTAGACTAGAACCTGGTATGTATGTGTTAATTGTTAACAATTTAATCAGTTCATTCACTCAACAAAAATGTAGTAACAACCAAGAAGGGTTATGAATTCTAAAGAATAAGAGCTCAAAGGCGGATATGTTAAATTCAACTTGGCCTGGTAAAGGGAAAGTAGGATTTGTAAAAGCAAATGGAATAAAAATTTCCATCTCAGCTTACTTTGTCAAACCAGACTAGGCTTACATAAAATGAAAACTGAAATTATTCACGTCTAGTTTAATTTCTTAGTCCTCAAAGCTGTAAATTAATGTTGGTAAAGTCTGTATAACAATACCAATCCTAAGGTCTGCTGTGTAGAAACAACCATCCAAAGGGTTCTCCAGTGTTTCCAGTCACCTACACATTTCTGCCTGCAGAGAAACTGACAAGGTTTTTCAAAGCTGACTTCAGCTTGCAGACATGATCTGCTAGCACTGAGCAGGTCCTACCACCTCCCCCATCCAAACTCCTCTTCCAGAGAAGCACTCTGACCAAAGAAAATCAACCATAATGATGAGTATAGGTCCTTTCTTCCAAATATTTATCTACTTATATGGCACAAAATAGCCACAAAAGAAGCCACACCAAGTAGCTTGGCCTTGACAAAAGGTTTCCTTTTCTTTAGAAAAAGGAAGGAAAACAATGCTCTATTTGGTATCCCATCCTGCCCACCCCACAAATGTTTTCTCAAGTATCAGGCAAAAAAAATTAAAATATATCTACACTAATAAAAGAGAAACATGGTAATTGGCGTACGACCGCTACCCTTCCCATTGGCTAATCAGCGTATCCTTATGCAAATTAACGGTCAGCCAAGATGGCGGCCGGCAGCCATGCACTGAAGCGAGCAGGGAGGCTTGCTTCCTCCAGGAACTGCAGACTGCAACGTTCCCCGCCTCACTTGCCCGGACTCTCAACTGCAACTCTAAGCAACTATTACTATGTTGCAAATAAGAAGCTAAACAAAACGGCTTTCAGTCAGCCCCGGACTGCAACATTGTATCCATGTTTTCAGCAGCGAGGCCTCAGAGCTAAAGCTGGCCCAGAATAAAAAAAAAAAAAAGAAAAGAAAACAAGGAGCGATTGGGAGCTTTTAGTCAACTGCCAGTGGGAAAACAGCCCTCAGCCCCTCAGCCAGCCTGGCCAGGCACCCCAGTGGGGACCCCCACCCTGATCCAGGACACCCTTCAGGGCAAACCAGCCGGCCCCTACCCATGCACCAGGCCTCTATTCTATATAGTAAAAGGGTAATATGCCTCCCGGCACCGGGATCAGCGGAGCAGCAAGGCTCCCGGCACCGGGATCAGTGTGACAGGGGCAGCACCCAAACCCCCTGATCAGCCCTGCTCTGTGCCTGATGGCGGGAGGGGGGAGCTCCCCAATCCCCCGATTGCCCTGCGGCTCTGTGTGTGACAGGGTGCAGCGCCCCAACCCCCTGATCGGCCCTGCTCTGTGGGTGATAGAGGGTGGCACCCCAACCCTCCTCCACGGGCCTTGCTCTGTGTGTGACAGGGTAGAGCCATAACCTCCCCTTTGGCCCTGCCCTGAGTGTGACAGGGTGCAGCGCTCCAACCCTTGATCCACCCTGCTCTGTGTGTGACAGGGGGCGGTGCCCCAGCTCCCCTATCGGCCCTACTCTGTGAGTGATAGGGGGGAGCTCCTCAACCCCCTGATGGACCCTGCTCTGTGAGTGACAGGGGGCAGCGCCCCAACCCCTTGATTGGCCCTGCTCTGTGAGTGACAGGGGGCAGCACCCCAACCCCCTGATGGGCCCTGCTCTGTGTGTGACAGGGGGCGGTGCCCCAGCTCCCCTATTGGCCCTACTCTGTGAGTGATAGGGGGGAGCTCCTCAACCCCCTGATGGACCCGGCTCTGTGAGTGACAGGGGGCAGCGCCCCAACCCCTTGATTGGCCCTGCTCTGTGAGTGACAGGGGGCAGCACCCCAACCCCCTGATGGGCCCTGCTCTGTGTGTGACAGGGGGCAGCACCCCAATCCCCTGATTGGCCCTGCTCTGTGAGTGACAGGGGGCAGCGCCCCAACCCTCTGATTGGCCCTGCTCTGTGAGTGACAGGAGGCAGCGCCCAAACCCCCTGATCGGCCCTGCTCTGTGCGTGATAGGGGGTGGCACCGAAACCTCCCCATTGACCCTGCCTTGAGTATAACAGGGGGAGGTGCCCCAACCCTCCAATCAGTCTACCCTGAGTGTGACTGAGGGTGGCATTGCAACCTCCCGATCCGCCCTGCTCTGTGCATGACGGGGCAGCGCCCCAACTCCCCAATCGGCCCTGCTCTGAGCCTGACCAGGGGCTGCACCTAGGGATTGGGCCTGCCCTCTGCCACCCGGGAGCAGGCCTAAGCCAGCAGGTCGTTATCTCCCGAGGGGTCCCAGACTGTGAGAGGGCACAGGCCGGGCTGGGGGACCCCCCCCCCTCCCCCCCCGCCGAGTGCACAAATTTTTGTGCACCGGGCCTCTAATATATATATATATATATATATGTATTTTTTATGTGTGTATGTGTATTTTGGGAGGGGGGGCTAAAGTAAAGCACTAGCAAAAAAATGTTACATATAAGAAAAGTAGGAATTTTCTGACTTTGATAATAGATACTATAGACAAGAGAATATGGAATCCATGTACTGATGAAGTTTTGTCCATTATGATACACTATTGGCTACTGATGTAAATCCAAGATGGTTATCCCATTTCGTTAAGTGAAAACTCTTTTTATAACTAACATTATAAAATTTTCTAAATACTAAGTTTCTATAAAGAATAATAGCCTTTCAACACTTGACAAATAAGGTAGGAAGTGTGTAGGTTTAATATTTTTCCCCATATATATCCAACTAAATTACCTGGTTTGTGTTAATGTGAAATTATTTTTCACATTTAAAATCTTTTATGAATAAACATTTTCAGTAATTTTCAACTGGAGAACAACAAAATAAGCACACAGTGGTTCAAAAGTAATTATTGAAAGCAATTAAGATAATAGTGCAACAGCCTGACTACAGACTATGGTCTGAAGTCCATCATTTATGGAATATGAATTCACAAGTTTCTGTACATTCACTACATAGCCCTTGAAACAATTGCATTAAACCAAGAGGGGGAGAAAAGAAGTAATTAAAGAAGTTTAAGCTAGACCTGGCCGGGAGGCTCAGTAGGTTGAAGTGTCATCCCCTACACCAAAAAGGTTGCCTGTTTGATTCCGGTCAGGGTTCCATACTCCATAGGGGCGTGAATGGGAGGCAACCGATCAATGTTTCTCTCTTACATCGATGTTTTTTTTCTCTCTCCCTTTCTCTTTCTCTAAAATCAACAAACATATCCTTCAGTGAGGCTTTTTCTTAAAAAAAAAAACACAGGTTAAGCTATGTTGCAAAATTAATTTTATTAAAAGTTATAGCTCTGTTGGTTATTTGAAGTATTGTTTTATAACTGAAATACACAATGATCACACACTTAGACAATTAAACAGCACTTAAATCATCATTCTAATTAAAGTTAATGATTATTTTATACACAGTAGATTATATAATTCCACAAAGATTGGATACATTAGAAAAAGATAATAGTGGAAAAATAGTAGAAGAAGGAGGAGTAATACCAGTGAAAGAAGCCATTTGTTTTCAAAGTCAGGAGGAAACATCACAGCAGACAGCTAAATTACACAATTCTCCAAGTGGGTATTCGAGCATCTAAAAAAAGGAAGTTCAATAACCGAGATGCAAAATTGCTCTCCTAAGGCTTTTAGCTACTTGATGAGTCAAATAGTCATCATATCAAACTATATTTTTTAATTTGAAAATCAAAAAGTGGTTGACCTCCAAATTAGAAACTGCATTTCCTTCTCTGACTTCACCACAATTTTGTGATAAAAGCAAGAGAAAGAGAACAGAATAAGGAAACAGAATGAAGGTCAAACCAGAGTTCATATAATTTACATACATACAAGTTCTTTCCACTTCAATACTCTTAATTTACTAACTAACTTTTATCCATACTAGCTCAGTTAAGATTTCATAAAAATGGCATTTTAACTCTACCACTACCAGAGGACATCAGTGATTGTGGGTGGGGATCTTAGACTTGTACATAACACTGTTTATTTATGTAGCCTGTTTTTATATTCATTTGCAAAGTTGAGGATTTTGTTCTTTATTAACAGGATTTCATATAATGAGTCGCATAAAGTCGAATAGGTGTAAAAGAATGAATCTTTAAAATGCTGGTGAAAAGAGAGAAGTAATTATGATGGACACAAATGTGGAGAATTGTTTTTTAAGTATTGAGGAAATATTAAATGGTTCTTTTAAGTTAATTAAATTAAAAAATAAGAAAGGCTTTGAAAGGAAGATCACAAATCACTCAACATGGGACAAGTACTATGTGAATGTAAATAATAGAAACTGAGGAAAAGCAATAATAAAAAAACTCTTGCTAGCTAAGGGTTCATCGTGAACTCTCCATAATCCTTAGTCTAATGTTAACTGAGGAGAAGATACAAGTTTGTTGGAAAATAGAAGAGTTAAGGTACTGATTAAGTGTTTATTTCAATCCATGAAAGATTCCATAGATTCAAGGCCTATTCACATCTCTAGGACAGGACAGGAGTGGGGAACCTTTTTTTTTTTTGCCAAGGTCCAGATGGATAGCTATAATATCATTTGAGGGCCATAAAAAATTATCAACTTAAAAATTAGCCGAAACCGGTTTGGCTCAGTGGATAGAGCGTCGGCCTGCGGACTGGAAGGTCCCAGGTTCGATTCCGGTCAAAGGCATGTACCTTGGTTGCAGGCACATCCCCAGTGGGGGATGTGCAGGAGGCGGCTGATCAATGTTTCTCTCTCATCGATGTTTCTAACTCTCTATCTCTCTCCCTTCCTCTCTGTAAAAAATCAATAAAATATATTTTAAAAAAAATTAGCCTGCTATATTTGGTCAAACATTTAACTCACCCCTACTAATGCCTTGGCAGGGCCAGACCAAATGATTTCTCAGGCCCTATACAGCCCACGGACCAGATGTTCCCTACCCCTGCTCTAAAATATCAAAATGAAGAACAAAGTAGCAATGACATGCCATAGCTGCTGACTTTCCCCAAAAGTTGCTTGTGGAGACTATTAAGATGGCGTTACCTTTTATAATATATTTTCTGTAAATATAAAACTGTTCTGTTACAGAAATTATTAATATACACATCCATAAATTACCACAAATATATTTTTACAGATGTTATATAGAATGGTTATGCCTAATATTGAGATTTTGGATGATGAGTTTACATTCCTATTGGATGCAAACATATTCAGGGAGTAAAACATATACCTCTTTCAATTATTTTAGGTTCTCAAATTTACTATTTTATTAAGAGCCTTTTGGAATTCATCTTGTTCCAAAATGGAAATTTCTGTCATTTCCCAAATGTCTGTTCTATCTCTTCAATTGTATTGTCAAAGTCCATCAAGGGCAATGACTATGTTTCTACCTATAACATCTAGTCTCAACGAATGTCTATAGAATAACGAATTCAAACTAAAAATTTAGGTAAATATCAGCATGACCCAAGAAACCCTTTCACATCTTTTTTTTTTTTTTTAAATATATTTTATTGATTTTTTACAGAGAGGAAGGGACAGAGATAGAGAGTCAGAAACATCGATGAGAGAGAAACATCGATCAGCTGCCTCCTGCACATCTCCCACTGGGGATGTGTCCACAACCCAGGTACATGCCCTTGACCGGAATCGAACCTGGGACCTTTCAGTCCACAGGCCGACGCTCTATCCACTGAGCCAAACCGGTTTCGGCCCCTTTCACATCTTAATCTTTTTTTTTTCCCCCTCTAAAGAAGAGACTACAAAGACAAACCATTGGTGAATCTATATGTAACCAAAACCAAAAGACAGTTAATTGACAGAATGTTTTATGGTTCCACCTATATTTTTTAAAATTCAGTAGTCATTTTCTCTTTTTTTATTGTTTTAAGTGTATATGTTTTGCTAACATATGCTTTAAAGGTATCATGAAAGGAGCAGCACATTTCTCAAACTGATGGTAAAATCAGAACTTTATTGATTTACTAAGAGTGTCCCGGTGCACAGATCTGTGCACATTGAAAGGAAATTAATTAGAAGAAATATTTTAATATCGATATTCGCATCTTGCTAATGAAAAGAAAATACGATTCTACCAAATCTCCTATCTACCTACTCCAGGACTTCTGTGAGGATCATATGAGATGAGGCATGGGAAAACGCTTCACCAACATTTGGTTAAACTGTAAAATGTTTGCACCTGGCTATAAAGCAAGTTGAGTTCCTGGGCTGAAGAAACTCTAAGGAGGCTAGTCCTTGGGAGAGAGGAAGGGAGAGAGGAAGCCAGGCGTTGCTACGTGAAGTCATTACCCACAGCCACCGTTTTGAGGCTGGGCTGGGCTGTGGGCCGCATTTTGCGCCATAGGGTCTTGGCAGCATTGGCTGCGATTTGGTGGGCTGTCACTCTGGGGTGGTGGCGGGGCCTGTGTCACACTTGGGGGAAGCCGAGTGTTGGTTGGTTGGCACCAGGTCCGTGGTGCCGTTTATTTATAGATGGTCAGTGCGCATCATGCAGCTCCTGCATTGAGCGTCTTCCCCCTGGTGGTCAGTGTGCATCATAGCTACCAGTCAGACGACAGACACTTAGCATTATATATATGTACTAGAGGCCCGATGCACAAAAATTTGTGCACTGGGAGGGAGGGGGTGGTCCCTCAGCCCGACCAGTGCCCTCTCACAGTCTGGGACCCCTTGGGAGATAACCACCTGCTGGCTTAGGCCTGCTCCCTGGGTCGCCGATGGCAGGCCCGATCCCGCGGGGGCAGGCGTCTGGCGCTGCCTGCCCTGCCTCCCCAGGTTGCAGATGGCAAGCCCGGATCCCACGTTGCCTGCCCCACCTCCGCGGGTCGCAGATGGCAGGCCCGGATCCCACACTGACTGTCCCGCCGCCCCAGGTCGCACACGGAAGGCTTGGATGGCGGCGGAGTGAGCGGCGGCTCGTGCTGTCCCGCCCCGCCCCCCCCCCCCCCGGGCCCGCCCCCCCCCGGGTCGCAGATGGCAGGCCCTGATGGCGGCGGGGCAGGAGGCGGCTCACACTGTGCTACCCCGCCTACAGTATGCAAATTTAATGGCCATCTTTGTTGGGTTAATTTGCATACTCTTCTGATTGGCTGATGGGCATAGAGAAGGTACAGTCAATTAGCATCTCTGTCTTTTATTAGTGTAAATAAATATTACTCTGAGAATGAAGGTAAAGAGTATCATTGTTTATATAACAAGAATTTTCATTTCAATGAGAAAACATGAGTATGAATATATACAAGTGCATGCCACTTAAATGTATCATATTGTTTAGTGATAATAAATACTATTTTAACATTAAGTTTTATATGAAACAATTAACCTTTAGAGAGAAATCTTCCAAGTTTAGCTTCTAGCAAGCAGTATTATGACAAGTAGAAAATAACTGTTTCATTTGGGACTGCATTTCAAAGCACATTCAAGCTTCTTTGGCTAACCATATAGAATTTTGGATCACTAATATTAATAACATGTTCCAAGTGTACACCTTGCATACACTTGCACACACACACATTTATTCTCATTCTTTTTTAAAAATCCTCACCCAAGGATATGCTTATTAATTTTACAGCCAGGGGAAAAAGGGGGAGAGGAGAGAGAGAGAGAAACATCAGTGTGAGAGAGAACACTGATGAGCTGTACATGCCCCAACTGGGAATGGACCTGCAACCTAGGTATATGTGTTAGGTGCCCTAACCCCAGAACATAACCTGCAACCTTTAGGTATATGTACGAGGCTCCAACCAAGTTACACCGGCCAGGGCTATTCTCATTGTTATTCTCCTGGCCGCACCCCTCCCCACCTTCCTCTGTTTCCCCCTCTCGTTTTCTCCATCTATAGAAATATAGTCACATGGAGAGACAGAGAGTATATGGTAAATAGTAGACACTAAAAATTGGTTGTGAAATTTAATAAAAGACATAAAAGTCATGGAAACACTTACTTCATCAGCCACCATGCACCTGGAAAAAAGAAAAATAAAAGGAAATTAATTTCTTAATTATCAAAGTCAACCATTTAAAAGTTCGGATTAAGTAGCTTGCCACAAAATAGTTTACGGATGATGAAGTACTACGCTGGAGACAGGTGTCTGTATGTGTGCATGAGAACAGGGGCCAGCGCTGACTTGATGAGACTCTCTGGCTGCCAACGGCATATGACTATGTGGGCTTGTCACAGCCTCAGCTGCACTGTTCGCCACTGCCCACCATGGAGACAGCTACAGTGACCCTTCAGAAATGTGAGCAAAATGGCAAGTGACTGTACCAGTGAGTTCCGTCCTCCTTACCATCAAACCTTAAAACGGTCTTCCCTACAGATAAGAATACGGTATTAAAGTACAAGAAAACAAATGTCAAGAAAAAGTTCCTACTTCTGTTAGTTTCTTCCTTTTTCACCAATGGTCTTGACATTATATAATTTTATAAGGTTTATTTTAACATAAAACACAAATTAAAAATTTGATAATAAATATATTATCAAGGAATAAGTTACAGGTAAAATGGAATTTCGTTCTTAAAAAGAAAAAAACATGTCAGGTTACCTAATAAGTATTTTTATGGGAAAATAAGATAAAAATATTGTAACTGAAATTTAAAGCATATGCAAGAATATAAAGTTTATTACATTTTTTACACAGAAGGCTAAAAAGTAGAAATGAAAAAAGCAATACTTTGAGAATCATGATTATTTCCAGAAAAATTCATGTGTTTGCCTCTTTTTCATTTTAAAATCCAACTCAAATTTGGTGAAGATGTCATTTTAAGTGTATATTATTTGCTGAGCATCTACTATGTACCCAGCACTGTTCTAAGTGCTAGAGATGTAGCAGTGAATTAAAGTCATTCCCTCATAGAGGTTGCCTGGAAGGAGGTAATACACAAGCATACGGTTCCAGTGGTGATAGTTCTATTAAAAACATTAAAACCAGGTAAGGCAGAATAAGGAATATAGGGGAAAACACATTTCATAGAGTGGTCAGGAACAGTCTTTATGTTAGGCAAGTTGGACAGATTTGAGCAAGTCATAAATTTAATGAGAAAGGGAATTATGAGAAAATGTGGAGGAAGATTCTTCTCAACAAAGTGATCAGCAAGACCAAAGATCCTGAGATGAGACAGTTATAATATCATTTAAAAGGATAAGGAAGCTAATGTGAGTAAAGTTCAGTGAGATGAAAACAGTAGTAATATTACTACTACTAATAATGTTGGAAGGCAGTTAGGCTTCTAACCCTGAAGAACCTTATAAGCAATGGCATAGAATTTGGATTTTCTTTGAATCCTTTGGAAAGAAGCAACATATTACCTTTTTTAAAAGACTGCTGTTGGCTTATCTATTTACTAGTATATAAAAGCCAAGCGACTGGAACAGTGGAACTACCAGAAGAACTGGAACGATTAGTCGCTATGAGGTGTATTGCAGCGGCCAATTGGCCCAATGTGAGCCCCGATTGGCCCCCCCAACCGCCTGTGGTCCCTCCCCTGGCCAGCCCCACCCCCGATCGGCCCCCATCAGGGCGGGCCAGCCAGACCCCACACATGCACGAATTCATGCACTGGGCCTCAAGTAGAGAATAAACTGTACAAGGCAAGAGCCGAAGCATAGAGAGCAGTCAGGAGGCATCTGCAGTAGACCAGGAAAGAAACAATGTATGAATGAGTGGTAGAGGTGGAAGTGGTCAGTTTAGGTACTTTTAGAAAGTACAGCCACTGGGGTTTGATCATCATTTGGGATGGGAATGTAAAAATAAGAGAGAAAAGTCAAGAATGAATGTGAAGGTATTGGCTCAAGCAACTAACTGTGAAAATGGTGGTGATGCCATTCACTGAGACAGGAAAGGCTGGGAGAAAAGTAGGTCTGGGGACAACCACCAAAAAAGTTCAGTTTGGCCTTGGCCAGGTGGCTCAGTTAGTTGAGCATTGTTCTATACACATAAAGGTTGTGGGAGCGATGCCTGGTCAGGGCACATACCCAGGTTGCAGGTTTGATCCCAAGTTGGGGTGCGTGTGGGCAGCAACCGATCGATGTTTCTCTCTCTTTCCCTCATCTCTCTAAAATCAAGGATTAATTGGTGAGGATTAATGGGAGAGGGTATATACTAGTATAAAGTTTTGTTTGGACATTAACCTTTGTGGTATCCATTAGATATCCAACTTGAACTATTAAGTAGGATATGTGAGTCAGGGGAATGACAGGAACTAGAGATAAAATAAATGAGGATCATCAGAATATAAATGATAATTGGAATGAGTGAGGATACAGGATATTCTGAAACTTAACTGTAGCTTGTTCCTATCTATGTCCAACGCCATGGTCCTTAACTTTTTAAAATTAGGCTGCTGCTGAGACCTGCCGGATAGTGCTTACAGTAGGGTAACATCAGAGTCAACTGGAACACAGCTAACTTGCCTGTGAGTGGCTAGCCAACTGAAAAGCAGCATTGGCCCTGGGCAAAAGCTGAGGGCTGGAACAGACGAATCACTGGAATAGATGGGCTTTCAGGTACCGTGAGACCCCCCGTGACGATGACTTCCCATCCCTCTGAATGTGCTGGATTTTCCTAACTGAGCCAGGTGGGTCTTCCTACTTCGGAAACCAAGCGAGTTGAAGTAGATTACAGAGCACTAGGCTTCCTTCCGGTATCTCTAGTGGGCTGCCCCTCCTTAAACTGTAGGCACTATTCCTTTACCAACCATTGGGATTCCTGCTGTTAAGGATGGTTCAGCAACCAGACCTCATTTCCAATGAGCCACCATAGAAAAATAACTGCCCATGAGAGAGGCACCAACATTTGAAACAGCAAAATAAGAGTGAATTATCAGAACACCTATCTCGTGAACAAGAAGAGCTAGAAAAGAAAACCATGTGCACAAAAACTGTTTGAGCACTTACGGAAATTCTGATGCAACACACACACACACACACACACACACACACACGCACACATCCTAAAACTCGAAGCCATAATTATCAAACTAAAAGGAGTAGATGAATTTTTTTAAAAGGATGATCATTACTGACATCTAATAAGCAGATTGGAAGATGAAGCACAAGGATTCTCTCTCAAAGCACAGGGCAGAAGGGCTGGAGCAGGACAGCACAAGATTTCATCACACTATCAGAATGGCACACAATTCAAAACTTATGAACTGTTTACTTCTGGAATTTTCTATTTCATATTTTTGAACTGCAGTTGACTGTCAGTAACTGAAACCATGGAAAGCAAAGCCTCAGATAAGGGGTGGGGACTAAATGTATTTACAAAAATAAATGACAGGCTGGGCTTGGCCCATGGAGAGTAATCTGCAGACTCCAGTTTTAAGGGTGTCAGAATTCTCTTTAAATGCTGAGTTTTCATTTAGATTATAATCCCCCCAAATAGGAATATTCTGGATTATCAGAATAATTACTTTAAAATTAGGTGTGTGTATATTTGCTACTCTCTTTTGCATTTAGGATTGTATGAGGCATATGTTCTCCCCTACACACCCGCACAAGATACTTCTTACTGTGAAATACTGAAAGGATAAGTATTTTTACAACAGTTATAAAAGAGAACTGTAGAAAGATCTCGAGGGAGCTGATTTTTTTTTTAGCTCCAAACGTTAAACTTCATTATCAGTAACCATGATAGTCAATATGAAATGAAGAATTTTTAACCATTGTTATAGACCTGATAGACACACTTTAACAAGGCCTCACGGATGAATTGGTCTTTATGTGATAGAGGTAGCTATTGTGTTTCTAAATCACTCCTTAAAATTGGCCTTGGAACATGCGCAGAGCCTGATGTTGCTTTCCCCAAATCTTTTCTTCCCTTTTCCCTCAATAATACAACCCTGAGGATAGGATCTATTTTCCAAGTTCCATTTCAGCCAGGTGTGGACGTCACACAGTGTGTGGTCAATGAGACAGCAGAGGTCACTGGGTGGTGACTGAAAAAAACTTGTTAAAATAGAGTCAACTCAGTTGGCAAGTACCCTTTTGTCTTCTTCCTCTCTTCCTGCATAAAACAATGCTGCCAAACCTGGAACTGGAGCAGCTACCTCTGACCTACCAGAAAGGAAAGGACACCGGGATTGCAGAGGTGTGGCTCGGACATCGTGGACTACCTAACTCCAAACTTCCTGTTGGGGGAACGAGAGCAGAATAGTCCTATCTATTTTAGCCATTACTATTTGATATTTTATTCTGTGTAGCTGGACTCAATTCCTTATCATTAAAAGGTAAATACAGGATAAGTGATAAGGAGACATGAGGCTATTTCTTTTCACCATAAAACCCAACAATCATCAATTTAGTTTCCACAAAATAACACCATCCATCCTATTAAATTAATATTGTTAAATTGAATTGTCTTCATTTTTTGGTTTACTCTTAATTTTATAAATGTGTTTTCACCTAAAAAATACTTTCTAAAATCAATATGTATAAGGAAGTTGGACCTAGTTTGGGGTTTGTATTTAATATAAAACATTTTAAATAAACAATAGGGGTTTGAGGGAATTTCTTCCTTTGAAATGAGTGTCATGATTACTTGGGTACAGGGACCTGCTTGAAGGTGAGGAGGAGGCATTTTGAATCCAGGCAATTGTTTAGTGTTCACCAGGTCTTTCTCCCTGTAACCTTCATTGCACATTTGGGTACAAGTAACTACTTTCCTCTTCTGCCTTACAGCATTTGCCCTGAAAGGACTTCTACCATAACATCGGTAACATTTAGTACACTTACTTGTTTATATGTTTGTCTCTTGCTCAGACTAAGGGTCTAGAACAGCCGTGGGCAAACTACGGCCCGCGGGCCGAATCCGGCCCGTTTAAAATGAATAAAACTAAAAAAAAAAAAAAGACCGTACCCTTTTATGTAATGATGTTTACTTTGAATTTATATTAGTTCACACAAACACTCCATCCATGCTTTTGTTCCGGCCCTCCGGTCCAGTTTAAGAACCCATTGTGGCCCTCGAGTCAAAAAGTTTGCCCACCCCTGGTCTAGAACTATGCCTAGTGCTCAAAGTTATATTTTGTGATTGACTAAATAAATGTGTACCTGATGGTTGTTGAAATTAAAAAAACAATTTGATATATGTACATACCTGGTCTGATTCACATCCACATCTCCACAAGATGGAATAAGGTATAATAGGCTCTCAGTTTGTAATAAAACTATTTAACTTATTTCTCCATCTTCCTATCAATATTTAAGTCTCAGTGATGCACATGTCGTTATTCAGAAAGCAAATTTAATACTGGTAGTAATTTTTACTAATTATAAAATCACTTTAGACTAGACCAAGCAGATCTGATTTACTTCTTAGTTGCTTTTCATATAAACTATATTTTTGTTTGTAAGTCCAAAATATTATAATGAATGTTACTGTCTAATTAAGCCCTAAAAATTCTCTACTAATTGCTGTAGGAATAATCAATGTTTTTGACCTGCAGCTTTATAAACAAGAATAAATAATTATATAAAAGCTAATGTGATATAATGGTCCAATAGGAATTATTATACATCCTGAAAATAATAATTGCCTCAAAACAGCTGAAACAGACCTTTTTTTTAAAAGCTATCTAGGAGGATACAGAGAATATTTTCTATTTTTCTCTTTATTAGTAAAAGTTATAGGGTAATTTTGTGCTACTGCGGTCGGTCAGACTAATGAAACATAATATTTTCAAGATATAATCTAGCAATTAGAGACTAGTTTAATTTTTTTTAAAGCTCATGAACGGAAAAAGCAATCCTTTTAAGAACTTCATCTGGATTTTGGCATACACGGGATTTGCTTATAAAACTCGCATCTCTTACATACTTTGAGATTATCATAGACTTTTATGTCCTTCCAGTATGTGACTGGTATTTCATAATGGGTAAACGAACTAAAACAAAACACTAAATGTTATTGTAACTTGTTTTCCAAAGTCATAATATATGCAGCAAATGTGGGTTGCTTTACCAAAGTCTTTCTCCTCTTATTTCTCTATTACAGACTCTGGAATTTTCTAGGTATATCTTCCATGTGCTTCTGAACATTGCTGGGTAAGAATATCTTGTCCAGAACTACTTACGATGGATGACACAGTGGAAAGAAGACATGAGGAGGCCTCTGAATGAGGAGCCACCTTGGAACCATCTACTCCTGGATTCTTGTTACATAGTATGTGATATATTAATTCTCTTTAGTAATTAAGCCATTTTGAGTTGAATTTCTATTCCTGCAGTGCATCCTAATGGAAACAGTGTTTATAAAACCAGTTTTTAATGTCAATCCCGTTCCTTTTGTTTGTACCTGCTAAATTTACTATCCTCTGTAACTCCCCCACATCCACCGCCAGTATTTACTTAATGACAGTGAACATAGCTATTTGGATTTTATTGAATAGAATGTAACTTCAGCATCATAACAACAATAAAGTTTTTATGGTATATTTGCATTTATAATGTACTCTCTTACCTCATTTGATCACAGCTCAGCTTCCTTGGCTTAGCTTAGTCAATTCATAAATCAGATGAGACTAAGAAGCTGGATATAGAGGCCTAAGATATTTTCAATTATATGCTTGCAAATAAGAGCAGCACATTAAGCTTTTAGAGAAATGCAGCAGTCTGAATTTATAAGCAACCAAAATAAATAGTGTTGTTTTGTAGATTTTATTTTAACATAAATTTCTGACCCAAGGGTAAGAATCACATACTTAAATCAATTGTTTAATTAACCCCTTTAGAAATTTTTTTTAGAAATCTAGGTCATAATTAGCTTTAGTTTCAAATATCAACATGCAAGTACATCATAATAACTTCAGGATATTAAAAAAAAAAAACAATGTCCAAAAGAGGTTTTAAATGTGGAGCTGGAGCATATGCTAGAAGCTTTAGGTACAGCTTTAGGTACAGCTTTAGGTCTTGTATGTGAATGGTACTTAAAATTATGAGAATGGACAAGAGCTTTAGAAGTTTAGGTGGAGCCCTGGCCAGTGTGTCTAAGTGGCTATAGCTTCGACCTGCGTGTGCCCTGAAGGGTCTCAG
Organism: Myotis yumanensis; assembly: GCF_028538775.1. Lineage (NCBI taxonomy): Eukaryota > Metazoa > Chordata > Mammalia > Chiroptera > Vespertilionidae > Myotis > Myotis yumanensis. Next base: position 75,729,848 of record NW_027223759.1, on the reverse strand, counting down.
GTTCAATTCCTGGTCAAGGGCATGTACATAGGTTGCAGGTTCAATCCGGCCACATGCAGGAGGCAACCATTTGATGTATCAATGTTTCTCTCTCTCTCTCTCTCTCTCTCTCGCTCTCGCTCTCGCTCTCTCTCTCCCTCCCTCCCTCCCTCCCACTCTCTCTTAAAAAAGAAAAAAATATCCTTGGGTGAGGATTAACAACAACAACAAAAGTCTTAAAAAAGAAATTTAGGTGGAGTATGAAGAGAAAATGACTGAAGACAACACTGAAAAGGATGGGCAGAGGAGTGTGCATCAGGAAAAGAGGCAGGGATAGAGTGAGGAGGGGAACTGGGAGCCGCTGGGAGTCCAGCACGGCTTTTCCAGGAGGTGGCTGTTCTACCCCAGACCTACGCAGAAGCCAAGCTAGACAAGAGCTGAAGCTGAAGGCTTCCTGATTACATATACTTGTCATTTGTCAAAGCAATGAAAAACAAAGATTTTTTTTCTCATTTTCAACCTCAAATTTTTCCTTTTATTTTTCACATTATTTTGCATGTTATATTGCTATAAGGTGCATTTGGGGGATTTTACACAAGATCACAAAAGGTATAAATCTTATGTTATTATTTGTAACATTTATAGTAGTAATTTGTACTTACAGAGAACATTTCTGGAAGGCTACACAAGAAATTGGTAATTTTGTTGCCTCCAGAACAGCCGATGTCTGGGACACACTTGAGGAATAGAGATTGGGAGACTTTCCACTTTTGTGCCTTCTGAATCATATACATCCAAATGTATCCCCAATTCCAAAAATAAATAATATTAAATATAAATAAATAAAGGCCATTTTATCATGTTGAATTTTTACAATTACAGGGGAAATATTTTAAGACATTGCTGTGGCTGGAAAATATGTTATAACTTAGTCCTCTGAAACCATGGTCCCTGTGGCTTGGTCTGTAGGGGAGAGTGGGTGGAGTTTATTAAAGTAACATTAAGTTAGCATAGCATACTAATGAGTGGTGTGGTATATAATATGATATGGTAAGTCATGAACCATTTAATATGCCAAATGGTTGATTAGTGATAATGGTCAGCTTACATATAAATATCCAAAAGGTATTATCCCTGTGGTACTTAACCCTCCTCTGAGGCTGAAACATGCATATAATAGGTTAAGCAAACCCTGTTTTCAGGTACAAAATCCAGAATTCTGTGCTTATAATTCAAAGTGTTTGTATTATACATGTCACCTCATTAAATTATCAGTGTAATCAAAATATTCTCTTGGAGAGTTTTGCTGTTTTCTTTTTACAGACATTATTAATTCAAAAGAGATATGGGTGTTAATTATAGAAAAGGTGGTCTAGTTAATATAAAGAAATTGAAAAGCTTCAGGTTAAATACAAATTGTTTAGTTCTGAGAATCTTGGATTTAAAATTTGGCTGGTGTGTAAAATGGTTCTCAGAAATGTATACTGCTATTCAGTTTTCTCTTTTCTATCTGTATGACAATTTGGGTTAAAAATAGCAAACACTGAGCATGTGCATTCAAAGATATGGCTACGTACACACTGGAGTATATATGTCTTGATATTCTAAGTGGATGATTAATGTAAGGTGCCTCAAGGTTTTGGAAACAACTCAGAGAAATGAAAAGCTGCTTTTTGATGTCTGCAGCCATATGGATAAACTCTAATTCAGGCAATTAATGAATTTGGAACAAATAACATCATTCATTTTTGTAACAATGGAAAATTGAACTGGTTGTCCAAGTCAGGTGAATTGCATAGCTGTTGACACACCAAACCAGGTTTGGCAAATAAAATGGATGTTCTGTAATGAATGAAGTTTTCTTTTTAGCTGTAGGTTAAAGTCTCTATAATTTAGACTGTATTTGCCATTTCTCAGTAGGAGAAAAAGACTTTTTATTCTCATGGATAACTGTGATTATGGGCAGCCCTTCATCTACAAAGTAAACTTTAGTTTCATTCAAATGTGGTGTAAAATTTCCATGAAGTGAGAAATTGTATAAGCCATATTTTCTCTTACTATATTATAGAAGCACATTAAGGTCTCCATTAGTCATCTTTCTTATTTTTTCTTTCTCATTGTTGACTCATGCCCACCATTCAGATTTCCAACATGTTCTATAGCTACTGCCCTATTTTTAATCTCTTTTTCTTCTTTGCTCCAAATTCCTTTCTGATTACTCTATATCTGTTGCCAAATTTTAAAAAATGATAACAGCCAACACAACAATAGCCATCTGGTGTGAATGAATCAAAATTATACCTATTTCTTTTGTGAGATTCTGGTGTGTTGCAGAATTTTAGTAATTAATGTATGTGTGCCATGAGATTTTAAAAAAAGGTTAAAAATCACTGACCTATAGGAAGAATTCAACAAGGATCCCCCGAGACAAGTGACACCAAGCCACTCACTGCAAGTTACAATAAGATATTTTGAGTAAGACAAAATTCACATAACTTTGCGAATTGTTATACTTATGACAGTATATTATTATACTTATTCTATTTATTATTTGTTATTAATCTTTTACTGTGCTTAATTTATAAATTTAATATCACCATAGGTATGTATGTATAGGAAGAAACATAGTGTATATAGGATTTGGTACTACCCATTGTTTCCAGCATCCACTTGAACATATCTCCCACAGATAAGGGGGAAACTACTGTAATGTTTTATTGGAACGCAGTCCTGCTCATTCATTTGCATATTGTTTAATGGCTGTTTTTGTGCAACAAGAATAGCGGTGTAGTGATAGAAATGGTATAACATGCGAAGTCTAAAATATTTACCATCTGGAAAAAGTTTGCCATCCTCTGTCTTAGAATACATCCAAGAACGACCAGTTAAATGACAATGAGGTATACCTCACACCTGGCAGAATGGCTACCATCAACAAATCAACAAATGCCAAGTACTGGCTAGAATGTGGAGAAAAGGGAACCTTCACACTGCTGGTAGAAATGCATATTGGTGCAGTCACTATGGGAAACAGTATGGAGTTGCCTCAAAAAATTAAAAATGGAACTGCCATTTGACCCAATGATCCAACTTCTAGGAATATATCCTAAGAAACCTGAAACACCAATCAGAAAGAATATATGCACCCCTATGTTCATAGCAGCTCAATTTACAATAGCTAAGATCTGGAAACAGCTCAAGTGCCTATCAGTAGATGAGTGGATTAAAAAGCTGTAGTATATTTACACCATGGAATACTATGCAGCTATAAGAAAGAGGGATCTCTTACCCATTGAGACAGCAAGATGGAACAGGAGAGCATTATGCTAAGTGAAATAAGTCAGTCCAGACACAGAGAAGCATTGATCAGATGCTCAAATCTCAGAGGGAAGTTAGGGGAGGGTGGGGGTAAAGGGAAGAAGTCAACCAAAGGACTTGTATGCTTGCATATAAGCCTAACCAATGGACACAGACAACAGAGGGTGAAGACATGAGTCGGGGGTTGGGGGCAATGGGGGGATAAGGACACATATGCAATACCTTAACCAATAAAGAAAAAAAATCAGAAGCTTAAATAAATAAATACATACATAAATAAATAAATAGGCTATGTTCCCTGCCCCATGGGTATTCCTGTACAACGGGTGCCCGCTCTCAAGAGTGTTATTAAAAGTCTCATTTTCACCATGCTTCTGTTTCCCAGTCTGTCATTTAAAATTCGGACAGGTGAGCCATTTCTCACACAACCAACCAAATATTTTAAAATTCCCCAACTAAAGGGAACAAGTTTCTATATTGAATTGGGCCAACCAGTACCTAGAACAAAGTATGAAAATAAACCAATAGATAATGTCTAAAACTGAAAAAAAAAAGTTGTGTCATAAGCACATTATTCAGATATAGGTGTGAAAATCTAAAGAGTTGAAAGTGATATCTCTGAGGAATTAGAAACTGTAGAGAAGAAGGTTGGGGGATACCAGGAGATGGTTATTTTTTATAGTAGCCTTAAGTTCCATTGACTCTAAACTATATAATAACTAGAGGCCCGATGCACAAATATTCATGCACTCAGGGGGTTCCTCAGCTCGGCCTGTGCCCTCTTGCAGTCCAGCACACCTCAGGGGATAACCACCTGCCAGCTTAGGCCCACTCCATAGGGGACCAGGCATAAGCTGGCAGTCAGACATCCCTCTGACAGCCTGGGAGCCCTCAGGGGATGTCCGTCTGTGGCTTAGGCCTGCTCCCCAAGCCACAGTCGGACATCCTCAGTGCTGCCGAGGAGGTGGGAGAGGCTCCCGCCACCGCCACTGTGTTCGCAGCCATCAGCCTGGCTTATGGCTGAGAGGCTCTCCCCTGTGGGAGGGCACTGACCAGCAGGGGGCAGCTCCTGCGTTGAGCGTCTGTCCCCTGGTGGTCAGTGCGTGTCATAGTGACCGGTTGTTCTGCCATTAGGGTCAATTTGCATATTACCCTTTTATTATATAGGATACTTTGATAAAATAAAAAGTAAAATTAAAAATAAAAGAAAGGAGGAGAAACCAAGATGGCGGCATAGGTAAACACCAGAAATTGCTGCCTCCCACAACAAATTCAAAAATACAACTAAAAGACAAAACGGACATCATCCAGAACCACAGGAAGGCTGGCTGAGTGGAAATTCTACAACTAGAAGGAAAGAGAAAAGCACACTAAGACTCAGAGGAGTTGCGAAAGTAAAGTGCAGAGGTACGGAGGCGCGCGAGCGGAAAGGGCTGGCAAAGGAGGATGCCAGTGTCTTTTTCAATCGGGAGGGAGACACAAGCTCGGGGCACTGAGACCCGGGGCCTCTTAGGGCAGGACTGAGGATCAGCCATAGCTGTTTGCTCTGCCCTGTTGTTTCTCTGAGACCCAACCCCACCCAAGCTGCCAGCAGAGGCTTTTGCATATGAATGGGCTGGCCCTTTGAGATAACAAACTGCAGCTGGGTCAGACAAACCCAGAACATCCAAAAGAAGGCTCAAGGCCCAACAGCAGCTTGCACTGCTTCACAGCTGGGCCTCATCTGGGCACCTCCAAACCCCAAACAAGGAAGAGGAATCTCCAGATCTCTCCATAGCTCCTGCTGGGTAGCCTCAGGCAAAGGCTAAATTAGCACCTCCTTAGATCCAAGAGCCAGTGTACCCAGTGGTCAGAGTGGGACCATCCAGATTACAACTCCTCAGACCCATAAGGGACACACTCAGGGGGCAGACTCAGTGAGCACCAAAGCCCCACTGAAGCAAGTCTTGCCTCATAAGGGTGTCTTCAGTACAGAAGTTCTCCCACCATAGATACAGCTGATTCTCACAGCCAATTGGCCTGGAGGTCAATTCCTCCCAGTCATACCTACAACAATCAAGGCTTAACTACAGCAAGACTGTGCACACAAAAAATGATTTATAATCCCAAATGTTGGCAAGTATCAGAGTGACTGGAACCCTCATATATTTGCTGGTGGGAATGAAAAATATATACCTACTTTAAAAAACAGCACAGTAGTCTCTTATACAGTTAAACACACATTTACCATATGTCCCAGTAATCGTACTCCTAAGTATTTACCCGATAAATAAAAACATGTCCACACAAAGACCTGCATGTGAATGTTTATAGTAATCTAATTCATAATCATGAAAAACTGTAAATAATCCAAAATATCCATCAACAAGTGAATGGCTAGACAAATTTTGACACATCTATCCAATGGAATGTTACTCATCAATAAATAGGAATGACATATTCAACAAATTGGTCAATCTTAAAAGTATTGTGTTAGAGAAAGAAGCCAGACACAAAATGCTACATACTGTATGATTCCATTTATATGGGAGTCTAGAAAATACAAAGCTATCTGGAGAGAAATCAGATCAGTGTTGCCAAAAGTCAGAAGTTAAGGGAGGGACTGATTACAAAGGGGCACAAAGGAATTTCCAGATCTTGCTTTTGATGGTGGTTACACAATTCAATTAATTTGTCCAAACACATCAAACTGTACACTTTCAAAGGGTGAATTTTACTATATGTAAATTATACTTCAATAAATCTGTCTTTAAAAAGTGTTTTAATAAATAACCATTATTGTACTAGCAATAAAAATATCAGTGAGGTTCAAATTATTGAGATCATGTATAAAGCTAATAAAAGTCAACATGTTCTATGTACTCAAGTAATTTTTAAGATAAAGTAGTCTTCTTGCCTTAAGATTTTAAAAGTAACAGGAGGATGTTAGAATGAATAATTATGAAGCAATCAAAATGAACTAACAAGCAAAATAGAGACAAATTCACAGAACACTCTGACAGCTGTATGTGTGTGTGTGTGGCGGGGGGCGGGGGGGAGGGCTTAGGGGACTGTCATTCCTATTTATTGATGAGTAACATTCCATTGGATAGATGTGTAGTTAAGATGGAGGGACTGAGCAAAAAAGAAAAAAGATTCATGGACACGTACAATAGTGTGGTGACTATTGGGAGGAGGAGGGAATAGGGTGGATAAATGCTGATGAACAGAGACTTGACTGGGGGTGGTGAAAACATAAAACAGTGTACAGATGATGTTGTGGAACTGTGCACCTGAAACCTGTATAATTTTGTTAAGCAATGTCACCCCAATAAATTCAATAAAAAGAAAGAGAAGTAATCAGGAAGTCAAGGATACAAAAATAACACCTTTGAACATCTTTTTAAAAATATATCTTTTTACTGATTTCAGAGAAGAAGAGAGACAGAGAGAGAGACAGAAACATCAATGATGACAGAGAAGCATGGATCAGCTGCCTCCTGCGTGCACCCACTGGGGATCAAGCCTGCAACCAAGGTAAGTGCCCCCCCTGATCTGGAATCGAACCGTGACCTCCTGGTTCATAGGTGGATGCTCAATCACTGAATCACACCGGACAGGTACCTTTGAGTATCTCCTGATTATACAATTAGGATTTTTTTTTCCAGCTGTTCAAATTTTTCAAATAGACCATAATAAAAAAATTAGAATTTAAGTATTTCTAGAGAAAATTTTTAAATAAACATTCATTCAACTAAATAAAACATGTATATAAAAGTAGGGATTTTTGTGCTGTCAACAAGTTGTAAAAATAATACTTTTCTTTCTAAAATTTTAAGTCAAAATAAGCAATCAACATAAAAACAAAATCTACAAATGAAAGTAAAAGGAGACTATAAGAATGATTTTCTGTCAATACTAAGCATGGCTCTAAAGTGTGGTAAGCTTTGCCGTTTTAAGAGGTAAAGGTAGCTGACCAGCTGAACTGATAACATGTATGGATGCCTGGTATTTCACAGGTGGGCACTGAGGTAGATCTTAGCCTTTAAACCAACTATTTATTCTTCTATCCCTTTCCCTCTTCCAGGCTCCAGTTAACCCAAAGAGGAACATGTGAAAAATAGGAAAGTCTTATGAGAAACGCCCTACCCAAGGCCAGGAAGGAACAAATGAAAAAGTGCAAAATGAGGCCAAGCTGGACTGAAGTGCTTACTTCTTCCCTGCTCCAAGGAGAAATCCTTGGATGAAACAGTGGACTTTGCATATCTTACTGTTGGGGAAACCATATCAAGTGCCAAGGCTGGGGGTCTAATCCATGTAACCTGACTGAAATCCTGGCAGCGCTGGGTAAACTGAGGCAGATCACAGGATATTCTTTGTGGATAAGGAAGAAATGAACCACCTGCAATAGATTTTTTACATAAATCAGTTACATGAGCAGGTGATCAAAGATGGGGCACACAGACTTTCTCCTTTAGGGAGCATCATGTGGTGGAAATTTAAAATTCTCAGGCTCAAACTAAAAATACTAGATTTGCCCTGGCCTGGTAATGCAGTTGGTTAGAGCATTTTCCTGATACCCCAAGGTAGTGGGTTCCATCCCCAGTTAGAGCACATACAAGAATCAAAGAATGAATGCATAAATAAGTGGAACAAGTTGATGTTTGTTTGTTTGTCTGTTTCTTTGTTTTCTTTTCTTTTCTTTTCTTTTCTTTTCTTTTCTTTTCTTTTCCTCTCTCTCTTTCTTTCTCTTTCTCTCTCTCTCTCTCTCTCTCTCTCTCTCTCTCTCTCTCTCTCATCAACCAATAAATTAAAAACAACAACAAAACTCCACTAGGTGAATTTGGCAAGCAAAGCCAATTTTGGGTGGAAAGCTGATTGAGGGCAACCTCAGTCAGGATTTGCCACGAGGAAACATATGTTAATGCCTAAACATTGACAGGTGAATGGAAATCCCATGTCTGTTTATTAATCTGTGGAGATACTCTGGCAAGGGGAACAATAGTTGCCCCCAAAATAAAATAGGTTATGAGTAAACCAAGAGAAGATTGAAGGGTGCAAAGGCTGAAGAGGTAAATTAGAATAGAACTAGGATTAGAGAGTGAAGCCAGAATTTGATGGCAAGCCCTGAAATATGGCTTGCAGGCAAGTGGAGGGGTAGTTAAGGAGCTACCTACAGGAACACAGTCCACCTACTAAAATGGTGCTATAGCACACCTCAAACATAGGGCTAGCAGTGAAGGTGTCAAAGGCTGGAGTTTGTCTTAGAGTTCGGATATCAGAACCAAAGCCTGTTGTTCTTTATCCTTTGATTATTACCCCCCAGGGTCCTGGGAAACCCAATGAGACACAGGTTAACTTTTATATACCCAGAGCTTTACTATCACCAATTCTGTTTTACCATTTAATATCAAGTGTACCACACAGACGCAGTTACTACGTATTGTAGAATACAAATTAGTTCAAACCTCAATACCCAGAAAGAAGTCAATGATACAGGGGAATGCTACATATGCATTCTTAAAACCACACACAAGACTTTTGTAAATGAAAAGCTAATTTTATACTTATTTTCATAAGCATTTAATATCTGATTGCAATTTCCTTGACTATAGCTCCTAAACTCATTTTAGGCAATTCTACTAACAGAAAAGCTATGCAAAAAATGTTAATAGCAGTACTCTTCATAATAGACTAAAACTGGAAACAACATAAATGTCTATCAGTAGAATGGCACATCCTTAAAACAGAATTCTACACAGCAATGAGAATGAGCAAACTACAACTATGCAGTATGAAAGGATAAATTTCACAAACATGTTCAGTAAAGGAAGGCAGAGAATAATAAGTGGGTCATATACGGTACCACTTATATATAACGTTCAGAAACAAAAGTATCCAAAGGTTTTCAAAGTCAGAATTGTGGTTGGAGGAGGAGGACAGTGACTAGAGGCAGCACACCCTGGACTTTTGAGTTTGGACAATATGTAATTCTTTTTTTTTTTTTTAATATATTTTATTGATTCTTTTACAGAGAGGAAGGGAGAGAGATAGAGAGTTAGAAACATCGATGAGAGAGAAACATCGATCAGCTGCCTCCTGCACATCTCCTACTGGGGATGTGCCTGCAACCCAGGTACATGCCCTTGACCGGAATCGAACCCGGGACCCTTCAGTCCGCAGGCCGACGCTCTATCCATTGAGCCAAACCGGTTTTGGCAACAATATGTAATTCTTGACCTGGATGCTGGTTATACTAGAGTGTTCTCTTTGTGAAAAATTCACAGCACTGTTCACTTATAATGAGGGCACGTTCTGTACACATGATATACTTTAGTAGAAAATCTACTTTAAAAATTCGGTAAGAAACTTCGTAAAGTGATCTTTTGGGTTTAGAATTATTTTTTAATACAAAACAAAATCCTAATTTATTGATTTTATAAAGTTTGATTTTCATAAAGAATATTTTATTATTTCAAAATATAAGGGAATGATACTTTTCTATCCATTAATTTTTAATCAATGTAGTTCATGAACATAGTTTTTATTTTTAAAAAGTACTTAGTACAGAAGAGCGTACAATGAAGAGTAGTCCCCACTTTCATCCCTTCTCACCCCCAGTCCCAATACTACTCCTGAGAGGCAACCTTGATAATCTTAAGTAACAGAAAAGCATAAATTCATATTCTTTAATTCTACCCTGACTACATAGTATCTCTGAGGTCCGAGCATGAGGCTCCAGTTAACAGTTGTTAATGAAGAATTTTTAAAAACAGAATACTAGTTTTGAAAGTGTTCCAGGGGATCCTAATGCATATCCAAGGTTGATAAAGGGTAAAGCAATTGGAGAAGGAAAAGGCTGGAATACATTTACATTCCTGTTACTATAAAATTTTAAATAAAACCATAATTATATTGTACCTTGCATTCAAAAAGTTCAGGTTCTGCCTAAGTAATTTGTTAAGAGAGACAAATGACTTTATTTAAATACTGACAATTTTATTTTGATGGTTCTAAGGACTACTAACACTTAACTTTGTGTCTAAAATATTTGCAAAAGGGCTCTAGCCGGTAGCTCAACAGTTAAAGCACCAGCCCACGGATATTTGCAGGAGAAAACTATATTTATTGAAGTGTCTTTTATAGAAAACTGTCTATTCACTAAGAAATGTAAAGTATGTTTGCCATAGGAAGTTGATTTTAACATCCAGATAATTTATTCATAATAACCTTATTGATCTAGCTCTAATGAACTCAATCTATATAAAAAGTCAATACAGATTCTCATAAACTTTGGAACACGACTAAAGAGTATTTCCTCTTTGCAAGTAAAATAAAATGACTAACAGACTCACTTTGAAACAATATGTAGGATTTGATTTGTCACACCGCACTACTAAAATAGATTTGGCTTCCCACTAAGGAAAATCTGGCTCACAACTAGCACCCTCCTACCTCTTTTTACCAATGAGATAGTTATAAGAATGATTATACTACTCATCACTTTTGAAACTTTACAGAATATACTTCAGCTTTAGCTTTAGTTTCATAAACTTTAGACCACTGGTCCCCAAATCTGACTACACGCTGAAATCAATCGGCAAACCTAAAACAACAAACAGGCAAACTGACACCTACGTCCCACTGTCAAGGATCTTCATTTAATTGGGATGATGCAGTTTGGGGTTCTAGATTTTGAAAGCTTCCAAAGTGATTTTAATATGTAACGAAGTATGAGAATGGCTATATTGCATGAAGTTTTTAGTAGTAGCAGTCATGTCTGTCCTTCCCAGCTTCTATCACATGTTTATTTTTTTTTATTTTTTAAGGATAAGCTATAGATTATACTCTATAATCATAATTAAGACTTTCATACTTTGGATAGAAAGTGAATTTTAAAAAAAAATTAAAATCAACACAGAGCATGTACAGTATTAATGTTTATATGAATATTGTTCCCGGCAGGACCAAGAAGTATGCACAGGTTATATTCCCTTCTCTATGCTATTTCAATGTCAGAAATACTTATACTCTATTAATTTCTCAAAACCATATTACTTTGGATCTACCTAATATCTGGACATTAACATTCCTACCTAGTTATTTTGTTTCCCTCAACTTTCTGACCATCTTTCTCATTTTTATTGAAATAAGAAAGCATGTCTATTTAACTAGTCCCAATATTATCCTGCCTGTTACTTACTCTAATTTATCCATTTTTATTCCAGTCTTCCTAGACACAACTGAATTTCTACCTTCATAGCATTTGATTGCTTCTCTTGCCTGACACACAAATGCCATTTGGAGCTTGTACTCATTGAACTTTTGGATCAATTTTGGTTGGTTATTGAATCCTCTCTTGGTTTTCTTTTTGTTGTTGTTCTGCTTGTTCATTTATTTTGTGTTTTTAAATTCAATTCTTAATAGATATGTTTATTGCATTTTATTGTTCATATTTTTTATCTTTTTTTTTCTTTTCTCCTTCTTCTTCTTAAAGAAAACCCCTTAACATATCATGTAACATTGGTTTGTTGGTTTAGCTCAGGGGTGGGCAAACTTTTTGACTCGAGGGCCACAATGGGTTCTTAAACTGGACCGGAGGGCCGGAACAAAAGCATGGATGGAGTGTTTGTGTGAACTAATATAAATTCAAAGTAAACATCATTACATAAAAGGGTACGGTCTTTTTTTTTTTTTTAGTTTTATTCATTTCAAACAGGCCGGATCCGGCCCGCGGGCCGTAGTTTGCCCATGGCTGGTAGCTTCTTCTTGTCTGGGAAACTGTATATCCTTTTATTCTAAATGCTGGCTTGGCTGGGTAGCGTGATTTTGGTTGTAGGTCCTTGCTTTTCATCACTGAATATTTCTTGCCCCTCCTGGCCAGAAAAGTTCTTTTGAGAAATCACCTGACAGTCTAATGGGTGTTCCCTTATAGGTAACTACCTGCTTTTGTCTTGCTTTCAAGAGTCTCTCTTTGTCTTTAACCTTTTGCATTTTAATTTTGATGTGTCTTGGTGTGGGCCACTTTGTGTTCATCTCATTTGGAACTCTCTGTGCTTCCTGGACTTGTATGTCTATTTACTTCACAGGTTAGGGAACTATCCCATCATTATTTTTTTAAATAAGTTTTCAATTTCTTGCTCTCTTTCTGCTTTTCTGGCACCCCCATAATGCGAATGTTGGTACAGCTAAAGTTGTCCCAGAAGTTCCTTACACTCCTCATTTTTTTTGGATTCTTTTTGCTGTTCTGATTGGGTGATTTTTTGCTTCCTTGTATTCCAAATCACTGTTTTGATTCTCAGCTTCATCTACTTTACTGTTGATTCCCTGTAATTCTTCATTTCAGTTAGTGTAGCCTTCATTTCTGACTGGCTCTTTTTTATGGTTTCCATATAATTTTTCATGCTGTTGAAGTTTTCTCTAAGTTCATCTACTCTTACCCTAAGTTCATTGAGCATCCTATTAACAAGTTTTCAATTCTGCATCTAGGAGATTGCTTATCTCCACTTTGTTGAGTTCTTTTTCAGTTCTGTTCTGTTCTTTCATTTAAGACTATCCTTTATCTCCTCATTTTGGCCCCCTCCCTGTATTTGTTTCTATGTATTAGGTAGACCTGCTACATCTCCTGGGCTTGGTAGAGTGGGCTAATGTAATACATGTCCTACTGGGTCCAGTGGCACAGACTCTCCATTCACTGGAGCTAGGCCCTCCAGGTCCACCCCTTGTATGCACTGTGTACAATCTCCTGTTGTAGTTGAGCCTTGGTTGCTGTTGGCACGAAGTTATTTACCCCTAGCTGATCAGCTACAACTGGCTGCAATCATGGTGGACGATCAATTGTGCAGGGGCCCACCCCACAGAGCAGGACTTACTTCAGCCTACTGAGTCTACTTGGTGCCTACTGAGTCTGCTTGAAGAGGTGGTTGGGTGGTACTTCGACATGTGTATAGCTGTCCACTGGGTGCACTGGCTCTGGAGGCTCCCAGGCTCAGGGTCAGTCACCACCTGTGTTCTGTATGGAGCCATCCAACATGAACTACAAAGCAATCTGCAGATAGCTACTATTTGTGCCAGGCTTGGAGGTTCCCAGGAGAAGCCAAGCTGTGAAGTACGGATGGCTGCCACTAGTGCCGGGCCTGGAGCCACTTAGCAAGAGATACGGGGCATGCTGAGACCAGCTGTTGCTTGTTTGGGAGACTTAAAGAAAGTCTGAAGCATAAGCCAAGACAGGCCATTCAGATGGAAAAGCCACTGGACTCAGCTTGGGTTGGCCCAAAAGTTGGTGGGGCGAGGTCTCAGGAGCAGGGTAAACAGTGACAGCCAGGTTGATGGAGACTCTGATATGGTGCCTGCCTACTGCCTCTGTTGGGGAAGGACTCAGAAAGGGAACAGTGGTCTCTGCCAGCACTTCTGTCTGGGAGAAAGCTGCCTCTCCAGCTCTCACCCTGATGCCAGATACTTCAGCTCTTCCTTGTATGCCCCTGTTGCCTTTTGAGCTGCTGCCCCAACACTGGCGCACAGAGGGAGTGAGTCTGAGTAAGTCTGTGCTTGGGTCCTTTAAGAGAAACTGCCTGGGACTCCAGCAGTCCTTTGTCTTACTCAGGTTTTTCTTCCCAGCACTGGAACCTCCGGGGAGGGAGGGGTGGCCTGGTGTGTGTCTGGGAACCCTTGCTCCTCAGGGGAAACCTCCACAGCCAAGATATCCCTCCTGACTTTTATTTGCCACACGTGAGTGTGGAACCACACTGTTCCATGTCTCCACCCTTCTTAGCAGTCTTGATGCAGCCGGTTCTTCATATCCTTAGTTGTAGGACTTTGGTTTAGCTAGATTTCAGGTGGTTCTGAATGATGGTTGTTCTGTAGTTTAATTGTATTTCTGATGTGGTCGTGGGAGAATGCTAGTACCACATTTACCAATGCCACCATCTTAACTGCTTCTCTGTTTAGTTTTCCTCCTTTTAAAAAAAAATACTTTTTTAAAATTTTATTTTAGAGAAACATTGATGTGAGAGAGAAACATTGATCGGTTGACCCCCACATGCACCCTGACCAGGATCAAACCAGCAACCTTTTGGTGCACAGGATAATGCTCAACCAACTGAGCAACACCGGCCAGTGCCATCCTTGGTTTGACAAACAAAATCCTCAACTATCTCTGTGATAAATGTCATTTATCTCTTCATTTATCTTCACATATTTTCATGTATGAAAATGACTTTATTTTTACCTTACATTTTCTAGTTTGCTTGGGTATTGAATTCTAATTTAAAATTCATGTTTCTTCAAAACTGTGATGAAATTGTCCCACTATCCATGCTCCACTGCCTTATAGAAACCATATTTGCTAATTTGTAGGCTTTTGTTTCTTTTCTTTAGAAGCTTTTTAAGATCTTCTTTATAATCTTGATATTTTGAAATTTCACAAGCATATGTTTCCTTCATTTTATGTAGCATTCAGGAAGACCTTTAAATTTAGAAATTTATGTCTTTCTTCACCTTCCACTATAAATATACCAAATGTATTGCAAGCTTAAGTGCTAAGAACTGTTTTTAGGTTCTAGGATGGTAGTAAAGTACAAAAATTCTGCACTCATGGGGCTAAAAATTTAGTGAGAAAAATAAAAAATGAAAAAAATAAGAAAAAATAATATATTAGATAGTTATTAGTACTAAGGTTAAAAATTAAGGCAATAAAGTGGAATATAAAATAATGGGTAGGAAGTCATGGAAATTTGGATTGAGTGACCAAGGAAGACAGCACACAGAAATGAATTTTGGATAAAGATCTGAAGCAACTAAAACGGCTAAGGTATGAGGATAAGTATTGTGGGGTAGTGGGTGGGAGGAGGCCATTCCAGGCAAAGTAAAATAAGTACAAAGGTTCTGAGGTCTGAAGGACCAAAGGGAACTGAATGAGGGAGAGTAAAAGGTTATGAGGTTAGACAGGTCATGGGAGCAAGATTCTGTGGGATCGCATAACCCTCGGGACTCTAGCTTTTACTCTGAATATGAGATACCATCCATCAGAAGAACCTGAGCAGAGGGGTGACAAGATCCCATTAATGTTAAACAGGATATTATGACAGTTCTACTGAGAACACTTATAGAAGGAAAGCACAGTTAGAAGAAAATAGTAGAAGCCTACTTAATAATATCAGGTAGAGATGATGGTGGCTTGAAAGGAGCGGTGGCAGTAAGGATGGTATGAAGAGGGTCAAATTTTATGTATATTTTCGAAATAAAATTAACAAGATATTCTGATGTGGTGAACCTTTCAGTTTGAAAGAAAGGAGTCAAGGAACAACCCAAAGTTACTGGCCTGAAGAAACAAAAGAATGAAGAAATCAATAGTTGAGATGAGGTAGACCGAGAGAGAAGCCAGTTTCTGACAGCACATATCAGGAGTTTGGGTTCTGCCTTACTGAGTTTGAGATGTCTAGTAAACATCTACGTGGGATGTCAAATAGACAGGTAGATGCACAAATCTGAAGAACAGGGAAGAAGTCTGGCCTGGAGTTCCGTATTTAGGAGCCATCAGCATATAGATAACATTTTTAATGTATATTTTTTATTGTTGATAGTATTACAGATGTCTCCCATGTTGAGACTTGATGAAATCTCCCAGGGAAGACATAGAAAGAAAAGACGGAAGGCCCAAGGACTGTGCTCTAGGACACTCTATATCATTTAGAAGGAACCATGAGACCAACTGTTGTGGCTCTGTGAGGTACCGGTTCAATTCATGGTCAGGGCACATGCCCCGGTTGCTGGCTCAATCCCCAGTGAGGGGTGTAAGAAGGCAGCTGATTAATGATTCCCTCTCATCATTGATGTTTCCAACTCTCTCTCCCTCTCCCTTCCTCTCTGAAACCAATAAAAATATACATATCGGTGTCAATTAAAAAAATAAAAATAAGAGGAACCATGAGTAACAACCTGCAGAAGCTATTAAGAAGTACCCAAGGAAGTGACATCCAGTTACAGTGGTGTGAAGAGGTCACTGATTCCTTGCCACAAAAAAACAACAACAATTATTAAACTGTACATAATTTTAAAAACAATCATTTCAGGGCTGTAGAGTGATGCAGAAAACAAATTTAAAACATCATTCTTGAAATTAAAGTATGGCTTCAGATAAGAATAGCAGAAGACTGTGGCCTTTGCCTGAGGCTGATCACATCTGCATTACCCTCAGTTTTCTTGGCAAGAACAGTAATCTATTTGTTTTTAAATTGTGGTAAAATACACACACATAAAATTTACCAATTTAAGTGTACCAGTTCAGTAGTGTTAAGTGTATTCTCACTGTTGTGCAACCAACTTCTAAAACTCTTCATCTTGCAAAACTGAAACCATATACCCATTAAACAACAACTGTCCGTTTCCCCTCTCCCCCAGCCCTGGCAATCACCATTCTATTTTTTTGTCTTTATGAATGTGACTACTCTAAGAACAGTAGTTTTTATCACCATGGGGCTGGCAGGGAAAAGCAACAGTTTTGTTGCCAAAGGGGTTGGGCTCCGAGGTAGAGGGCAAAAACTCATGGCATTGCCCTTTAAAAGTGGTAGACTTAACACTTAAAAGTTTATCAAGTAACAGAGGATAATATATAAAATAATATACCAGAATAACATTTTTAAGTTTTCATTGTATAACAAATATATTGAATTAGCTTTAGGTGTCAGCTTTAGTAATACTTATGTAAGACCATGTTGACTTTCTGCCTTGCAAGTGTATTACCCTATTCATAAAAAATACAAGTGAAAATAAAAGCGGTGGACTTAAATGAAAATAAACAGAGAAAATCTGCAGCTCTACTACATTCAAGGTTGTGATCCCAGCGGGGATAAGTAGTAGACAAAATAGAAATTAAATGGAGTATCTTAGAAATAAGAGAGTCATGGAAGGGCTGAGATAAGTTCTCACACAGTCCCTGGCTGACTTGGAAACTACAAACACATGCACAGGAGAGATTTCAGAGAGCCTGGTGAAAAGTGAAAGTAAGAAAGGCTGAGAAATGCCTGCAACTTTGAATGAGAACCTCAACCCACGTACAAATTATTAAGCAGAAGGTGGAAGCCTTAAGGGCTCAAGATTTCTAAGCATAATCTCCACCCAAATCATTGGCTAATACACTATGTAGACAGAGGGAGAACTCATAGGAATGTAGGCTAAAAAGAAATAAAAACACTGAGCAGAGATATTATTGTCTGCATACTGTAGGGAACAAAGAATATAAAACAGAATCCACATCTGCTATAATGTATTATGTAAAATGTAGTTTTCAAACAAAAAGCACTAGACATACAAATAAACAAGCAGAAAAAAAATCAGTTAATAAAAATGGAGTGGGCCCAGATGGTGAATTTAGCAGATATAGAAGTCAATGTAGCTATTACAAATATGTTCAAAGAGTTAAAGGAAAATATGATGACTATTACCCAATTTGGACATCTTAATAAAAACATAAAAATTATAAAAAATAACCAATGGAAAATTCTAGAACTGAAAAGTACAATAACTAAAGTAAAAAATTCCTCAAGGGGCTTGCGGCAAGCAGAATTCTAAGATGGTTTGCCAAGACCTCCGCTTCACCCTCATGTACACACCATGCATAAACACAGAGAAATGATCAATGTGTTCATAAATGACAGCAATAAGAATTGATGTCATGGGCCTCAAAGGATAGAGTTTGCATTCTGATGAAAGATTAATGATTTATAGGTCTCAACTGGAAGCTAGAAGAATGCCAACACCACCTGCTGGCCACAAGGTACTTCAGATATGGACAATAGAGCTTGCAAAAAGTACAGGTAAAATTATAAAGTGTGTATATTGGGGGCACCAAAAATTTATGTAAAATGTTTGCACATATGTAAACATGCACATGAATAATAACTAACTATGACGGGCTGTATTGTCTAAAAATGACTGCATCAATATCTCCCATTGCACAATGTTCTTGTAAGGTAATGTTGACACTCCTCTTAAAATTAGGTGGGTCTATAACTACAGCCAAAGTAACACTAGGTGACTTCAAGCTTCTGCCTAATCCTTTAGAGATTCTTGTTCTTGGAATTCAGTCACTATGCAGTGAGGAAGTGATGAAATCCCAGCCAAGAGCCTGGATCAACTGCCAGGCGTGTGACTATGACAGCCTTCAAGATGACTGCAGCCCTGCCAGTGTCTGACTGCAACTGCCTGAGAGACCCCAAGTGAGAACTGCTGAGCTGAGAGCACCCCAACCTCTGAACTGCTCAAGATAACAAAATAATAACTGCTATTTTCAGCCACTAAGCTTTGTGGCAATTTGTGATGCAGCCGTAGATAATCAAAATAACAATAACCAGCGAGCACCTAATCTGTGCCAGGCACTGTGCCAAGCACTCTACTAGTTCCATTTTATTTCAACCATACAACTACTTAATGAATAGGTGTTATTACCCACTTTTTGTAATGAGCAAAATAAGATTAACAGAGGCTAAATAAGGCCACAATGGTGATAGAACTCATACTGAAATAAAGATGTCCCACACCCCAAAGGTGGGGCTTTTTTGCATTGAAATTTTTCTATGATAAAAACTCACTTATTGAGAGTTTATATGCCAGTTAATTTTTGAAGTATTTCACATATTCTAAATCTTTTAATCCTCACAAATTGATTCAATCCACCAAAAGCAAAAAACAGAAATTCAGAAAAATATGAAATGTCATTGATGCATTTGTTCACCAAATTCCCTCTGGAACAGCCAGTCTGTTTACATTCTGAGAATAATGCTGAACTATCACTCGACCTAAATCTTTATACTGTAAAAGGTTTTCTTGAAAGTATTCCTAAATGAAGAAAAAATTAAAGTTAAAATTGAAATTGAAAAAGGATATCCTGGTATAATTTTAAAAGTAGGTAATTAAAATATTAATAAGAAAATAGCATATCCACTGAGAATATTTACTCCACCACGCCTAAATAGTTACTGAGCAGCAAATTAAAGTTGATGGTTTCATCCAACAGATATTTTGCAGATCAAGTAGCTGACAATCTAGCTTAGGTACTTGAAGAGAAATGCAATCAAATGCTGACAACTCAGAAGAGAGTCACTAGGATAGTGAAGAATCTAAAAAACACAAAGTAGGAAGAATAGATAAATGTGTGGAGAACAGGCAAAACGTTTGGAGAGGCAAGGGCCAGGCATGATGGCAATCCTCAAATACACATAAGAATCTTGCAAGAACAGTTTTAATAAGTTGCTGAAATGGGAGGCAGCATGGTGTGGTGGAAAAACTGTGAGTTAAGAACCTGTAGATTGAGTTTGGACCTTGCCAATAAAAGCTGTTTCAGATTTTGGATGAGTCACTTAACCTCTCCATTAAATGGGCAATAACAGTATATAAAGATCTTTCCGTTTTAGAATTCTATATAATTTAGTGACCTGAAAAGTTCTTACATTTAAAAGCTCTCAGAAAAAGTTTAGATTCTTTAAGTGTGATGCGTTCACTATTATCGTGGATATCAGGTTTTCATTTCCTTTAAGGTAGTTGAGTTGTAGAAGCTATGTCTCTCTCAGTTCAATTCCTCTTCCGATGGCTTAGTTTGTGCTTTTTTTTTTTAGTTAATACTCACCTGAGAATATGTTTTTCCATTGCTTTTCAGAGAGTAGAAGTGAGAAAGGGGAGGGTTGAGAAAGAGAGAGAGAAACATTGATGTGAGAAAGACACATAGACTGGTTGCCTCTTGCACGTGCCCCAACTGGGGGCGGAGAGAGAACCCACAACAAAGTATTTGCCCTTGACCAGGAATTGAACCTGAGACCCTTCAGTGTGCAAGCTGGCACTCTAACCACTGAGCACAATGGCCAAGACAGTTTGTGCTTCTTACTACACCTTTTCCTAGACCCAGGTTTGAGACTGTGCTAAGTGGCTGCCATTTTTCACTTCCCTTTAAACAACTGAACAGAGTATTATTTCGCTTCCCTCTTGTACTATGCAGTCTCAACTTTCTCCCTTAAGACTCCCAAATACCAACATATCCCGTCCGCTTCAGTTGGGATTAATTCCACGAGCACTTCTAAACTACTGTATGTGGTTGTTCTTTTCAGGTATATAACACAGAGATAGTGAAAGCACAAGCAACGCAGCCCAACAGGCTGATACACATGCTATATATATTACCCACCTCTAACTTCCCAACACCAACCTTAACTCACCTGCATCTGCACTTCACACATCTCTTAACTTCTTGGAGGTTGTCCCATCCTGTCTTACATTCTCAGAACCTTCACTATAGACTATTCCATCTGTCACCTCTATCTTCTAATTGCCTGCCTTTGCTCAACTGTTTACATGAGAATTTACACATGCTAAGCATTACCCATCTGAAAAACAAACAAGAATGCCTCCCTGGTCCTTTGATTCTCTAGCATCACTCTCTCCCAGCCCCCTTTCGTGCCTGTCTCTCACCCCCACCACGCCGTACCCATTAACCTTTTTACAATTTCTTTAAGCACTGGCTCTGGAATCAAAACGTATGCTGGCTCCTCCAGGTACTCTAGTAAGGGTAGGAAATTACTTCACCTCTGTACCTTAGTTTTCTGGCTTGAAGAGGGAGGATCATCATTTTTAAAGTGAGGATACAGGCTCAATATAAATGTGTTACATAAATAAATCTTGCACAGAATTTATACTTTAAGCAATATATAGCTAAACTTTCAGTTAGTTAAAGTAAAGTTGTATATAAGAAGTTGGCAGATAATCCAAGCATCTTATCCTTCAATTTCCCTATTATTGCCTGCTGTTTAGTTATTTTATCATTCATTAGTATCACCATTAATGCTTAGTAATAATCAAAGATGGTTGGAAACTTAGATCACTGCAAGTAATACTTGGTAAATGTTTGAATTATTATAATATTTTACTTAGGAAGCAAGAAGAATTGTGTTTAAAATTACCTTCTGTAATAATATGTGGATTCTTCTTCTATATGGAAGTTCCCTAAACACTGTGTTTGCTTTGGCAGGAATCCAGGAAAACTCCCACTTATATTCCATTGTTATTGAATTCACATTTGTCCTTTAAAACCCACCTTACACATTAGTTTCCTGAGAAGCATTCTCAAGTCACCTTTGTTCCACGCTTCCCCTTCAATCAGTATGCCCTCTGTACCTGGAACACCTTTCTACTGTGACATCTATCACATTGTAATAAAATTCTTCATGTATGTTCTGCTACTAGGCAGTGTATTTCTTTTTGAAGATAAGACAATGTCTTATTCATTCTGTATGCAAAGTGCCTCTCTGTGCCAAAACCAGTGAATATTTATTTGAAACGACCTGGGTGAGGGGAATGCATTTGGAACCTGCTTTGAGGAACACTGGTTTAAGAAACCAAGTCCAATTCTATGAAATTGTTATTCCAATGGGGCATTATTACCTGAAATTAGTCTTACCTATAGGACTTACTTTTTAGCATTAATATAAAAAGACAAAATAAAAATTCTCATAGCTCTGACAGACATATCTGCAAACAATGATTTACTAGAGAGAACTAAGGATCCACTGTCATAAGCAGCTTAAATTCTACTTCTGACACCATGCAGCACTGAGAAAATTATCAAGAATTACCCACCTCAACATATCTTTCTCCATACCGTAGGAGTAACATCTAAGATGAGAACATAGAAATTAAAGTGTAAATGAAAAATAACGATGCTACTGAATCCCAGCAGTGATTACCAGAGATACAAGTATGGTTGATTATAATTTAAAATTAAACTCTGAGGTCCCACTGATCAAATTAATTCTTCATTGACTAAGAAAATACTCAGGAAGAATGGCAAATCAATAGTTTTCTACATGTGCAACACAGTCTAATTAAAATTTAAACGGACACACCCACAGATAAACATACATATATGATATATATCTACCTCACAGAAATGAAAATGTACTTAAAATGTTTTCATGCTTCTACATTACAAAGGCAAATAAGCAACTCATAAAAATAATATTGGTTATTTGATCACAGCTTTAGTTACATGATATGATATAAAAATTCTAAAATAAGTAACTCTCTGGTCATAAAGAGAGGTATTTAAATCATTAACATATTAAAACATGATTAATACTTTAAATTTATTTTTATACTATAACCATAATAATCATAATAGATGTCAGTTTGAATAGAATCTCATTTGGAGAAGACAAAAGAGACAAATTGCTGTTCATTGTTGTTTTTTTAAATGACATCAGAGACAGGTATGCCGTGTAATAGAAATCACATATATACCATGTATACTACTACTTGTAACAGCAACCCCTCAAAAAGAAATCTATGTACAGATACAGATATATTATGGTTATAGCACAACTTTTGTGTTGCTTGAAATCCCAACACTGCCATTAGGTGAGCAAGTTTCTTCACCTCTCAAAGCTACTGCTTTCTCTTCCAAAAATGTGGAATAACACCAACACCATCGGAGAGATCTTATAATAATTAAATAACATAAATGAAAGTACTATTTAGAGGACCTGTTTCACAGCTAGAGGTGCCCTTTGGCTATTTTCAAGTAAAAGATTTCAACAAAATAGAAACATTTTTTAAAAAGAGCTGGTTGAGATTCTCAGTTTGAACAAAGAATATTAGTTAAAAGAGGAATGAAAATTCCAATAAAGCAATAAGGTTTAGTTAGTATGTGGTTAAAGAACCTAGGAAGTATTCTTTTAAAATATTTTTTAAATCTCCAAACAAACAAAATCTAATTTGTGAAATCCAACCCAAACAACATTTTGGATAATATAACAAACATATTTAAGATTATATAATGTTACCATGGAAAAGAATACCAGGATTAAAATTTAATATCAAATAGACTGGATCTGAGATAACATTCCTATATACAATACTAGAGGCCCCAAGAACGAAATCCATGCAAGGGGCTTGGCCCTCGTAGCCCCAGCTTCGTCCAAAAGGTCATCCGAAAGAACGTCCAGAAGGTCGTCTGGCTGTCTGGTCTAATTAGCATATTATGCTTTTATTATTATAGATACTGTTTTTATGAATAAAACAGCATGGGCTGCTTATCAAGACTAGAATACTACTTATTAAAAGATCATTTAATTGTATTTATACAGGATTTAACAAATATTCTAAAATACTCCAAAAAGAAGGTATGTTTTAATCCCTTGGGATTAACTAATTTAAAAACCTGAGGCACAGGGAAGTGAATTACTTCAAATTCTGAATCAAACTTTTTATCTTCTGAACAATGATTTTTTTAATGGTAAAAAATGTTATTTCACTTTTTTTAAACAGGAAGATATTCACCAAAGCAATGAAAGAAATTATAGACTTTTTTAATGAATACAGCTCCATTAAGCAGGCTGCTGGAACATGATATAAAAAGAACCAGCACATATTGACTTTTTCAAGTGTGGGTGTCCTGGTATTCTTGAGATTTCTCACCCACTCATATGAGTCAGTTTTATATAACATTGTAACATATAATTTGCCGCCTACTCACAAGCCTTCAGAGATAACATCTCACCATTAGTTATTTATGGAACATGGTAACTCGGAACTTTTAAAAATATTTTATAAAATTGCAAACAACAAAATTATTCCGATGTCAGCAACAAGTACCTTGGCTTCCAAAAAAGCATTCCAGTTTGTTTCAGTAAGTTTCAGGGAACATGTTAAGAAAATATGTAAGTTGTTTCACTGTACCCAAATATCAAAACTTTATGTAAAAATCTAGATGTTTTAACAAGTATTACTCATTTTTGTACATGGAGAATATCAAGTGATTAGCAATTACATTCTTACTGAGGAATTATTTCCATGGCTACTAAAGATAGTTTAAGGGTTCAAGAAAAGCAGGATCAATTTTGTTTTCTCCACAGTATAGCAAATACTCCATTTCTGAAGGATAATGTGAAAAATCAACCACAATAATAAAAGGAATGTCCAGATCTTTATGTTTACGCTAAAATTCTTTCACTTATAGCATTACTAGAAAATAGTGGTTCCATAAGTAGTTTGAAAATCGTTACTATACTGAGACATTTTCTATTAAATTATTTATTACTAGAGGCCCAATGCACAAAATTGTGCAAGAGTAGGCCTTCCTTCCCCGGCTGCTGGCACTGGCTTTCCTCTAGCACCCAGGACCCGGGCTTCCCTCGCAGCCCCAGCTTCGTCCGGAAGGATGACCGGTCTAATTAGCATATTACACTTTTATTATTATAGACTAGAGGCCCGGTGCACAAAATTCATTCGGGGGGGAGGGGGGGCTCCTCAGCCCAGCCTGCCCCCTCTTGCAATCCTAACCGCTCGCCTGCCTACCTGACCTCTCCTAACCACTCACCTGCCTTCCTGATAGCCCCCAACTGCTTACCTGCCTGCCTGATCACCCCTAATCACCTCTGCTTTGGCCCCCGCTGCAGCGGCTTTGTCCGAAATGACATCCAGAAGGTTGTTCGGCTGTCTGGGTCTGGTCTAATTAGCATATTATGCTTTTATTATTAAGATGATGATATAACTTTAGTGATCTTTCATTAAAAAGGAGTCTCCAAAGGAAGCAAGAAAAGCAGACAGGCCAAAACCGGTTTGGCTCAGTGGATAGAGCGTCGGCCTGCGGACTGAAAGGTCCCGGGTTTGATTCCGGTCAAGGGCATGTACGTTGGTTGCGGGCACATCCCCAGTAGGAGATGTGCAGGAGGCAGCTGGTCGATTATTCTCTCTTATCATTGATGTTTCTATCTCTCTCTCCCTCTTCCTTCCTCTCTGTAAAAAATCAATAAAATATATTTAAAAAAAAAAAAGAAAAGCAGACAGGAATGAAGGATGCAATTTAAGCATTGAACAGACCGTCAATCCTTAGAGGGAAAGAAGTGGAGGGTGGAAGAGGGGGGTAAGAGATCAACCAAAGGACTTGTATGCATGCATATAAACATAACCAATGGACACAGACAATAGCGGGTTGAGGGCATGTGCTGGGGGTTGAAGTGGCTGGGAAGAGGTCAAGGGGGGGGGGGCGGGGGACGGAGACATATGTAACACTTTGAACAATAAAGAATTTAAATTAAAATAAATAAAATAGCAAATGGATTACAAAAATGAATCTTCACCCTTAGAGACTCATAGTATTATGAAGAGAAGCACCAACTTTATATCTGATGGTAAACTAATTTAAAGTAAAAAATGCAGTAGATGACCTCATGGAACATGAGTCATTCCCACCTTACACAGTCTACTCAAATTAGACATGACCTGTTTAAAGGCCACAGATGTTACACTCAGCGTGGGGTTATCTCAGGATGTTCATAATGCTGCTGTATGACTTCTTTTTTCCTGGTCTTGAATCATGACATGTTAGAATCTATAGTAAAACAGAAAGAGCACCTGCCTTAGAGTCAAGCATAAATAGCACCAAATCTCAACATCTTTTATTAGCTAACTAGAGGCCCGGTGCACAAAATTCATGTACTGGGGGTGTCCCTCAGCCCAGCCTGCACCCGCTCCAATCTGAGACCCCTCGGGGGATGTCTGACTTCCGGTTTAGGCCTGATCCCGCAGTCAGACATCCCTCTCACAATCCGGGACTTCTGGCTCCTAACCACTGCCTGCCTGCCTGCCTGCCTGATCGTCCCTAACCACTCTGCCTGCCAACCTGATCGCCCCCTAACTGCGCCCCTGCTGGCCTGATTGACACCTAACTGTTCCCCTGCCAGCATGATCGTCCCCAACTGCCCTCTCCTGCTGTCCTGATCATCCCCAAATGCCTTCCCCTGCAGGGCTGAGGGGACTGGGGGACTCTGGCTGGATGAGGCAGGGCTGAGGGGACTGGGGGACTGAGGCTGGATGAGGCTGGATGCTGTGGGGACTGGGTGAGGTGGGGTTGAGGAGACTGGGGGATTCCGGCTGGATGAGGCGGGACTGAGGGGACTAGGAAACTGAGGCTGAATGAGGCGTGGCTGAGGGGACTGGGCACCGCGATCTTGTGGCTGTGGGCGCTGCCATCTTGTGAGGGTGTGGCGGTAAATTAGCATATTCCCTCTTTATTATATAGGATAGGTCTTATACCTCAGACAAATTATAGTGAGAGTTAAGCAAATGGTAAGCTGTTGGTAAATTGGCTATAAATGAAACTTTATGACCTTTAGTTTTTCAATGGGTAAAAGAAAGCTAATAAGTACATACCTCATACCTCAGAGGGTTGTACCCTAATACATATAAAGCTTCTAGCACATTTTATGTTCTTCTTAAAATTAAATTTACATATCCACAGAATACTTCCAGATAAAAGGTCTGATTAAGTAGTTTTATCTAAATTAAAAGTAGCAGTTAAGTTCATCTATTAAAATATACACCTATATTTTCCAGCTTCATTGAAATATAATCTATAATAATAAAAGCATAATACACTAATTCGTCCTTCCAGACAACCTTCCAAACGAAGCCGGGGCTGCGAGGGAAGCCCAGGTCCCATCTGCCAGAGGGAAGCCAGGTGCGGGCAGCCAGGGGAAGGAAGGCCTACTCTTGCATGAGTTTTGTGCATTGGGCCTCTAGTCCTATATAATAAAAGCCTAATATGCTAAGTGTCTGGTCATCCAGTCATCCGTTCAACCAATCAAAGTGTAATATGCTAATAACATGCTAAGGCCGCTCAACCACTCACTATGACATGCACTGACCACCAGGGGGTAGATGCTCTGAGTAGTAGGTTAGCTTGCCGCTGGGGTATGGCCAATCAGAACTGAGTGAGATGAGCCAGATACAGCCTGGAGCCCTCCCGCGGTCCCTCCACGACTGGCCAACCTCTCGCATCCCTCCCCAGCCCTGACTGTGCACCAGTGGGGTCCCTTGGCCTGGCCTACACCCTCTCGCATTCTGGCCTGACACCCCCCCGCCCCCAGTGCACAAATTTTGTGCACCGGGCCTCTAGTTGACATATAAAGTTATGTAAGTTTAAAGTGTACAATGTGCAGATTTGATATATGTATATATTTTGAAATGATTACCACAATAAGGTTAGTTAAACATATCTATCACCATACAGTCACCACTTCTGTATGTGTGATGAAAATATCTTAAGATCTACTCTTTTAGCAACATTTAAATATACAGTACAGTATTATTAACTATTTTCACCACGTTGAACATTAGATAACCAGAATATATTCCACTTATAACTAAAAGTTTGTAATCTCTGAACATCTTCCCATTTCCCGGAACCCCTCACCACCACTAATTTTTATATATATAACATTTTCTTTATCTATTCAACCATCAGTGGACATTTAGATGGTTTCCATGTCTTGGTTACTATGAATAGTGATGAAATGAACATGGTGGTACAGACATTTCTTGAAGATGGTGATAACATTTCCTTCAGATATATACCCAGGATTGGGATTGCTGGATCATAGATAATAGTCTAACAGGTATAAGGTGATATCTCATTGTGATTTTTATTTTTATTTCCCTGATTATTAGTGATAAACACCTTTTCATGTACCTGTTGGCTTTGTATGTCTTCTTTGGACATATGTCTATTCAGGTCATTTGCTCATTTTTTAACTAGATTATTTGGTTTTTGCTATTGAATTGTATAAATTCTTTGTATATTTTAGATATTAACCACTTAATGGATATATAGTTTACAAATATTTTCTCCCATTTGGTAGGTTACCTTTTCATTCTGTTGATTATTTCCTTTCACTGTACAGAAGCTTTTTACTTTTACTTTGATGTAGTCCCACTTGTTTATTTTTGCTTTTTTTTTTTTTGCTTGTGCAAAATGTACACCTATTGATTATGCATCAATAACACGTTTGGCATAGCCAAGTCTCTCTCTAGACTCTGATAGCATCCACACTGCTTGGGGAGAAGGAAAAACAATAATGTAATCCTACAACACAAATTAATACTATTTAAAATGTCAAGATTTGTTTTCTAATTAATTAGACGACTCAAGCTGTATAAAATGAATAAGTAAATTTTTGTAACTTATTTCTTCTAGCTTTTTTATGCAAATAGTTAAATCATACTTTTACCTAGTTATCCTTAAACTAGAGGACTGGTGCATAAAATTCTTGCACGGATAGGATCCCTAGGCCTGGCTGGCGATCAGGGCCATCTGTGGGGTGACCGGAGGGTGATTGGGGGGCCCCCCACTGGCACCCACCTTGGCTGGCCTGGGGCCTGCGGGCTGAGGGCAGCTCCTGCATTGAGCGTCTGCCCCCTGGTGGTCAGTGCACGTCATAGCGACCGGTCGTTCTTCCATGCAGTCAATGTGCATATTAGGCTTTTATTATACAGGATTATTAAATTGATATAAATAAGCATGGTATTTTATACCGTAATAATAAAATGATTTAATAAAGAATCTTCTTGTAGCAAAACCACCAGGTGTTTTAGTATTTTTGTTCACTGATGCAGAAATCCAATCTACATTCAGCCAAACAAGTAAGGTTTATAACATGGGTAATAAAACAGAAATTCTTCAGTTTTAGGAAAGAAAACAATGAAAGAAGACAAATTACTACAAAATAATCTCATATTTTTTGTAAAAGCCCTTAAATAACAAAAGATCTCCTCTTCCATCATGCAAACAGATAATGAAAACCAATTATTCCACCAAGGTTTCCAGAAGAAATGAAATTCAGTTCATTTTAAAAAACACCATCTATACAAAGAGTATTAACTAATGATGAATATAACGACAATGTGCAATGCTAAGCCTAATAATTCATTCAGTAATAGGCATCTTACATCTCATCGGATGTGAATAAGTAAATGACATATAGCAAACCTTCTCATTCAACTGTATACTAACATTTTCGTGTGTTAGTAATTTTGCCAATTATTTTTACTATGTATATTCATACATAAATACATATATGTAAATGATCTCTATATATAAAAGCCTAA
The DNA here is from genome assembly GCF_028538775.1 of Myotis yumanensis. Lineage (NCBI taxonomy): Eukaryota > Metazoa > Chordata > Mammalia > Chiroptera > Vespertilionidae > Myotis > Myotis yumanensis. The sequence continues at coordinate 75,700,646 of NW_027223759.1, read as the reverse complement.
GTGACCTTTAGGACCAAACAACCAGAACGACTGGTCGAACAGTTAGTATGATGCGCACTGACCACGAGGGGGCAGACGCTCAATACAGGAGCTACCCCCTGGTGGTCACTGCACTCCCACAGCCAACCTCCCCATCCCCCTTCTCCTCCCCCTCCCATCGGCCGGCCCCCCCGGATTGGCCCCAATAGGGGGCCTGGCTGGCCAACCTCAAGTGGTCCCTCCACCTCCCGGCTGGCCAACCTCCCGCAACCCCTCACCCCTGGCCGGCCTACCTTCCACGGCCCCTTCCCTCAGCCAGCCAACCTGCCACGGCCCCTCCCTCTGGCCTATCAACCTCCCAGAGCCCCTCTCCCCGCCAGCCAGCCAACTTCCCATGGCCCCTCCCCATTCCCCCAGGCTGGCCAACCTCCTGCAGCCCCTCCACCCTGGTCGGCCAACCTCCCAGCCCCCAGCCAGTCAACATCCCGTGGCCCCGTCCCCCGGCCAGGTGGCCAATCTCCCGGGGTTCCTCCCCTCAGCCAGCTTGCCCACTGATAGGCCTCGATCACCAACTAGTCTGAGAGATCCCACCAGTGCACTGGGCCTCCAGTAGTTTAATAAATACCTAAGAAATATACTTAACACTAAAATTGGTAGAGCACACATTCAAAAATTTAATGCATGGCTATTTATCATCTTTGAAAACTAGACAAAACAAGGGGATGGCTTCCAAAAAAATGTTAAGTAGTAAAAACAGCAACAACAAAAACAACAATGGAAGGAGTATAACTAGAAAGAACACTTTGGCTACACATCTCAGCGGGAAAAAAAAAACAGCAGAACAAAGTTCCAAAGCGAAGGGGATACTTGCATTGCAAAGTCAAAAAATCCCTTCTTTGCATCAACATGAGGATAGGTAGACAGAGTACTGCAGAGTCCAGTCTGGCTACAGGGAAAAGAAAAGGAGGCAAAGCTCAATGGCAAATTGTCAAGCTCAATGACAAACCCCAAACGACTGGGAAGTAAAGAGAGGCCCAGGAGGAGCGTGAGATTTTGCACCGTTAGCTATCCTGCTATGTTAATTTCAAAAGAAATAAATTACACACAAAAATAGTTTCATAAAAAGAATAGGTGTTAGTCGTAACACAAGATGATCTTTTGTATATAGGCTCAGGAAAAACATTCCTCATGGAATGATGAGTAGAGATTTTTTAAAAAACTAATGCTACAAATAGAGGAAGGTATGGCAAGAAAAAAATGAAGAAATTAAATGTGAACTGACAAGTCAGAGAAGTAAAAGAAAAATAAACACCACTGAAACAAAGACCAATGGAAGCAGAAGAGAGAACAGGCATTGCTAAAAACATGGAAAAGTACACACAGGACAGGACTGAAAGGAAATTTTCAAAGGAAATAAAGAAAGGCAAAATCAGTTTTAGAGAAAAATTAAGAAAGAAAAAGACAGAAAATACAAATTATATAAATGACAGGCCAAGCTGAAGCAACAAACATAAGCATACCTAGTGTCTTCAAAGAAGAAAACCAAAATAAAGGAACTGGAAAACTGTTCTCAATGTAATTCAAGAAAAGTTTCCAGAAACAAAACAAAAAAAATTGTAAACTCCAGGTTAAAATAATATAGCACATTCAGGAAATAGACATATAAGCATCACACCAAGAAACATTCTAGTACTGGATTGCCAAAATGGATAAAGAGACAAAAGAATTTAATCTCTAAGGAGAGAAAAACAAGGCAGCCCTCAGACTTGTCTACAGCAATCAGTTGAGTCCAAGCAACAGTAACCAGAAAAGAAAGTGGGATTAGGGAATTTGTTACCCAGCTAACTTGTTATCTATCCTATCTAATAATAGACAAACATGGTAATTGACCATACCTTCACTATGCCTTCCATTGGCTAATCAGTGTGATGTGCAAATTAACCGCCAAAAAAGATGGCAGCTAATTTGCATACTGCAGACAGGGAGGGCGCAAGCCGCCAGCACAAGACGCCATCCAGGCCCCCGAGTGCGACCCCAGAAGCCGCCTGCCTGCCGTCCATGATCGGATTCGATCCCAGGCCGTAGGCTGGCCCCAGAAGCCCCAGAAGCCACCTGATATGGTAGTAACTCTATCAGTAAGCACTCTGAAAGTCAGTGGCATAAATGCACCAATTAAAAGACAGATTATGAGAGAGGAAACCAAGATGGTGGCATAGGTAAACACCATAAATTGCTGCCTTCCACAATAACTTCAAAAATACAATGAAATGACAAAACAGACATCATCCAGAACTACAGGAAAGCTGGCTGAGTGGAAATTCTACAATTAGAAGGAAAGAGAAAAGCACACTGAGACTCAGAGGAGCTGCGGAAGTAAAGTGCAGAGATACAGAGGCTCGAGCGTGTGCGGAAAGGGGCTGGCATCTGAGAACGTGGCTGTCTTTTTGAATCGGGAGGGAGTCACAAGTCCCCGACTGCTCTGAAATCCAGTTCCGGGAAGTCTCTGGGGACCCAGGACTCATATGGGGAGAAACTGGACTGTCTGGCAGCAGGCAGAACTCCGAACTTGAGGGCGGCTTTTCCTCAGAGGTGCTTGCATCAATTACCGGGACACTGAGAGGTGGGGCCCCTTAGGGCAGGGCTGACGATCAGCCATAGCTGCTTGCTCCACCCTGTTTATTCCTTGAGACCCCACCCCACCCAGGCTGCAGCAGAGGCTTTGGCAAATGAATGCCCTGGCCCTTTGCAATCTGAAAATTACCTAACGAATTGCAGCTGGGCCAGACAGACCCAGAACTTCCAAGACAAGGCCCAAGGCCCCACAGCAGCTTGCATTGCTTCACAGCTGGGCCTCATCTGGGCACCTCCAAACCCCCAAAAAGGAAGGGGAATCTGCAGATCTCTTCGTAGCTCCTGCTGGGTAGTCTCAAGCAGAGGCTAAATTAGCACCTCCTTAGATCCAAGAGCCAGTGTACCCAGTGGTCAGAGTGGGACCATCCAGATTACAACTCCTCAGATCCATAAGGGCACACTCAGAGGGCAGACTCAGTGAGCCCCACTGAAGCAAGTCTTGCCCCAGAAGGGTGTCTTGAGCACAGAAGTTATCCCATTGCAGACACAGCTGATTCTCACAGCCAATTGGCCTGGAGGTCAATTCCTCCAAGTGACACCTAAAATAATCAAGGCTTAACTACAACAAGACTGTGCACACAGCCCACAAAGGGGTGCACCAAGAGTGTCCACCTCAGGTAATTGGGGAGACTGAGCCACTGGGCCCTATAGGACACCTAGCACACAAAGCCACTCTACCAACACAGGGAAGCATAAAAAATGCAGAGACAAAGAAACAGGTCACAAATGACAGAAATGGAGGAAAGCAAACGACTGGATATAGAGTTCAAAACCACGGTTATAAGGTTTTTCAAGAAATTTCTGGAAACTGCCGATAAATTTAATGAGACCCTGGAGGATATGAAAAAAGACCAACTAGAAATTAAGCACACACTGACTGAAATAAAGAACATTATACAGAGATCCAACAGCAAACAAGAGGATCCCAAGAATCAAGTCAAAGGTTTGAAATATAAAGAAGCAAAAAACACCCAACCAGAAAAGCAAAATGAAAAAAGAATCCAAAAATACGAAGATAGTGTAAGGAGACTCTGGGACAGCTTCAAGCGTACCAACATCCGAATTATAGGGGTGCCAGAAGAAGAGAGAGAGCAAGATATTGAAAACCTATTTGAAGAAATAATGACAGAAAACTTCCCCCACCTGGTGAAAGAAATAGACTTCCAAGTCCAAGAAGCGCATAGAACCCCAAACAAAAGGAATCCAAAGAGGACCACACCAAGACACATCATAATTAAAATGCCAAGAGCAAAAGACAAAGAGAGTATCCTAAAAGCAGCAAGAGAAAGAAAGTCAGTTACCTACAAGGGAGTACCCATACGACTGTCAGCTGGTTTCTCAACAGAAACTTTGCAGGCCAGAAGCGAGTGGCAAGAAATATTCAAAGTGAAGAACAGCAAGAACCTACAACCAAGATTACTTTTAGCAAAGCTATCATTCAGAAGTGAAGGTCAGATAAAGAGCTTCACTGATAATAAAAAGCTAAAGGAGTTCATCACCACCAAACCAGTGTTATATGAAATGCTGAAAGGTATCCTTTAAGAAGAGGAAGAAAAAGAAAAAGGCAAAGATACAAATTATGAACAACAAATACACATCTATCAACAAGTGAGTCTAAAAATCAAGTGAGTAAATAATCTGATGAACAGTATGAACTAGTGACTATAATAGAATCAGGGACATAGAAAGGGAATGGACTCACTATTCCTGGGGGGAAAGGGGTGTGGGGGATGCGGGAAGAGATTGGACAATAATCGTGCACCTATGGATGAGGACAGAGGGTGGGGAGTGAGGGCGGAGGGAGGGGTGGGAACTGGGTGGAGGGGAGTTATGGTGGGAAAAAAGAGGAACCAATGTAATAATCTGAACAATAAAGATTTAATTTTTAAAAAAAATTTAAAAAAATAAAAAAAGACAGATTATGAGGGTGAATCAAAAACAAAACCCACTTTAAATATAAAGACACATATAGATTAAAAGTAAATGAATTAAGCTGCAGCTTGTTTTGCTCAGTGGATAGAGCATTAGCCTCTGGACTAAAGGGTCCCAGGTTCAATTCCAGTCAAGGGCATGTACCTCAGTTGCTGGCTTGATCCCCAGCCCCTATCAGAGCATGTGCAGGACGCAACCAATCAATGTGTCTCTCCCTTTCCCTTCACTCTCTCTAAAATTCAATGGAAAAATATCCTTGGGTGAAGATTAACCAAAAAAAGTAAATGGATTAAGAAATATTAAAGAGATTATAAGAAAAATATATTCCAAATTTTGTTAGTTGTATAATGGTTATGTTTAAATTATTAACACCTAAGAAATTGGGTGAAGGGTACATATAATATGCTGTAGTATTTTATAGTGTTTTTACATGTATGAGATTATTTCAAATTAAAATATTAAAAAATTAAAAATTAATAAAATATTAATTGAAATGTATCTGCATTACATGAAAAATCTCCTAATTGCTTCTAGCATAATTTATTAAATTGTGCTAAAATTTACAAGGGTTCAATTAAAAAATATCTTAATTCTAAATGATACAATAGAAAATATATAATAGTGCAGTTATAAGCACTTATCTGAAAATACAAATTTAAAGAAGTGAATTTAAAGAAGGGATTAGCCAAAGAAAATATATGCACAACCCTTGGACACAGGCAACAGTATGGTGATGGCCAGAGAGAAGTGGGGGGCAAGAACTGGGTAGAGGGGGCAAGAGGGGGGAAATAGGGACATGCTATATAATAATAATAAAAGGCAAATATGCAAATTGACTGAACGTCAGAATGACCGGTTGCTATGATGCACACGGGCCACCAGAGAGCAGATGCTCAATGCAGGAGCTGCCCACTGGTGGTAAGTGCACTTCCATATGGGGAGTGCCACTCGGCCAGAAGCTGGCTCATGGCTGGCCAGCGCAGAGGTGATGGCAGGAGCCTCTCCCACCTCCGTGGCAGCACTAAGAATGTCCAACTAATGGTTTAGACCCGATCCCTTGGGGGCCTAAGGCTTTAGTTGGACATCCCCCGAGGGCTCCCTGGCAGCCAGAAGGATGTCTGACAGCAAGCTTAGGCCTGATCCCCCAGGGAGGTGGGCCTAAGTCAACAGGTGGACATCCCAAGGGGTCCTGGACTGAAAATGGGCACAGGCCGGGCTGAGGAACACCCCTCCCCAGAGTGCATAAATTTCTGTGCACTGGGCCTCTAGTATATATAAAAGCCTAAGCAACCAAACAACCGAACAACTGAGCGACTGGTTGACAGGTTGCTATAACACTCACTGACCACCAGGGGGCAGACGTTCAACACAGGAGTTGTCCCCTGCTGGTCAGTGCGCTCTGACAGCTAGAGCTCCGCTCAGCTGACTGACGGGTGCCAGACACTGGGTTCACGTCTGGCAAGCAAAGCTGCAATGGCACAAGCCTCTCCCGCCTGGGCAGCAGTGCGATCTAGCAGCAGTGGCAGCAGGCGCAGCGGGGCCGAGATGAGCAGAAGCGGCACGGGCCTCTAGTAATTTAATAAATACCTCCTCCCCAGCTACCTGCTACTTCGTGCACTACTACATCCCTTGGGGGATGTCGGACTGCGGTTTCGGCCCAATCCCAGTCCGACATCCCCCAAGGGGTCCTGGATTGCAAGAGGGCACAGGCCAGGCTGAGGGACCTGACTGGTGCACAAATCCATGCACCAGGCCTTTAGTATAGTATAAACTCAGCGAAAAGACATATATAAAATGCAAGATATTGGGAAACTGACTTCCCATTAGTCTGTCTAAAAAAACTTTGAGAAGATAACTTCAACCAAAGAACACTGTGCAGAAACAAAATGAACTGGAGGGAAGCAGTGAAATGTATAAATAATCTGTGTACAGAAAAGAATGTCAAGTTATAAACAATGACACAGAAATTACATACCTAACAAGAATAAAGAAACAAAAAAGGCAAATATCATTTAAAGTTGGTAAAGAAAATAATATAAATAGTTATAGGAACAAATTATAAGTACTTTTAAAGATACAAGGGTTAACATCAAGAAAAATAGTTTTACCAATTTATATGATGTGCTGAGAGAGACAGAAAGGGAAAAAAAATGGCAATATACCAAATGACAATGATTATAGCTGGGAATGAGAAAACACTGCCTAATAAAATAGAGAACCGAGTATCTACACTAATAAAAGAGAAACATGGTAATTAGCATACAATCGCTACCCTTCCCATTGGCTATCAGCATAGCATATCCTTATGCAAATTAACTGTCAGCCAAGATGGCAGCCGGCAGCCATGCAGTGAAGAGAGCAGGGAGGCTTGCTTGCTCCAGTGACTGCGGACTCCAACGTTCCCCGCCTGCCGCTGCCGGCCTCTCAGCTGCAACTCTAAGCAACTATGTACTATGTTGCAAATATAGAAGCTAAACAAAACCCCAGAAACCGGCTGTCAGTCAGCCAGGTACAGCCAGCCGGACTGCAACAATGTATTGATGTTTTCAGCAGCCAGGCCTCAGAGCTAAAGGAGGCCCAGAATAAAAAAAAAAAAAAAAGAAAAAAGGACCGGTTGGGAGCTTCAGTCACCCGCTTCCGGAAAACATCCCTCAGCCCCTCACCCAGACTCGCCAGGCACCCCAGTGGGGACCCCCACCCTGATCCATGACACCCTTCAGGGCAAACCAGTCAGCCCCCACCCGTGCACCAGGCCTCTATCCTATATAGTAAAAGGGTAATATGCCTCCCAGCACCGGGATCAGCGTGACAGGGGGCAGTGCCCAAACCCCCTGATGGCCCTGCGGCTCTGTGTGTGACAGGGGGCGGGGCCACAACCTCTCTATCCGCCCTGCTCTGTTCGTGACAGGGGAAGGCGCCCCAACCACCTGATCAGCCTGCTCTGTGCCTGATAGGGGGGAGCTACCCAATCCCCTGATTGCCCTGCAGCTCTGTGTTTGACATGGTGCGGCGCCCCAACCCCCTGATTGGCCCTGCTCTGTGTGTGACAGGGTGCGGCGCACCAACCCCCTGATTGGCCCTGCTCTGTGTGTGACAGGATGCGGCGCCCCAACCCCGCTCCCCCGCCCCCCCACGGCCCTGCTCTGTGTGTGACATGGTAGAGCCATAACCTCTCCATTGGCCCTGCCCTGAGTGTGACAGTGGCGGCGCCCCAACCCCCTGATCGGCCCTGCTCTGTGGGTGATAGAGGGTGGTGCCCCAACCCCCCTCCATGGGCCTTGCTCTGTGTGTGACAGGGTAGAGCCATAACCTCCCCATTGGCCCTGCCCTGAGTGTGACAGGGTGCAGCACCACAACCCCCTGATCCGCCCTGCTCTGTGTGTGACAGGGGGCGGTGCCCCAGCTCCCCTATCGGCCCTACTCTGTGAGTGACAGGGGGGAGCTCCTCAACCCCCTGATTGACCCTGCTCTGTGTGTGACAGGGTACGGAGCCCCAAACCCCCTGATGGGCCCTGCTCTGTGAGTGACAGGGGGCAGCGCCCCAACCCCCTGATGGGCCCTGCTCTGTGAGTGACAGGGGGCAGCGCCCCAACCCCCTGATGGGCCCTGCTCTGTGAGTGACAGGGGGCAGCGCCCCAACCCCCTGATGGGCCCTGCTCTGTGAGTGACAGGGGGCAGCGCCCCAACCCCCTGATCAGCCCTGCTCTGTGCGTGACAGGGGGTGGCGCCGCAACCTCCCCATCGACCCTGCCTTGAGTGTGACAGGGGGCGGTGCCCCAAACCCCCAATCGGCCCTACCCTGAGCGTGACTGAGGGTGGCATCGCAACATCCCGATCCGCCCTGCTCTGTGCATGACAGGGTGGCACCCCAACTCCCCAATCGGCCCTGCTCTGAGCCTGACCAGGGGCTGCACCTAGGGATTGGGCGTGCTCTCTGCCACCTGGGAGCAAGCCTAAGCCAGCAGGTCGTTATCTCCCGAGGGGTCCCAGACTGCCAGAGGGCATAGGTCGGGCTGGGGGACCCCCCTCTCCAGTGCACAAATTTTTGTGCACCGGGCCTCTAGTATTATATAAAGCTATAAGTTATAAAAATGGTCAATGGATTCAAACTACAAACCTTTCAAATTACTAAAAGTGCTTATTAAACATGAAGAACACTTGAACTGCATAGTCATCTAAAGGGTGGGGAAATAGTAGGTTTACAGTTGTTAGTATGCAAAACAGTTTATTCTTGCATTATTGTTTATTAATTATTGTATTATTTCCCATAAGAACAACTTCAAACATACTTTTGCCCCACCCTGTATGTAGTGAATCATCTAGTGATTATACAGTAACAGTTTTAGAAACAGAAACCATAACAACTATTATGATGACAGAATTAAAACCAAATATAGCTCTAATGTCAATGAATAAAAGTGAGATTAATACTACTTAAGAGAAAAGACAAACTGAATCACAAAGTGAAATCTAACTTTGAAACTTAACAACTCATCTAAAGGAAATATCTCAAAAACGTTGAAAATATAAAGATGGTTAAAGGCATCCTAGAAAAATATGGTCAGAAAGCAATAGTTGCTGGGATAGAATTACACAAGATTAAATTCAGAGTACAAGGAAGGAAGGAAGGAAGGAAGGGAGGAAGGGAGGAAGGAAGGAAGGAAGGAAGGAAGGAAGGAAGGAAGGAAGGGAGGAATTTTATAAGGTTATTTTATAATGATAGATCATAATCCCAAATAAATGAAAATTTAACAGTAAGATTTGTGCTATCCGTACTGTAGTGGTTTAGATATTCTAAAAACCCTTTCCTTTGCCTGGCTGGTGTGGCTCAGTGGTTGAGCGTCTACTAGAAGGTCAGGATTCGAGACCTGCTCAGGGCATGTGCCCAGTTGTGGGCTGGATCCCAGTGGGGGGCATGCAGGAGGTAGCTGATCAATTATCTCTCTCATCATTGATATTTCTCTCTTCCTCTCCCTTCCTCTCTGAAATCAATAAAAATATATTTAAACAAAATTTAAAGGAGCACATCTCCACCTTTGGAAAAAAAACACCACCACCCTTTCCTTTGCAAATACCTAGAAATGCTAACCGAGATAAAATACTATCTTTTAAAATGCAGAGAGATCTAAAGAAAAGTAAGAAAAATTTATAATAGAAACAAAAGAGAAAGTCAAGCCCACAGGACACAATGAAGGTGTCTGCAGACAGCATCAACAGGGAAACTTAAGACTTAGCCAATCAGAGCAATAGGAATACATCTTAAATATACACAAAGTATGTAGTGGAAAAGTGACTCCTAAAGAAAACTTGAGGGAGAGATTGGGCAAGATGGCGGCGATATAGGCAGACGCGTCCCAGGTCTTGTCCCGGAGCAAACGGAGTAAGCAGCTGAAACTAACAACACCCACCCCGAATTGGCAAATTTACTCAGCTGGTGAGACGGCTTGCAGCCTGGAAGGGCAGACCTCCCCTGGAAAGGTTAAAAACCAGGGATCTGGGCAGGAAAGTTTGCCAGACCTGAGCCCAGAGGGACGGAGGGAGACCGCATGGCAGACAGCCGCGTCTCTTGGGACAGACACAGACCCTGACCAGGGTAAGGAGTTCCGCGGGTTTGCTGGCGCCAGGAGATTTGAGATTTGGATTTTGTGATTGCGGAGAACTGAGACTAAAGGGGGCATCCTGAGGAACTGATCAGACCGTGCAGTGCCCATAAGAGAGGAGCGTTTCCCAGACCATGCAGTGCTGGTAAGAGGAGCGTTTCCCAGACCGGTAAGAGGAGCGTTTCCGCGGCCGGCCGGCGTTTGTCTGTTTCTTTGTTTTCACTGAACCCTGCTCATAGGACAGTTCGGATACAGACACTCACCTGTGCTGAAGAGAGGGTGAAGGTGCAGACGAGGGGAATCTGGGGAGAGGCTGAGGAAAGAGGGGGAGCCGGAGGAGGTGGCAGCGAATTGAGTGCTGAGACCCCCCTGGGCCCAGGACTGGGGCAGCCATTCCTCCAGAGGGTGGAATTCCTCCCCCCAGCCCCCCAGGCAAGGAGCACAGCCACACCCAGATTCCACCCTGTATGAGATAAAGGACTAAAACAAGCTGATTAGTCCCTGGGAGTTACCAGGGTCTGGCCTATAGAGGGATTTTCAGTCCCACCAACAACACAGAGCAGGGTAAGGATTAAAAAAGGATAGAGAAGCTGTATAGCCTCAGAGGCCAACCCAAAAACACTGCCACCCAGAGGTTGAGCCACAAACTGACTCTTAGGGGAATACAAATTAAGGCAGACTGGATCACAAATACGGCCTGCTTTAAAATCAGGACTGTGATTTACAACACGGAGGAACAGTGTAATGCAGGCAACACTCTCCTAAATACCTGGCAGGACCAAGGCGAACCAGGCTGAAGAGTAGAAGAACCGAAAGACCATCACTACTGCAAATTTTTTCTTTTTCTTTTTCTTTTTAATTTTTTCACCTTTTTACTAAGAAACCAATTTTTTTTTTCTCTTTTTCTTCTTTTTCCATCACCTGATTTTACCCTTTCAATTACCACATTTTTATTTTTAACCAGTATTATTACTCCTACCATTTTACCATTTTTTAAAGTGCCATTTTATTTTCTCTTTATTTTCTTTTGGGATTAGTGTTCTCCATTCTATTTTCATCGTTCCTTTAGCATTAATTTTCCCTATCTCAATTCCACCTCTTTGCTAAAACCCTCTTCCTTACTTTTCCCCTTTTGGTGTCCTGTTTCTCTTACCCTATTCCTGTTCCAGACCTTCCCAATTCCCTCTTTTTACCCCCTGTCTAATTCCACCCTACTTATATATCCTATTTCCAATCTACTGCTCTAAATCCTTATACACCTATTCTTTATCCTTCTTCACTTTCCAACCATTTTTTTTTTCTCTCTTATCTTTCTATTGTTTTCTTGATTGTTGAATATATTGGGCTTTTTTTTTTTTTTTTTTAAATTTGTTTGTTTGTTTTGTTTTGTGTTTTTTCTTCTTTTTTAGGACTGGTTGTGAGGTTGTTTTTCTTTTTCTTTTTCTTTTTCTTTTTTTTTTCTGCTGGTTTTTCCCTTCCCTCCTCCACCCCACCCCAGCTATTTTTGTGCTTCTGTTTTCCCTTACCCCTCTGGATATTATTGGTGGTTTGTAGTTTGCATTCATCTCCAGGGATCTGTTGCTGGAATTTGTTGAGATTAGTGGCAGTTCTATTGGAGTTTGCTCCTCATACGGGGAGTCTCTTCCCCACTTCTACTTCATTCTCTTTTTTCGCTCTCTTTTTTCCCCCCTCTTTTTTCCCAATTCTATTTTTGCACTCCTTTTTTGTTTGTTTTTTTCTTATTTTTCTTTTCTGTTCTCTCTTTTATCTTCTTCTCTTCTTTCTCCCTTATCCCCTAATTCTCTTAATTCGGTTGGTCACCTTTATTTGGAGTTATTAATATTGTGAGTATACTTGTGTTCAGTACCTGGTACGTTGTGCCTTGCTCTGTTGTATTTTGTGCCTTTAAATCAACGCAGCAGATCCAAGGAACAGCAGCCCCCTGATCACCGCAGCCTCCTGATCACCACAGCCTCCTGATCACCACACCCTCTGTCTGTGGAACAGCAACTGTACGTGAAGCCTCCCCCCACCAGCCAGAAGAGCCAACACAGCTGTGAACAACACCCACCAGAGGAGCTGCTGCCAACTGGAAAGCAGCTGCTACCGCAACCGTCTGAGCAGCAACCACAACCCAAGGAGCCCCTGCCACCCAGGGAGCAGCCACTGAACACCTCAACATCTACATATGTCAGCGAGATCAAACATGGGTAGGCAAAGAAACCCCCAAAGGAAAGAAAAGGAGGACTCGCCAGAAAAGCAGCTAAGTGAGACAGAGATATGCAACATGACGGAAAAAGAATTCAGAATAAGGTTCCTAGAGTACATGCACCACATGTTCAAGAAGCAAGAAGAAACAGATGAAAAACTCAACTACTTATGCAAGAAGCTAGAAGAAACAGATGAAAAAATCAACAACTTAAGTAAGTCCCAAGAAGAAATGAAGAGTGACATAGCTTCAATAAAAAACTCCATTGAAAGTATCAACAGTAGACTGGGAGAAGCGGAGGACCGAATTAGTGAATTAGAAGACAAGGAAGCAAAACACACTCAAACTGTACGGCAAATGGAGAAAAAAATTAAAAGACAGGAGGAGAGCCTAAGGGAGCTTTGGGACAACATGAAACGAAACAACATACGAATAATAGGGGTGCCAGAACAACAGAAAGATGAACATGGATTAGAAAACCTATTCGAAGAAATAATATCAGAAAACTTCCCTGAGGTGGGGAAGAAAAAAGTCACACAAGCCCAGAGAGTCCCAAACAAGGTGAACCCGAAAAGACCCACACCAAGACACATCATAATTACCATGGCAAATGTTCAGGATAAAGAGAGAATCTTACAGGCTGCAAGAGAGAGACGGAAAGTAACATACAAGGGATCTCCCATTAGATTATCAAATGATTTCTCAACAGAAACACATCAGGCCAGAAAAGAATGGACGGAAATCTACAAAGTGATGCAAAGCAAAGGACTGAATCCAAGAATACTCTATCCAGCAAGGCTATCATTCAAAATTGAAGGGGAAATAAGAAGCTTCACAGACAAAAAAGGGCTAAGGGAGTTTATCACCACCAAGCCAGCCATGCAAGAAATGCTAAAGGGACTGGTGTAAAAAGAAGAAATATCAAGCTCAGAAAGAAAACAGCCACACACACACACACAAAAAGAAATGGCTACAAACAAATACCTTTCAATAATAACTTTAAATGTAAATGGACTAAATGCTCCAACCAAAAGACATCGAGTGGCTGAATGGATAAAAAAACATGACCCATACATCTGCTGTCTACAAGAGACCCACCTCATTAGAAGGTACTCACACAGACTGAAAGTGAAGGGATGGAAAAATATCTTTCACGCAAATGGAAAGGAAAAGAAAGCTGGGGTAGCAATACTTATATCTGACAAAGTACATCTCAAAGTGAAGGCCATAACCAGAGATAAGGAAGGCCACTTCATAATACTGAAGGGATCAATACAACAAGAAGATATAACCCTGGTAAACATATATGCACCCAATGCAGGAGCACCCACATACATAAGAAAACTTCTGGAAGATATCAGGGGAGAGATCGACAACAATACAATCATAGTAGGGGACTTTAATACACCACTGACATCACTGGATAAATCCGCTAGACAAAAACTCAGCAAAGAAACAGCAATCCTAAATGACTCACTAGATCAGATGGACTTAATTGACATCTTCAGAACACTTCACCCCACAGCTGCGGAATATACATTCCTCTCAGGTGCTCATGGGACATATTCAAAAATAGACCACATATTGGGTCACAAGCAAAGTCTCCACAAATTCAAGAAGATTGAAATCATAAAAAGCTTCTTCACAGACCACGATGGCATAATGTTAGAAATAAACTACAATAAAAACAACCCAAAATACTCAAACACTTGGAAGCTGAATAGCATGTTATTAAATATTGATTGGGTTACCGATGACATCAAAGAAGAAATTAAAAACATCCTGGACACTAATGACAATGAAAACACAACAATCCAAAACCTCTGGGACACAATGAAAGCAGTCCTGAGAGGGAAGTTTATAGCTCTACAGGCCTATCTCAAAAAACAAGAAAAAATGGTAGTCAATCATCTAACTCTACAACTCAAAGAATTAGAAAGAGAGCAACAAGAAAACCCCAGAGTGAGCAGAAGGAAGGAGATAATAAAGATTAGAGCAGAAATCAATGAAATAGAGACCAAAAAAACAATACAGAAAATCAATGAAACCAAGAGCTGGTTCTTTGAAAGGATAAACAAGATTGACAAACCCCTAGCCAGGCTCACCAAGAAGCAAAGAGAGAGGTCCCAAATAAACCAAATCAGAAATGATAGAGGCGAAATAACAACAGACCCCACAGAAATACAAATGATTGTTAAACAATACTACGAGCAACTCTACTCCAACAAACTGGACAACCTGGAGGAAATGGACAAATTCCTAGAAAAATACAACATTCCAAAACTCAATCAGGAAGAATCTAAAAACCTCAATAGGCCAATAACTATGGAAGAAATTGAAGCAGTCATCAGAAAGCTTCCAGCAAACAAAAGCCCAGGGCCAGACGGCTTCACAGGGGAGTTCTACCAAACATTCAAGGAAGAACTAAAACCTACCCTCCTCAGACTACTACAAAAAATTCAAGAGGAAGGAACGCTTCCAAGCTCATTCTATGAAGCCAGCATCACCCTAATACCAAAACCAGGTAAAGACATCACAATGAAAGAGAATTACAGGCCAATATCCCTCATGAACATAGATGCCAAAATCCTCAACAAAATCTTAGCAAATCGGATCCAGCAGTACATCAGAAGGATCATACACCATGACCAAGTAGGATTCATCCCAGAGATGCAAGGATGGTACAACATCCGTAAATCAATAAATGTGATACATCACATAAACAAATTGAAAGAAAAAAACCACATGGTCATATCAATTGATGCAGAAAAAGCATTCGACAAAATCCAACACCCATTTTTGATAAAAACTCTCAGAAAGGTGGGAATAGAAGGATCATACCTCAACATAATAAAAGCCATATATGACAGGCCCACTGCCAACATCATACTCAATGGACAAAAACTAACACCATTTCCCCTAAGAACAGGAACAAGACAGGGATGCCCACTCTCACCACTCCTGTTCAACATAGTACTGGAAGTATTAGCCATTGCAATTAGGCAAGAAGAAGGAATAAAAGGCATCCAAATTGGAAAAGAGGAAGTAAAACTGTCCTTATTTGCAGATGACATGATATTATACATACAAAACCCTAGAGACTCCATCAAAAAGCTACTAGACTTAATACATGAATTTGGCAATGTAGCAGGATACAAAATTAACCCCAAGAAATCTGAGGCATTTCTATACACCAACAGTGAACTTTCAGAAAGGGAGATCAGAAAAACAATCCCATTTACCATCGCACCAAAAAAATTAAGATACCTAGGAATAAACTTAACTAAAGAGGTTAAAGACCTCTACTCAGAAAACTACAGGACGTTGAAAAAAGAGATAGAGGAAGACATAAACAGATGGAAGAACATACCATGTTCTTGGATTGGTAGAATCAACATCATTAAAATGTCCATACTACCCAAAGCAATCTATACATTCAACGCACTTCCCATTAAAATACCAATGGCCTTCTTCAAAGATCTAGAACGAACTCTCCAAAAATTCATCTGGAATAAAAAAAGACCCCGAATAGCTGCAACGATCCTGAGAAAGAACAAAGTAGGTGGGATCTCAATGCCAGATATCAAGCTGTATTACAAAGCCACTGTTCTCAAAACTGCCTGGTACTGGCACAAGAACAGACATATAGATCAGTGGAATAGAATAGAGAGTCCAGAAATTAGCCCGAACCAATATGCTCAATTAATTTTTGACAAAGGAGGCATGAACATACAATGGAGCCAAGATAGTCTCTTCAATAAATGGTGTTGGGAAAATTGGACAGACATATGCAAGAAAATGAAACTAGACCACCAACTTACACCATACACAAGAATAAACTCAAAATGGATAAAGGACTTAAATGTACGACAGGAAACCATAAAAATTCTAGAAGAATACAAAGGCAACAAAATCTCAGACATATGCCAAAACAATTTCTTCACTGATACAGCTCCTAGGGCAGTTGAAACTAAAGAGAAACTGAACAAATGGGACTACATCAAAATAAAAAGCTTCTGCACAGCAAAAGAAACCATCAACAAAACAACAAGAAAACCCACCTCGTGGGAAAACATATTTGCCAACGTCATATCGGATAAGGGCTTAATCTCCAAAATTTATAGGGAACTCATACAACTTAACAAAAAGAAGATAAACAATCCAATCAAAAAATGGGCAAAGGATCTAAATAGACACCTTTCAAAAGAGGACATTCAGAAAGCCAAGAGACATATGAAAACATGCTCAAAGTCACTAATCATCCGAGAGATGCAAATCAAAACAACAATGAGGTACCATCTCACACCTGTCAGAATGGCCATCATCAACAAATCAACAAACGACAAGTGCTGGAGAGGATGTGGAGAAAAAGGAACACTTGTGCACTGCTGGTGGGAATGCAGACTGGTGCAGCCACTATGGAAGGCAGTATGGAGGTTCCTCAAAAAATTGGAAATGGAACTCCCATTTGACCCTGTGATCCCACTACTAGGAATATATCCCAAGAAACCAGAAACACCTATCAGAAAGGATATATGCACCCAGATGTTCATAGCAGCACAATTCACCATAGCTAAGATCTGGAAACAGCCTAAGTGCCCATCAGTAGATGAATGGATTAGAAAACTGTGGTACATCTACACGATGGAATACTATGCTGCTGTTAAAAAGAAGGAACTCCTACCATTTGCAACATCATGGATGGAACTGGAGAGCATTATGCTAAGTGAAACAAGCCAGTCAATGAAGGAAAAATACCACATGATCTCACTCATTCATGGATAATAAAGACCATTACAAACTTTTGAACAATAATAGATACAGAGGCAGAGCTGCCTCAAACTGATTGTCAAACTGCAGTGGGAAGGCCAGAGAGAGTTGGGGGGCAGGAGGGAGGGGAGTAAGAGATCAACCGAAGGACTTGTATGCATGCATATAAGCATAACTAATGGACATAAGACACTGGGGGGTAAGGGAGGGTAGTGGTTTGTCAAGGGCGGGGGGGGGGGGGAAAAAGGATACTTATGTAATACCCTTTGTAATACTTTAAGAGGAAAATAAAAAAAAAAAAATAAAAAATAAAAAAAAAAAAAAAAGAAAACTTGAGCCTAAGAATGCTACAAAAAAGTGAAAATGGAAAAGGAATGACAATAGAAAAAGAAACCTATAGCAAAAAGAAGCCACCGGGAAATAGATTTATACATATATGGTCAATTGCTTTCTCACAAGGATGCCAAAGTAATTTATGAAAATAGACTTTTCCACATACGCTGTGGAATAAATAGGTATCAGTATTAAAGAAAACTGAACCTAGAACTCTTATGTCACCCCATACACAAAAATTAATTTGAGATAAATCTTCTATCAAAAAGTAAAGGCTAAAACTATAAAGTTTCCCGTACAAAACATAGAAGACCATATTGGGGTAGGAAAACATTTTTGATGACAATATGAAAAGTACTAACCATATAAGATAAACTTAACAAATTAGATTCTATCAAAATTAAATATTTCTGTTCATCAAAGGATATCTAAGGAGAATTAAAAGACAAGCTATAGACTGGTAGAAAATAGTTATAATACATATATCAGGCAAAGGTTGTGTATGCAGAATATAAAAATAACTCCTACAAATGAATAATAAAAAGACAACAAAACATGGGCAAACATTAATACACATTATTTATAATATATGCGAATATACAAATAATATATTATATATATATATGAATAGCCAGGGAAAGACGTCAACATCATTAGTCATTAGGGAAATACAAATTATCCTATCTAATAATAGACAAACATGGTAATTGACCGTACCTTCACTATGCTTCCCATTGGTTAATCAGGGCTACACAAAAATTAACTGCCAACAAAGATGGCAGTTAACTGCCAACAAAGATGGCGGTTAATTTGCATATGTAGGAGCAATGCTTGGAGGCTAAAGGAGAAGGATGGTAGAAGCCACCTGCCACTGACGGTGATCAGAAACCCAGGCGGCAGGCAAGAGCCAGGGGGCAGGGCAAAGGCAGCCCTGCCACCCGGCCCGATTGGAGAACCAGGGCTGCCTTTGCCCTGCCCTCCAGCCATGATCGGAGAACCGGGCCGCCTTTGCCCCGCCTCCCAGCTGGTGATCGGAGAAGCCAGTCGGGGCAGAGAAGAGGCAGCCCTGACCCCTACGTAGATCACGAGCACCTTTCAAACTGCGCGGGTAAAACTCCATGAGACTGGGTCCTGACCACTACATAGATCACGAGCACCTTTCAAACTGCAACCCCCCTGAGACCGGGTCCTAACCACCACATAGATCGCGAGCACCTTTCAAACTGCGTGGGTAAAACCCATGAGACCGGGTCCTGACCGCCATGTAGATCGTGAGCACCTTTCAAACTGCAAACCCCCTGAGACCGGGTCCTGGCCGCCGCGTAGATCACGAGCACCTTTCAAACTGCACGGGTAAAACCCCCTGAGACTGGGTCTTGACTGCTACGTGCTGCAAGCACCTTTCAAACTGCGAGGGTAAAACCAGTGAGACCGGGTCCTGGCCGCTACGTACCGCCACGTAGATCGAGAGCACCTTTCAAACTTCGCGGGTAAAACCGGGTCCTGGCCACCACGTAGATCGCGAGCACCTTTCAAACTGCAAACCCCATGAGACCGGGTCCTGGCTGCCAGGTAGATCGCGAGCACCTTTCAAACTGCAAACCCAATGAGATCGGGTCCTGGCTGCCAGGTAGATCGCGAGCACCTTTCAAACTGCAAACCCAATGAGACCGGGTCCTGACCGCCACTTAGATCGCGAGCACCTTTCAAACTGCAAACCCCATGAGACCGGGTCCTGGCTGCCAGGTAGATCGCGAGCACCTTTCAAACTGCAAACCCAATGAGATCGGGTCCTGGCTGCCAGGTAGATCGCGAGCACCTTTCAAACTGCAAACCCAATGAGACCGGGTCCTGGCTGCCAGGTAGATCGCGAGCACCCTTCAAACGTCGAGGGTAAAACCCTCTGAGATTGGGTCCTGACTGCCACGTAGATCACAAGCACCTTTCAAACTGCGCGGGTAGAACCCCCTGAGACTGGGTCATGACCGCTACGTGGCGCGAGCACCTTTCAAACTGCACAGGTAAAACCGGTGAGACCGGGTCCTGGCCTCTAGGTGCTGCCACGTAGATCTCGGGTGGCTAGCAGCCGCCTCTTCCCTCCCCCACCCCTCCCCCGAGCCCCCACCAGTGATCGGAGAAGTACCTGTATTTTTTTTCAAAGTACCTGTATTTTTAATAATTTCTTGACATGGTAAAAGGATTTTACATTACGATCCAAGGGTGGTGGGGTGAGGAGAAGGAGCAGCAGAACAATCCAACAAACAAAAAGGGAAACAGAAAAGCATGGTGGAAGGGATATGAAGGGTGGGTAGGGGCATTGCCCAACTAAAATGCAATTGGTTTGTTACTGAGTACTATTCATGGGAAGACAGCATCCTGACTCCTCCTCTATACAGCATATTGGGAGTAAAAATGATGCATCCAGATGGAAATATGATTAGGGGTTGGAAGACAGACAGGGAAAGAAGAAGTCAGAAATAGACACTGAGAGAGTCACTGGCTGGCTGGCTGCAAATACTGACTCTCCAGTAGTGATAGAATAAAAAAGTGGGGGATATCTCTGGAAGATTCAAGAGATAGGGGGCAATTCTTCTATGGTTTTGAATTGCCCAGCAGATTTCCACATACACACGTGTACACGCCTATGTTTGCATGCACACACATATACACATAACTGACTGCCCTCCCTGGAAGCACGGAAGAAGAAGAAGCCGCCAGAAGAAGAAGCCGCCCACCTTTGCTCCAGGTGCCAGTGCCTGCAGCTGGCTGCAGCCCATGAGACGGACAAGCCACCCACCCGAGGTCCCAGGCTGCAGCCACCCGAAGAAGCTGCCACCCCTGTGGTCCAGGGTGCCAGCGCCTGTGGCCAGGGAAATAGGTTCCCTCTTATCCTACTGCAGTCATTACTTCAGTATTCTCCTTCTAAATTTCTCTCCTGAGCTGCAACTCAACTCCACTTTTCATCAGAAGGATATGGAACAGAGAGAGCAGTGTTAAAAGCTTACATTTTTAAGCCGGTAAGGTTGGTACTTAAACATATAAATGGAAAACTAGAGTCCTTAAGGTAACAAAGGCTACAAAGGACAGGGACAGCACATGACCTATTATATCCAACAATCCATATGGGGACTGAAAACTCTGCAATGATGACAATTAGTGAAGATATGAATCAACTAAAATAGTTGACAGGGACAATTCTTCCATCTTTGAAAATATCGACATCAAATCTGTTTAAATAGATTTTCATCTGCATAATATAACACATTCTAACAAGACCACCACTACCACCAATGTGGTCAGTGTTGTGCCGATAAATGTTTAATAACTGAGAAACCACCCCCCGAGTGCACAAATTTTTGTGCACCGGGCTACTAGTAATACAATGAGCTACCACTTGAAGAAGCATTCATTTTGAATGACTAAGATGAAAAAGCTGACAATACCAAGTACTCACAAAGAGGTGGAGCATCTAGATCTATCATACTGTATATTGCTAATGGATGGAAAAGTTGGGCAGTTTTGTTACAGTTAAACAGACGCCTAACATAAAACCTAGCAGGAGAATTAGAAATATGTCCACAAAATACTTGTTCAAGAATGTTAAAACCATCTTTTTCCATTATATTCCTAAACTAGAACCACCCCAAATGTCCATCTGTAAGTGAATGAACAAAATAACTGTCCTATATTCAGAGATAAAAACATGTATGAATGTCAAAAAATGTTGAGTAAGAGAAGTCAGATACATATAAACAATCAAGATTCTGTCTGTCAAGTTCCAAAATAGAAAAAAGTAAGATATGGCACAGTATAGAGTTATAACCCAATGAATATAATAGGAATCCATGAGTCCATCCTAAGGATAGATGGATGATGGATGGATGGATGGATGGATAGATAAAGATAGCAGTGGGTGAAGAAGAGGACTGTAGGAGCACAGGGAAGGCTATTCATTACAGTAGAATGCCAATGAATAAATCAGCATTTTACAACTGTCATAGCAAAACTTCTTTTAAACAAGAATCATCTATGAAAAAAAAGGGATCATTTATGAATGCTAAATCCAAGAGGGGAAACTGGGTAAGAAGAAGCATATTTGCATGGTCTCAGTCTCTCTTGTTAGCTGTTTGTTAAGTAAGCAACAATTTTACCATAGCTAAAGAGTAACTATATGGCAGAGAAACCATAACACTTTGACAAGTAATCAAAATTAACATTAACAGGAAGAGGCTGACAGATACAGTGTACCTTCAAAAGCAATGTCCTGAGAAGAACAGAACTTAGCTCTCAGTTATGTACTAATCCAGCAAGGACTGCATAATCTAAATACTATCTTGATAAAACTTAAAAATTTGAGACACATTCTATAAAATAAACTGGAATATATATATATTCTAATATTTTTATTGATTTCAGAGAGAAAGGGAGAGGGAGAGAGAGACAAAAACATCAATGATGAGAGAGAATCATCAATCAGCTGCTTACTACACGCCCCACACTGGGGATCAAGCCTGCAACCTGGGCATGTGCCCTGACAAAGAATCGAACCATGACCTCCTGGTTCATAGGTTGATGCTCAACCACTTAGACACACTGGCCGGACAAACTGGCCTATATTCTTTTAAACATGCCAGTGTCATGAAAGGCTAAGTATCTGTCCCTACATTAAAGGAAACAAAGAGATGTCATTAAATATAATAAGTGATCCTGGACTGAATCTTGGGCTAAAAAAATGCTTACAAAAGATATTACTGGTACAACTGACAACATATATGTAGATTAAAGTATTAAATAGAAGCTAAATTTCCTGAATTTGATAAGTATGGCTATATTTTATAAAATAACTTTTTCAAATATTGGAGTTATTTCCAAATAGAAGTGATAGATATCAGATCAGTGGTTGCCTAATTTAGGGGGATGGGGTTGATTAGAAAGAGGCCTATTCTGGATAATGAAAGTGTACTTTATCTTGACGAAGGTGTTTGAATTAGAATCCATTGAACTATACACCTAACCCTGTGCATTTCATTAAGTTTAATTACACCTACTTTTTTAAAAGCCACTAAGGAAACTTAAAGTTTAGCATGAGGCGAAAATTAATCATCACAATTCATAATCATAAGCCTATCTGAAAATGAATTTGGGGTTTTGAATTTAAACTGCCTATCTGACCTGGGAAACCCTAAACTAGGAACTCACTTTACAAATCCTCCCTAAAACAATTTACCCAACTCTTTAGGTCGCTTCAAGATTCCCAGAGATTAAGATTATCTAATTACTAAAACAAAATTTTTTAAAAATTAGAAAATACATTGGGAAATAAACCATTATTATGAACAACAAAAAGCAAAATTAGCTTCCAAAGGACTTCAGATATATAAAGTAAGTATGTTGTAAATATTTATACAAATAAGAAAATTAAAGAATGGCGAGAAACAGGATACTACCAACATAACCAGGTAGACAGGAACTGGATATGCTAGGACGTAAAAATACACTATATGACATCAAGAACAGAAAATAAAATGTTCCTATTCTCCAATTACAAGAAAGGAAAGGACTGACTGTTCTTTGACATTAGTCAACAAATCCCTAAACTATACTCTGACATTCAGCAAATCCTTAAACTCTCCAGCTTTTTAAAAGTCTCCAGACTTCCCCAAAGCCTGATACAATACCAACTCTATGCTTTGTTTAAAGAGCCTGTCTCACAAGCCCAGTTCTCCCTTGCTTGGCAAGTAATAAATTCAGCTTCTTTGTTTCAGACATATTGAACAGGTTTTGGTTTCAGGTATTGTGAGTGGTGGTCTCTTCCTTAAGAGAATTTAATAGATTTGTTTAACAGCAAATGATAGGATTGGTAAATAAGAATATGGGTAAACAAAAAATATCCAACCGAGCCACAAAAATCTTAAAAATTAAAAAATTATGAAAAAGAAGGTAAGAGATACTGGGACACCAAGAAAAGGTCTAATATAGTTATAACTGGAGATTAAGGAGTAGAAAAAAATGGGGCAAAATAATACCTGAAGAGACAGCAAATAAGAATTTTCCAGAATTAATGAATGGTATCTACTCACAGATTAAGCTATAAATACAAAGAAAACCACACATAGGCATATTATAATAAATTTTTTGGATAGCCAAACAAAGAGAAAACCTAAAAAATAAAAAATAAATAAAGAGGGGTTGGGAGGACATATTGTAATAGCATCAAATATATTAAATACCTAAGAATAAATTTAATGATATATGTAAAAGAAGTATATACTAAAAACCATAAAACCTTATTTAAATTAAATAAAAGGAGGAATCATTGAGATGAAAATAAATGGAGAGCAATGGAAGAATTCACATTCATGGATTAAAATACTTTTAAAATACTCTATATTATAAATATATCAATTCTTCCCAAACTGAACTATAGACGCAAAACAATCCCATGCACAATCCCAGCAACTTTTTTGTGTGAAAATTGATAATGATTTCTATAATTTACAGGCAATGCAAAGAGCCAACTTCTAGCCTCAAGAACTGTGAGACAATAAATTTCTGTTGCTTAAGCCACCTAGTTGAGGTACTTCATTAAGACAGACTGGGCAAACTAATGCAGACAGTAGCTACTTAGTGGAATATATGCACATTTTTTTACCCAACAATTTCTCTTCTTGGTATATACACAAGAGGAATGTATCCATATTTAAAAAAGATTTATATAAAAATGTTCATAGCATTGTTTTTCTAAAAGCCCCACACTAGAAACAACCTAAATGCTCACCAACAGTAGAATCAATAAATAAATCATGGTATATTTACACAGTGGACTTTTATATGGCACTGGGGATAAACCAAATATAAACACATACAACAATATAAAAGGATCTCACAATGATGTTGAGTGAAAGAAACCAGACACAAAAAAGTATATACATGGATGATTACAATTATATAGTTGAACACGTAAAAGTAATTTATAGTGTTAGAGGTCAGGACTGTGGTGGCCCTTGGAGAGGAGGGAGGTAATAGTGATTGGGAGGGGCAACAGGAAGATTTCGGGGATGCTGGTAATGAAATTCCCTTTCTTGATCTTGGTGATGGCTGTACTGTGAAAATTCTTCAAGTTGTACACTAATGATCTGCACACTTTTCTCAGTTTTTTACAAGCTGAGTAGGTGAGTTAAACAGCAGATTAGAACAACTGAATAATGAACAATAAGGGAGATCTTTTTTTTTTAAATATATTTTATTGATTTTTTACAGAGAGGAAGGGAGAGAGATAGATAGTTAGAAGCATCGATGAGGGAGAAACATCGATCAGCTGCTTCCTGCACATCTCCTACTGGGGATGTGCCCACAACCCAGGTACATGCCCTTGACCGGAATCAAACCTGGGACCTTTCAGTCCGCAGGCCGACGCTCTATCCACTGAGCCAAACCGGTTTCCGAAAGGGAGATCTTTAAAAACAGATATAATGTAGCATATAGACAGAAAATATAAGAAAGATTAATGCAAGTATACAATAGAGTAAAAAGGTCAGGTATAAATCTAATTGAAATTGCAGAAGATAATAAAGAGAATGGATAAGAATCAATATTTGAAGAGATAATAGCTGAGAATTTTCCAGAATTAACATGATACAAATCCCAGATTAAAATGCACTATAATTTGCCCTAGCCGGTTTGGCTCAGTAGATAGAGCATCAGCCTGCGGACTGAACCGTTCAGGGTTAGATTCCAGTCAAGGACACATGCCCAGATTCCAGGCTCGGTCCCCAGTGAGGGGCATGCAGGAGGCAGCCAATCAATGATTCTCTCTCCCCATTGATGTTTCTATCTTTCTCTCCCTTCCTCTCTGAAATCAATAAAAAAAAATATTTTTTTTAATGCACTATAATTCCAGGCAGGATTATTTAAAAAAAAAAACAACTGGGTAAATTATTGTAAAACTACATCACTCCAAAGACAAAGTTAAAATCTTAAAATCAGATACAGATAAAAACAAATGATTTACAAAGGAATGAAAATTAGACGGATTCTTTTTGTGTGTGTGTGTGTGTGTGTGTGTGTGTGTAGTGGTGTGTGGTGGGACGGGGGACTGTTTTGGTTTGATTTGGTTTGGTTTGGAAATTTTTCAAACTCGCAGAAAAGCCAAACAATAATACAATGAAACATACTTATACCACTTACCAGATTCACTCTGTTAACATTTTGGCTGACACACTCAAAGTTTTTCAAAACAGACACATGTCCTTCCTTTTTGGAAAAATGTAGAAAGTAGGCTGCAAATAGGATTCTTCACCCCAAAATTCTTTATCATCCCAGGAACAAGAAAATTCTATTCAACTACAACACCATTACCTCATCTAAGATAATCAACATTAATTCAATAACATCACTCTAATAGAGTCCAGATAAAAGTTTCTCAGTTATCTGAAAAATGTCCTGTAAAGTTTACCGTTGTACTTATTCAGGACCTAATCAAAATGTATGCTTTACTTTCAGATATTGTAGCTCTTCATTATCTCTAAGTTTAGAACATTCTCACTCCTGACACTGAATCATATGAAGAGTTCAGGTCAGTTGTCCTGAAAAAATGTCCCACATTCTGAACTGGTTTGACTGCCTCCTTATGATCATAAGGTCAAGCAT
Organism: Myotis yumanensis; assembly: GCF_028538775.1. Taxonomy (NCBI): domain Eukaryota; kingdom Metazoa; phylum Chordata; class Mammalia; order Chiroptera; family Vespertilionidae; genus Myotis; species Myotis yumanensis. The sequence continues at coordinate 75,674,543 of NW_027223759.1, read as the reverse complement.
TTCCAGGAAGAACACCACTAAGGAATGCTATACACCTTCCGTGCACCACATTATGCCTGTCTAACATTATCCATTTTGTAATTTTTCCCTTTGTAATTCATAAGTCACCTGTAGGGTAATATTTTGAGACTTGGGAGCGTACTTTTAATGGCAACTGTGGAAACCAGAAAACAGCAGACTACAACTTTCAAAGTGCTAAAAAATTACTATCAATGTAGAATTGTATGCCAACCAAAGTATCATTCACAAATGAAGGCAAAATAAGACATATCTCAAAATTATTATTTCATGATCCAGTAAAATAAATTAACAAAAGACTATGTATACAACACACATACACACACACACACACACACACACACACACACACACACAGCTTTGTACAGAGCTTTGATTTTTATAAAACTTGCCAGGGATTTAACATTTGTAGCATGTCTTGAAAAAAGTACCTTACCTGCCATCTCTTTGAAGGGCAAAAGCGATGCCTTCTTTCTGAAAAGGAAGCAGCTTTGCTCTTAGTTTATCAGGCAAAAAATCCAGCTGTTCATAAAATTTACTTGTCAAACAAGAAATCTGAGATGTAAGAGGCTTTTTTATGTTATGAACTCTGGGCATGATGATCCTAAAATCAAAGAAAAAAACAAAAGGGAAGGGGTTAGGGAAATAAATATTAACTAAGTGTATTACAGAGTTAAACATAAATAATAATGTAAGCATACTTATCAGTAGCCTTGATAAACTATCTACATAGATATAAAATAAATCATGTTTCCAGAGTTAGCTATTAAGAAAATTCAGACCACTAAGTTCAAAAGCAACTACTTGTTTCGTATCTAAAAACTCAGCATCAGGAGAAACAAAGATGACGGCATAGGTAAACACCGGAAATTGCTTACTTGCCCAAACACTTCAAAAATAAAAATAAAAGACAAAACGGACATCATCTAGAACCACAGGAAGGCTGGCTGAATGGAAATTCTACAACTAGAAGGAAAGAGAAAAGCACACTGAGACTCAGAGGAAGTGTGGAAGTAAAGTGCAGAGGTACGGAGGCGCACGCAGAAAGGGCTGACAACTGAGGACACGGTTGTCTTTTACAATCGGGAGGGAGTCTCAAGCTCCCTACTGCTCTGAACTCCAGTTCCAGGCGAGTCTCTAGGGACCCAGACTCATACGGGGAGAAACTGGACTGTCTGGCATCGGTTCGAATGCAAGGGCGGCTTTCTCTCAGAGGTGAATGCAGTGATTACTGGGACACTGAGACTCGGGGCCTCTTAGGGTAGGACTGAGGAGAAGCCATAGCTGCTTGCTCCACCCTGTTGATCCCCTAAGACCCCACCCCACCCAAGCTATGCACAGAGGCTTTTGCATATGAAAGACCTGCCCCTCTGCAATCTGAAAATTACCTAACAAACTGCAGCTGGGTCAGAGAGACCCAGAACTTACAAAAGAAGGCCCAAGGCCCCACAGCAGCTTGCATTGCTTCACAGCTGGGCCTCATCTGGGCACCTCCAAACCCCAAACAAAGAAGAGGAATCTGCAAATCTCTCCATAGCTCCTGCTGGGTAGCCTCAGGCAGAGGCTAAATTAGCACCTCCTTAGATCCAAGAGCCAGTGTACCCAGTGGCCAGAGTGAGACCATCCAGATTACAACTCCTCAGATCCATAAGGGCACACTCAGAGGGCAGACTCAGTGAGCACCAAAGCCCCACTGAAGCAAGTCTTGCCCCAGAAGGGTGTCTTGAGCACAGAAGTTATCCCATTGCAGACACAGCTGATTCTCACAGCCAATTGGCCTGGAGGTCAATTCCTCCAAGTGACACCTAAAATAATCAAGGCTTAACTACAACAAGACTGTGCACACAGCCCACAAAGGGGTGCACCAAGAGTGTCCATCTCAGGTAATTGGGGAGGCTGAGCCACTGGGCCCTATAGGACACCTAGCACAGAAAGCCACTCTATCAACACGGGGAAGCATAAAAAATGCGGAGACAAAGAAACAAGTCACAAATGACAGAAATGGAGGAAAGCAAACTACTGGATATAGAGTTCAAAACCACAGGAAGAAGGTTTTTCAAAAATTTTCTAGAAACCACCGATAAATTTAGTGAGACCCTCAAGAAAACTAGTGAGACCCTCGAGGTTATGAAAAAGGACCAACTAGAAATTAAGCACACACTGACTGAAATAAAGAATATTATACAGAGTTCCAACAGCAGACTAGAGGATCCCAAGAATCAAGTCAAAGGTTTGAAATACGAAGAAGCAAAAAACACCCAACCGGAAAAACAAAAAGAAAAAAGAATCCAAAAATATGAAGATAGTGTAAGGAGCCTTTGGGACAACTTCAAGCATACCAGCATCTGAATTATGGGGGTGCCAAAAGAAGAGAGAAAGCAAGATATTGAAAACCTATTTGAAGAAATAATGACAGAAAACTTCCCCTACCTAGTGAAAGAAATAGACTTACACGTCCAGGAAGCGCAGAGAACCCCAAACAAAAGGAATTCAAAGAGGACTACACCAAGACACATCATAATTAAAATGCCAAGAGCAAAAGACAAAGAGAGAATCTTAAAAGCAGCAAGAGAAAAACAGTCAGTTACCTACAAGGGAGTACCCATACAACTGTCAGCTGATTTCTCAACAGAAATTATGCAGGCCAGAAGGGAGTGGCAATAAATATTCAAAGTGATGAATACCAAGAAACTACAACCAAGATTACTTTACCCAGCAAAGCTAACATTCAGAATTGAAGGTCAGATAAAGAGCTTCACAGATAAGAAAAAGCTAAAGGAGTTTATCACCACCAAACCAGTATTACATGAAATGCTGAAAGGTATCCTTTAAGAGGAGGAAGAAGAAGAAAAAGGTAAAGATACAAATTATGAACAACAAATACACATCTATCAACAAGTGAATCTAAAAATCAAGTGAGTAAATAATCTGATGAACAGAATAAACTGGTGAATATAATAGAATTAGGGGCATAGAAATGGAGTGGGCTGACTATTCTCGGGGTGGGGGAAAGGGGTGTGGGGGGTGCGGGAAGAGACTGGACAAAAATCGTACACCTATGGATGAGGACAGTGTGGGGAGGGTAAGGGCAGAGGGTGGGGTGGGAACTGGGTGGGGGGTATGGGGGGAGGAGAGGAACAACTGTAATAATCTGAACAATAAAGATTTAATTAAAAAATAAAATTAATAAAATTAGGTAAAAACTCAGCATCGCCTGGCTGGCTTGGCTCAGTGGTTAAGTGTCATCCTATGAACCAGGAGGTCATGGTTTGATTCCCAGTCAGGGGACATGCCCGGGTTGCGGGCTGGATCCCCAATCTAGGACATGCAGGAGGCAGCCTATCAATGATTCCCTCTTATCGTTGATGTTTCTACCTCTCTCTCCCTCTCTGATATCAATAAAAATATATTTAAAAAATAAATAAAAATAATAACTCAGCATCCTCTATTTCATTTGTATTTCTAATTGAGCCATAATAAAGCCATAACCCTGTTTTAAGCAATAATATATTACTGAAAAGTTATAAGTCAACTACATTTTTACCAACTGAATAATTCTATATATATAAAACCCTAATATGCAAATAGAACAAATGGCAGAACAACCGAACACCCGGTCGCTATAACATGCACTGACCACTAAGGGGCGTGTGGGGGACATGGCAGGAATCGGACCCAGCAGGATGGTGGAGCAGATAAGCGGAGGTGCCAGACCAAGGTGGGGCACTGGGCGCTGTCATCGGGGCGAGCCTCTGGTGGTTACTGAAAATTCTTTGCTCCTGCGTGCCGCTGTCCCACCCGGTGCTTGCACCTGCTGCCTGCACTGGCCCTGCTGGCACCTGCTGTTGGCACCAAAGACGCCTCTCGCACCCACTGCCAGCACGAGGCCCCGGTCCCGATCGTCAGCACCATCAGCAGGTGCAAGTGGCGGCTGCCGGCCCTGATTGCCCCTGAGGACTTCTCCACCTCCCCCTGCTCCTGAGGGGCGATCGGAGCAGCAGCCACCACTCGTACCTACTGACGATGTCAGTCCCCCTGGCACCCGCTGCCAGCGCTGGCCCCAATCGCTTAGTGCCATCAGTGGGTGCAAGTGGGACCAGTGCTGTCATCGCGTGGGAGTGATGGCAGCGGGAACGGGGCTGCCAGCAAACAGGGGACCAGGAGCCGCAGTGGGAGGGGCCGTGCAGGGGCGCAGAGGATGGTTCAAGACCCGCCCCTGTGCCCATCGCAGCCTCTCTGCCCACAGTTCCTTTCAAGGTGCATGAATTCATGCATTAGGCCCCTAGTTTTAAAATAAAGGATAAATTTGTTATAGAAAAATGAATCCTATCATAATTTATAGATGTACATTTTTATATCACACCATATTTTCTAAGAACGGGATAAAATTGCACTTAAAAAATAAAATAGTTTGGCTAGTGTGGCTCAGTGGTTGAACATCAACCTATGAACCAAGTGGTCAATGGTTTGATTCCTGGTCAGGGCATATGCCTGAGTCATGGGTTCGATCCCCAGTAGGGGGCATGCAGGAGGCAGCCAATCAATGATTCTCTGTCATCATTGATGTTTCTCTCTTCCTTCCACTCTCTTAAATCAATAAAAACATATTTTAAAAAAGAAGAAGAGTACTCCAGGCAGACAGCATCAGCAAAGACCCTGAGTTTAAAAAGGGCTTGATGTTTTCTAGCAGCACAAAGGAAGCCAATGTGGCTGAACCAAGAGAAAGAATGGTATGAGATGAAGCTATTGAGATAAGCAAGAGCCAGATCATAGAAGGTCTTGATTACGACTTTGGCTTCTATTTTAAGAATGAAGGGATGCCAATGGAGCTGTGCTGTCCAATACACTATTAGGCAGGCTATCTGAGTTTATTTAAAATTAAAAATTCAGCTCTTCAGTTGCATCAACCATGTTTCAAGTGCTCAATGTCCACATATGGCTATTGGCTATCATATTGAACCTTGCATATATAAAACATTTCTATCTACACTGAAAGTTATACTGGGCAGCACTTACTGGTCAATTTTAAGCAGCAGAGTGCCAAAATATGACTTACATTTCAAAAGCTATCAGTGAAGAACAAAGCTATCAATAGAAAGGTAGGGGATAAATGTTCCTAAAGGACATGCCAAGTCCACAAAGCCACCACTGCCCCAAGTAGCTAACTGGATTTAGAAGTGAATTATGACCCAGACCTGTAATGGTAAGGTCCTCATACATAAAAACCAATGAGTGGGCATCCATAGCACCAACTCGACAACAAAAACAAAAGTCTGAGTAAAGAATAGAGAATAGTTCAAAAAGGGAAAAGCATAAAAGCAAGGAACTGCAATAGATAAAGCAAGAATCATCTGGAACTGGAATGTGGATGGTCACATACATGTACACACTGAAGAGGAGGAGGGAGGAATGGGATGGATTGGTTAAAAGGCACCAAGGAGCCTCAGATAAAATGATTGGGCGGTAGAGCCCAAAATGGTGAAAGTAAATACCACCTCCAACTTCACAAGAACAATATAATAGTTAATGACAATGGAAGCTACAAAACCCAGGCAATATCAGGTCTTTGGATCATTAGTTTCTCTGCAAGGGGATCATTTGTTCCTCTAGCTTTAAAATGTTTGTATAGTACTAGAGGCCTGATGAATGAAATTCATGCAAGAGTAGGCCTTCCGTCCCCGGCTCCTTCCCCCGGCTTCCCTCTGGCACCCGGAACCTCGACTTCCCTCCAGCCCTCGCAGACCTGGCTTCATCCCGAAGGTTGTCTGGAAGGACTTCCAGTCTAATTAGCATATTATGCTTTTATTAATATATTTTATATAGTATTACTATTTTTCCCTATTAATTCTTATGTCCTCCTTAATGAAATCTAATAATGGGTGTTTTAATGAGGGTGTCTATCTTAGCCATATCGTTAGTAGTAAAAGATGATCCAAAAGTTTTTCTTAGATTATATATAGGGATGACTATAGCAATTAAGTTATTATGGAAATCTCGAGTATCATGTGGAAAGACAAAATATTGTAACCATACACCAGATGACCAGGGTTTACACTCATTGATCCTGCTCACTCCTTCTTTATTTATTAAGCACATCACCAAATTCTCTAGGATTATAAACTCTACATTTATAATTTAGGTCAAGAAACTTTGAAGGAAAAGACAAATGGGAAGCAAAAAGCACAAAATAAAAATAATAATTCATGCCGAAACCGGTTTGGCTCAGTGGATAGAGCGTCAGCCTGCGGACTGAAGGGTCCCAGGTTCGATTCCGGTCAAGGGCATGTACCTGGGTTGCGGGCACATCCCCAGTAGGAGATGTGCAGGAGGCGGCTGATCGATGTTTCTCTCCCATCGATGTTTCTAACTCTCTATCTCTCTCCCTTCCTCTCTGTAAAAAATCAATAAAAATATATTTTAAAAAAAATAATAATAATAATTCAGGTGATAGAGAGTTATTGAAGATAAAAATCCCTTCTCAAAGAAACCTAGTGCCAAGATAAAACTGAAGAGACACTTGAAAGAGTCCAGTACTAAGTTATAGACAAATAACATTGATAAAAGTAGAAGAGCCTGGAAGTAACAAAGTTCTTTGAAAACGTAATTTTTTTAATGACATCTATTGTTTTGTAGTTTCTTTTATTTTTATTGAGATACTGGAGTTATATTGGTTTAAAAATATGTTTTAAGGATACAAGTCTATAATACATCATCTCTATTGTGTTCACCACCGCAAGTGCAGTCTCTTTCCACCACTATTTATAATAGTGTGTTGGTGATAGCACTGGAAAATACTGCCCATGATTACATGGGGTAATACCCAGAGGCAGGGCCTATTGGGCATAAGGAAGACTGAGAAGGCTAAGTCACAACCAAGTTCTAATGTAACTGCTAAGTAAATACATATTGCTCTTAAGGGATGAGGCATATTCTGTGGTGGGTGGGATGTAGAATGGACTCTATAGAGTTCAAACCCTGTTTAGAGCCCAACCGTTTCCAGAAGATCTAGATGGGGGCCTAGAACAGAGCCTGGAAAACGAGACCTTCTAGCTTGACAAGAACAGGATTCATGACAAGGGCCAGAGGCTCCTGCTTTCCCCAAGCCTCTGGGGACATGATAAGGAAAAGCGTAGCCAAAGAGAGAATGGCTTGTTGTAAAAATGTATGAGACTATTCCCCATAGTGGGGGATACTTGATAAATGACAGAGTTGTATGGAATTTTCAAATCCACACATACTAGTATACACCAATATATACCTCACATATAACTCATGTTTATACATTAGTTGAATAGAACTGCCAATAGCATATACTATATAAAAATACCACCACTTTCTGTGAGACAGGCATGGTTCTAAGCCTACTTTTCTCAGGTATTGCTTAGCCTCACCACTGGGGAGAATTAGTAATGTGGTTATCCTAGACATATAAAATCATTTCCTTTGTTTCATTCAAGTCTCCTATCCTCTCGTTTTGATATGAAGTAAACAATAAAAAATTCAAGTTCATGGTAGTGTTTCCATTGGATAAAGGGATCACTCTGGCCAGTGGCTGTGGCAGCCTTGTAGTTCTGTGAATACTGGTTGGGTGGCTGGGGTGCACTGATGTCATGCACGGGTCATAGAACACCACTGAAACCATGGTGATGACGTGCATCATAACTGTCCTGGTGGTGTACTGAGCACTGGTCAGAATAGTGATTTGCTGAGAGGAAAGGTCTCTCAAGTGTCTTATTATTGATAGTAATTTGTTTATATTGATTGTATTTGTTAATTTTATTCTTTGTCATCATCAACTGACACTCTCCCCCAAACTCGGAGAGCAGAGTTTGGGGGAGAACCCCAAACCCCCCAAACTCTGCAGAGTTTGGGGGAGAAAGGTATCTGATTTGAGTGACTCTTTAAAGAGTTCAACCATGAAGCATAAGAAGAAACAGAAACATCTGGAAGGCAGGCATTTCATCAAAACTGCAAGGATGTCAAGAGGTATGTGTTATGCACATTCTCGGGGCATAGGGTAACCAGGTGCTGTTTTCTAAAGAAAGAGAGAGAGAATTCCTAGTTTTGATGACAGAGGGAGAGAGTGAGAGAATGAGGAAAGAAGAGGGAGGATGGGAGAGAGAAGAGAGGAAAGGGAGCGAGTTGTGGGTGGGAGAGAGAAGAGAGAGAATGAAGAGAAGGGTATAAAGAAGATAAACCAGAGGAAGAGGGAGAGGGCAGTGAGAGGGAGAGAGAGAGAGAGACGTTGAGAGACTGAGATGGATGTGTGCATGCTGATCTTTTTGAGGGCCCAGGGAGTGAGAGAGTAAACTTAGATGTCCAGGTCCTTGTCACTGTGGTTTAGGACATGTGCTACCTGCAGCATGTCACTCTGGGCTGCTCTGTTAGAGACATAGTGGTTGATTAGTATAATATTTCTTAGGAAATGTATTTCCCTGTATTTGATTTCTGCCTAAGGGCATTGGTATAGTAAATGTTGTTGTTACTAGTTTTTTAATAGTATATTCTCCTGTTAATCAAAAAGAAAGTCTAGCTCCTAGAGGTGAGCAATAAATTGGGGGGTGGGGGCGGGGAGAAGGACTTTGAACACTGAAACTTATTGTGCAAGGATGAGTGTTTAATATCAGATAGAATTTATTTACTCAGGGGTAAAAATGAATTGTTATGTTTTAGATTATGAAGATGTAAATGTGGGCCTACTATGTGAAATGTAAGAAAAAATGGGATACACACACACACACATACACACTCACAAAACAAAACAAAACAAAAAAACAACCATTAACAATGAGGGTTAAATTAAGGTTAAATTAAGGAGAAAGTTTGGCTCTTTCTGAAAACTGGAAAACTGGAATACTTTGGTTGCTATGGAGATTAAAAGTAAACAAGGAACCAGTATATGGAAGAACTGTTGGTCAGGGGTGGGGGGAGACAGTTTGGAGCCAACCCCAAAGTTCTAATGGTAGCTCACATTCCTCAAGGGAACTGGTATTTCCAACTTGTTTGGGATTTCTGCGTCCTCCAGGGGACCTTAGGCAACATCATATTTTAACTTTATTTTTATCATTGGTACTATTACAGTGTTGTCATTGCCCGAACGCCTTAAGTCTTGCCCACCTCCCCCGCACCCACTCTCCCTTCACAACACTGTTGTCTGTATCCATCAAGTATGCATGTGTGCTCTTTGGCTAATCCCTTTACCTTCTCTCATCCCATCTCCTCTCTCCTCCTCTGTGAGAGGGGTCAGTCTATTATTCTATGTGTCCATGCCTCTGTTTCTATTTTGTTTGTGAGATTGGTATCCCTGCTTTTAAATTTTAGGGAAACAGAGTGCAAAATACATACTTTCTGTCTGGTTCCTTTCTCTCTTCGTTATATTTGTGATATTCATTCATGAAGCATTTGACTTTAGCTTTTTCATTCTTGGTATCTGTATGGCATTGCATGAATATAATTTCTCCATTGATTATACTTTTCTGAGCATTTCGGTTGCTTTGTGTCTGAACTACATGAAAAGGTTATGTTCTAGGCATTCTATTACAAGTATTTTTCAGTATGGACACATTTCTACTTGGTGAATGCTGAAGAGCTAGACTGCTGGGCCTAAAGTGCCATATTCTATCTTAACCCATTCGGAACTCAATCTTTCATGCTTTTAACTTCTAAGGCAATTACATGTTACTGGCCTCCTAATTTACGCACTCTTTTTTGTGCTTGTTGCATCTTTTTTAAAGCAAAGGTATTCTTTCTCTTATACACCTTCACTTTTACATCTTCACATTCTTTCATTATGCCCTCACACATTTTGCAATTTCACTAGTCTCAAAGAGAATATTCTCAATAATAAAATACCCTATCTAAACTGCATGATATGAAAAACACACAAATCCTTCACTATAGGAAATTCAATCTACACACATAAATATGTGCTGAACTAACACACAAAGAGCACATATACCATTCTCCGTCACACAAAGCCCAACCCATATTCAGATTTGCAAGCACCAAATCAATAACACATTAAACCTTAATCTAGTTTTAACCAACACATTATAAACTTAAACACCAGGCACATTACCTTCACCATAGCATTTTGCTACAAATATGAATAATATACATAGCATATACATTCATGAGATATGATGATAATAATGAGCATTGAGCTTGGCTAACATTGAAACTGGGACAGTGACATAATAATATAATTTCTTCAAAAATAAAAATTCATCATTTTGTATCTCTGTCTGTATATCAATATCACTATAGGTAGCAATATAAATATATAGATATATGCAGGATGCTTCATGAAACTCACACCACAAACTTTAAAATTATACACTTTTTCATGAGGAAATTGGATTGCTATCCAACTTTTGTTCCTGCACACTGTCTTTCACACAAGACATTAAGTTGTTGATAATCTATGTAGATCTCCAGAAATATCACATGCAAGATACCCAATCCAACTGACATCCACCAAACACACCATTTAATAAGAGCTGCCTCAAACAGATTGTCAAACTGCAGTGGGAAGGCCAAGGAGGGTTGGGGGGGAGGAGGAAGAAGGGCAAGAGATCTACCGAAGGACTTGTATGCATGCATATAAGCATAACCAATGGACATAAGACACTGGAGATAGGGGAGGCCAGGGGATTGTCAAGGGCGAGGAAAAAAAAAAGGAGACATATGTAATACTTTTTGTAATAATTTAAGCAATAAGACAATAAAAAAATAAAGTCAAGCAAGTATCAACAAAAAATTTTTTTAAAAAAGAGTTTACTTATAGCTTGGAATAAATATATTTTAAATGGGAAAGTCACCTTAATTACTGTGAGAGCAAGTGTCAAGTGAAATGATGATGCCTGACCTGTAATGTCCACTGAACATGCAGTTTTTGAATTGACAAAGACCCCAGAAAATGCCTCCTCATCTCAGTGTTCTTTTTTATTCCATTGCCTAGGACCCTGCAATACCCAAGACAAGACACCTCTACCCAAGTCACCATTGGAGGCCCCAGCCTGTGGTCAGGCAGAAGGGAAAAAGTCGGCCTTCTGTAAACCTATCAACGTTATTTTCTCACCATCTAAGGGGTGTGTGGAGGTACACATGTTAAGAAAAACACGTCGTGATGAGGATGGTAAGGAATAAACAAAGGAGGGATCTTAACTTGATCAAGAGATGTAGCTTAATTGCTCAGCCTACTCTCTACTTAGTTCATTTTCCCCTAAAATGCAGAAACGGACTTCAGGAAAGAGGGACTAGGACTAAGGCTCCTGCAGACGGACAAGTAGGCAGTGTGCCTTCAAGGACAGGGCAAGGTCGCTCAGCACAAATTTCCAACATAGCGCCAGCTGACACTGAGGCAATAGACAGTGCTGATGTGTGTATGACATTTTACTCAGACCTTACTCTCTGGGAAGCACAAAGTCAGATCCTCACACACTCACTCACACTTCTGTCATCCTCCATACCAAGTAAGGCTCTGTATGTCCTTCTTTTCCCTTGTTCTCCCATATACACAGGCTTTCCCTCTTCATCTCTTTCCCATTCTCCATTCCCATTACGGAGATACACTCTTACCTTCACTTCTTCACATAATCATTATCAGATTCACTAATTCCATAATATGCACACACTAATCCCATTAATAATCCACATCCCCTCACAAAGAAAACCTCCTTAGGTCAAAGTCTAATGAACTTATATGCCCTGACGAAAATTTACTTTCAGCTGTTTCCTTTCTAATCTATATGGCACTTCAGCTACCAGGCCTTCAGATCTTCACTGAACTGAACATACTGAGATCTCATACACCCTTCCCCTAATTCTCTCAATCTCACTGTCTTACAGTAAGAACAAGGACCAGTTCTGCACCGTTCACATGTGCTGTCATACCACATTGCAAACATGCACACACTCATCCCCATCCTCTTTACCAACATGGAAAACACTCACCAGAAATATTCTAATACATACAAAGAATTCTAAAACTACTTGCATACAAAACTACATCCTCATTCCCACATTGTTATACCATGTAAACACCTCAAAGTATCCCACACATAGAATTCTGAAATATAATATGCATATGAACTTTCACTCCAAATTCTCCTGCGGGTCATGGACATCTTAAGCCCTAAAGATTTCACACACATCTTCTAGCTTGCTTATGTTAAAAATTTTCTTTCCCAGTATTCCATCAACCACTTCAAAAAGTTTCCTGTACTGGAGCCTCTGAGATGCCAGCATTCCAGCCAGTCAGGAAACAGAAGAGCACAGAGCAGCACATTCAAGGTTTGTATGGCGAAGCCTGAAATGAGACATGTCATTTCCAATCATTTTCCATTATAATAATGTATTCTCATGGTCAGAACTACCTTCAAGGGAAGCTAACAAAGATAACATACTTTTATGTCCAGGTTGAAAGAACACAGCAATCTCGGTTCTATTTTCAAAGAAGCCACTTTCAACAAACCCAGTCACCCAGGACATATATTAGCACAATAACTACTCCGTGCATTTAATATTTTCATAGGAGCCACATAACATTACCCATCCAGGCTGTGTGTGCTCAGTGAATGTGGTACATGGTAGACGCTCTGTTTAATGGACAGGTAAATACACAAATTACAGGAATGGGATGCGTATCTATGACTTTTATTTAATTTCTCAGCAAAGCTGAATTCAGGAGATGCTTCGCAGAGCAGGCACAAGGCAGAGGCCCCAACTCAATGCCAGAAAGCATGGAAGGCCTCCTCTTCAGAGAGTTTTCCCTCCATCTCTTCTAAAGACAAGCAAAATGATGCTGGTAAGGAGGGACTATTGAGAAGGATGCAAAGGGAGATGGGATCTAGACAGAACCCATGGTTGAGCTGAGTGTTTCTGCGCATTAACCGACAACAAGCTGCCCAGTACAAACAGATACTCCAATGATTCTGCATCTTCTTGGTACAGTGATGGCGAACCTATGACACGCGTGTCAGAGGTGACAAGCGAACTCATTTTTTTGGTAGATTTTTCTTTGTTAAATGGCATTTAAATATATAAAATAAATATTAAAATATAAATCTTTGTTTTACTATTGTTGCAAATATCAAAAAATTTCTATATGTGACACGGCACCAGAGTTAAGTAAGGGTTTTTCAAAATGCAGACAGGCCGAGCTCAAAAGGTTCGCCTTCACTGTCTTAGTAGGATCAGCAGTGGAAGCAAGGGAAAACACCGAAAAGAGCTGGAGGGAGCCCAAGGAGATCAGTGGAGAACAGTGTTCTATTTGAGGAAATCGTGGGAGAGGGCCTAAGGGGATGAGAGTTTTATTAGAGAACCATGGAACAATACGTTCCTATGAGCTGGCCAAGCACATGTCATATTACCAGGATCCTGGGAAGCACTAATAACTTAACATAGGCCCAACGTGGTAGGATCCTCAAGAACTGAACTTGAGGTACAGTGCAGAGATACCCAGGCAAAGACACCATCACATCCATACATTTACATAGCCAGTATTTCCCATTCCCATTCATCTCCTATAAGATCCTTTTGCTGTCACTTTCCCCATTATTCATTTCCCTACAACATTCCACATGCATCTAAATTCTCCATGCTGGATTTTTGTCCATGCCATGCAAACCGTTATGATTTCTCTGGCTCCTTCGATGCTAGATTAGTATCCCTGTTTTTAAATTTTATGGAAATACAAGGGCACAGTATATACTTTGTGTTTAGCTCCTTTCACTAATCAATATATTTGTGGAATTATCCATGTTGTGTATGACATTAATTGTGCTCCTTTTTGGTACATGTATATCATTGCATGAATATTATATTTTCATTGACTATAATTATCTGGTCATTATGGTTGCTTCGAGTCTGAGCTGCTTGAAAAGTGATATTCTGGGTAATATGTTGCATGTATTTTTCACTATGGATACATTTCTGTTCAATGAATGCTTAAGAGTTAGATTGCTAGGCCTTAGTTCTCATATTCTATCTGAATCCCTTCAGAACTTAATATTTCATTGTGCTGAGCTAGCACAGCTAACAGTGATCCTGAGTGAAGGGGATGAAAGGATTAACAAAGACAGACAAGAGAATGAAAGCTGGGTCTTGGTGGTACGCTGCTCCCTGATGAGGAGACAGCACCAGTGCACACAAGCAGAGTCTTTATTTTATAGCAGCTGCCAAGAGGCAAATTAGGGGCGTGATCAAGGTGTTAACAGCATTCTCAACCCTACTCAACTGCATGCACCTGAACTCTACCACACAGGCATGTGGGGCCATGTGTTCGGACCATAGGTTTAAGCTTAAAGCTATAGCTGTTGGCTATATTTGTGTTGGGAAGGCTCTGCCGTCCAGCTGGGACTTGCACGCGGCCACAAAAGGACTATGCCCTCTCATTAGTCCGAGGCTTGAACCTGTCCAGAACACCGTAGCCATGCCCCATATTTCATACTTTCAATTTCTAATGTTACACGTCCTCCTCTGAACTCCCTGTCATATATTTTCAAAGCACAGGTATTATTACTTTTATATAACTTCATTTCCACATACCCTTTAAATATTCCCTCACATTTTGAAAATATACTAACTGCTCTGGTCTCAAAGAGTATATTCTCAGAAATAACATGCCTTCACTAAACAACATCCTATATAATAGACAAACATGGTAATTAACCATACCTCAGATATGCTTCCCATTGGCTAATCAGTGTGATATACAAAATAACTGCCAACCAAGATGGCAGCCGGCAGCCAGGCAGCTGAAGTGAACAGGAGGCTTGCTTGCTCCAGTGATGGAGGAAGCCAAGGTTCCCCGCTGTTGCCGCCGGCCTCTGAGCTGCAGCCTGAGCAAATATGTTGCAATTACAGAAGCTAAACAATCCCCAGAAATCTGCTTTCAGCCAGCCAGGCCTCAGAGCTGGAGTTGCAACAGTGTTTCAATTATAGAAGCTAAACAAAGCCCAGATACATGCTTTCAGCAGCAGAGGTCTCAGAGCTGGAGCCGAGCCTCAGAGCTAAAGCCGGCTCTCAGCTCCAGTGATAACCATAAAAGTTAAATAAATCCCAGAATAAAAAAAAGAAAAGAAAAAAAGGAGAGGTTGGGAGCTTCAGTCACCCGCCAGGCTGAACCAACCTCAGCCCCTCACCCAGACTAGCCAGGCACCCGAGTGGGGACCCTCACCCTGAAGGGGGTGTGACCAGCTGCAAACAGCCATTAGATGCACATCCAAGCTGGCCAGGCATCCAAGCAGGACCCCCACTCTGATCCGGGACACCCTTCAGGGCAAACCAGCCAGCCCTCACCCGTACATCAGGACCCTATCCTATATAATAAGAGGGTAATATGCAAACTGACCCTAAAAGCAGAAAGACTGGGATTGACTGGTCACTATGACACACACTGACCACCAGGGGGCAGATGCTCAATGCAGGAGCTGCCCTCTGGTGGTCAGGGTGCTCTCACATGTGAGGAGCTCTGCTCAGCCACAAGCCAGGCTGATGACTGCCAGTGCAGTGGTGGTGGTGGGAGCCTCTCTTGCCTCCTCAGCAGTGCTAAGGATGTCTGACTGCAGCTTAGGTCTGCTCCCCACTGGCAAATGGACATCCCCCGAGGGCTGCTGGGCTGCCAGAGGAATGTCTGATTGCCATCTTAGGCCCGATCCCCAGGGGAACGGGCCTAAGCCAGGAAGTGGTCACCCCCAAGGGGTCCCAGACTAGGAGAGGGCACAGGCGGGGCTGAGGGGCCCCCTAACCCCGAGTGCACAAATTTTTGTGCACCAGGCCTCTAGTATAATATATAAAGCACATAAATACATCATTATTGATAATGCATTCTACATACATAAATGTGTACTGAACTGACACCAGACAGAAAGCACACATAACCTTAACCTTTTCAGTCACACAAACTTCATCCCATATTCACATTAGCAAATACCAAATCAACCTCACATTAAACCTTAACCCAGTTTTAACCAATACATTATGCATTTAAACACCAAGCACATTACATTCAAATAACACTTTGATACTGATATTCACAAAACACACCATTTAGTACGTTTACTTATACTTTGGAGTTAATGGAATTTTAAATGGAAAACTCATATTAGTTCCTATGAGAAGAGTTGTCATGTGTAGCAATGATGCCTCACATGTCATGTCCACTCAACATGTACTTTTTGAGTTGACACAGACCTCAGGAAATGCCTCATCTCAATGTTCTATTTTATTCCATTGCCCAGGACGCCGCATCAGCCAAGACAATGTCCCTCAGCCCGAGTCACCTGTGGAAGCCCCAGCCTGTGGACCAGCTGCAGGAGAAAAGTCTTCCTTCTCAGAACATCCTATCGGTGTGTCCACCCGATCCAAGCGTACCCGTCTATATGATGATGGTAAGGAATATACAAAGGTGGGATCTGAGCTTTGTCATGAGCTGTAGCTCAATTCCTCAGCCTGCTCCCTATTAGTTCACTTTCCCCTCAAAAACAGGTAAGGGCTTTAGGGCAGAAGGACTAGGACTAAGGCTTCTGTGGAGGGACAGGTAGAGAGTGTGCCTTCCAGAACTGGGCAAAGTCCTGCAGCACAAATCCCCAACATACAGGACTGGGACAGCTGTGCCTGAGGTAGAGCACAGTGCTGACATGGATATGAGAGTTTACTCAGAAGCTTCCCCTCAGATGAGCACAAAATCAGATCCTCACACACTTACTCACACATCAGTCATCCTCCAAACCTGCAGGTAAGGCTTTGTAGGTACTTCTTTTCCCTTGTTCTCCCATATACACAGGCTTTCCCTCTTCATCTCTCTTTCCCATTCTCCATTCCCATTACGGAGATACTCTTACCTTCAATTCATCACATAATCATTATCAGATTCACTAATTCCATAATATATACAAACTAATCCCATAAATAATCCAAATCCCCTCACACAGAAAACCTCTTTAGGTCAAAGTCTAATAAATTTATATGCCCTGAAGAAAATTTACTTTCATCTGTTTCCTTTCTAATCTATATGGCAGTTCTGCTACCAGGCCTTCAGGTCTTCACTCAACTGAACATTCTGAGATCTCATACACCCTTCCCCTAATACTCTCTGTCTCACTGTCTTACAGTAAGAACAAGTACCAGTCCTGCACCATTCACATGTGCTGTCATACCACATTGCAAACATGCACACAGTTATTCCCCATCCTCTTTATCAAGATGGAAAACACCAAAAATATTCTAATACATACAATTCCAAAAATATTTGCATATAAAACTACATCCTCATTACCACATTAATATGCCACGTAAACACCTCAAAGTATCCCACACATAGAATTCTGAAATATAATATGCATATGAACTTTCACTCCAAATTCTCCTGTGGGTCATGGACATCTTAACCCCTATAGATTTCACACACATCTTCTAGCTTGCTTATGTTAAAAATTTTCTTTCCCAGTATTCCATCAACCACTTCAAAATGTTTCCTGTACTGGAGCCTCTGAGATGCCTGCATTCCAGCCAGTCAGGAAACGGAAGAGCACAGAGCAGCACATTCAAGGTTTGTATGGCGAAGCCTGAAATGGCACATGTCATTTCCAATCATTTTCCATTGTAGTAATGTATTCTCATGGTCAGAACAACCTTCAAGGGAAGCTAACAAAGATAACATAGTTGTATGTCCAGGTTGAAAGAAGATAGCAATCTCGGTTCCATTTTCAAAGAAGCCACTTTGAACAAACCCAGTCACCCAGAACATATATTAGCACAATAACTACTCCATGCATTTAATATTTTCATAGGAACCACATAACACCACCCATCCAGGCTGTGTGTGCTCAGTGAATGTGGTACATGGTAGACGCTTTGTTTAATGGACAGGTAAATACACACATTACAGTAATGGGCTGTGTATCTATTATTTTTTATTTAATTTTTCAGCAAAGCTGAATTCAGGAGATGCTTCGCAGCGCAGGCACAAGGCAGAGGCCCCAACTCAACACCAGAAAGCATGGAAGGCCTCCTCTTCAGAGGGTTTTCCCTCCATCTCTTCTGAAGACAAGCAAAATGATGCTGGTAATGAGGGACTACTGAGTAGGATGCAAAGGGAGGTGGGATCTAGACAGAACCCACGGTTGAGCTGAGTGTTTCTGCCCATTAACCGACAACAAGCTGCCCAGTACAAACAGATACTCCAATGATTCTGCATCTTCTTAGTAGGATCAGCAGTGAAAGCATGGGTCAACTCCGAAAACAGCTGGAGGGAGCCCAAGGAGATCAGTGGAGAACAGTGTTCTATTTGAGGAAATCATGGGAGAGGGCCTAAGGGGATGAGAGTTTTAGCAGAGAAACATGGAAGAATACGTTCCTATGAGCTGGCCAAGCACATGTCATATTACCAGGATCCTGGGAAGCACTAATAACTTAACATAGGCCCAACGTGGTAGGATCCTCAAGAACTGAACTTGAGGTACAGTGCAGAGATACCCAGGCAAAGACACCATCACATCCATATATTTACATAGCCAGTATTTCCCATTCCCATTCATCTCCTATAAAACCCCTTTGCTTTCACTGTCCCAGTCATTCATTTCCCTACAACATTCCACATGCATCTAAGTTCTCCATGCTGGATTTTTGTCCATGCCATGAAAACCGTTATGATTTCTCTGGCTCCTAAGACGCTAGATTAGTATCCTTGTTTTTTAAATTTTATGGAAATACAAGGGCACAGTATATACTTTGTGTCTAGCTCCTTTCACTCATTACTATATTTGTGTAATTCATCCATGTGGTACATGATGTTGATTTTGTTCCTTTTTGGTATATGTATATCATTTTATGAATATTATTTCTTCATGGATTATACTCTTCCCATCATTCAGGTTGCTTTGACTTCGAACTACTTGAAAATGTGATGTTCTGGGCAATCTATTACATATATTTTTCAATATGACCATAATTCTATGAGGTGAATACTGAAGAATTAGAATGCTAGGCCATAGGGGCCATATTCTATTTTAACCTCCTCAAAAGTCAATACTTCACACTTTGCTTTCTAATGCAATTTCTTGTTATGGCATATCTAGTATTACAAAATATTCTCTGCATTCTCTGCCATTATTTTCAAAGCACAGGCATTCTTTCTCTTATAAACCTTGATTTTCACATCCCCAGATTCTATAACTATTGTCTCACATTTTGGAAATGTACTAACTGCTCTAGTCTCAAAGACAATATTCTTAGTGATAACATTCCTTATCTAAACAGCATAATATATAAAGCACGTAAGTCCATTATTATTGATAATGCAATCTACACATTATGCAATAAATATGTGCTGAACTAACACAGTGACAAAAAGCACACATACCCTCCTCAGTCACACAAAGCTCATTCCGCATTTACATTTGCAAACACCAACTCAATAACACATTATACCTCAACCCAGTTTTAACCAACGCATTAGAAATGTAAACACTAAGTATATTACATTCACCATGGCATTTTGCTATAAATATGAATAATACTATAGCACACATTCCAGAGACATGAAGATAATATTAAACAGTGAATTAAGCAGCAGTGAGCTTGCTAAGATTGAAACAGGAACAGTGACAAAATAGTGTAGAATTTCTTTAAAAATAAAAATTTATCCTTTTAAAACTCTGCCTATATATGTGTGTGTATATATATATATATATATATATATATATATATATATATATACTAGAGGCCCGGTGCACAAAAATTTGTGCACTCGGTGGGGGGGAGAGGGGGTTCCCTCAGCCGTGCCTGTGCCCTCTCGCAGTCTGGGACCCCTCAGGAGATAACGACTTGCTGGCTTAGGCCTGCTTCTGGGTGGCAGAGGGCAGGCCCAATCCCTAGGTGCAGCCCCTGGTGAGGCTCAGAGCAGAGCCGATTGTGGAGTTGGGGCGCCGCCCCTGTCATGCACAGAGCAGGGCAGATTGGGAGGTTGCGATGCTACCCTCAGTCACACTCAGGGTGGGGCCGATTGGGGGGTTGAGGCACCGCCCCCTGTCACACTCAAGGCAGGGTCGATGGGGAGGTTGCGGCGCCACCCCCTGTCACGCACAGAGCAGGGCCAATCAGGGGGTTGGGCGCTGTCCCCTGTCATGCACAGAGCAGGGCCCATCAGGGGTGTTGGGGCTCCATACCCTGTCACGCATAGAGCAGGGCCAACCAGGGGGTTCGGCGCTGTCCCCTGTCATGCACAGAGCAGGGCCAATCAGGGGGTTGAGGAGCTCCCCCCTGTCACGCACAGAGTAGGGCAGATCAGGGGGTTGGGGCGCCGCCCTCTATCACCCACGATCAGGGGGTTGGGGCACCGCCACTGTCACACTCAGGGCAGGGCCGTTGGGGAGGTTATGGCTCTACCCTGTCACACACAGAGAAGGGCCTGGGGGGGGGGGGGTGTTAGGGCGCCCCACCCTGTCACACACAGAGCAGGGCAGATAGGGAGGTTGTGGCCCCGCCCCCTGTCACACACAGAGTCGCAAGGCGATCAGGGGGTTTGGGCGCTGCCCCATGTCATGCTGATCCGGTGCCAGGAGGCCTTGCGGCTCCGCTGATCCCGGTGCTGGGAGGCATATTACCCTTTTACTATATAGGATAGAGGCCTGGGGGCCGGCTGGTTTGCCCTGAAGGGTGTCCTAGATCAGGGTGGGTGTCCCCACTGGGGTGCCTGGCCAGTCTGGGTGAGGGGCTGAGGGCTGTTTTCAGGCTGGTGGTTGTTGACGGACGCTCCCAACCGCTCCTTTTTTTTCTCTTTTTTTTATTTTATTCTGGGGCAGCTTTAGCTCTGGCTCTAGCTGTGAGGCTTCCGCTGGTTTGTTTGCATTCTATAATCGAAACAATGTCTAACTCCAGCTCTGAGATCCCAGCCGGCTATATTTGTTACAAAGTTTCAAACTGCCAGCTCAGAAGCCAGCAAGTGAGGCGGGGAACATTGGAGTCTGCAGCAAGCAAGCCTCATGTTCGCTTCCAGCTGCCTGGCTGCCGGCCGCCATCTTGGCTGACAGTTAATTTGCATATACTCACTGATTAGCCAATGAAAAGGGTAGCGGTCGTACGCTAATTACCATTTTTCTCTTTTAATAGTGTAGCTATATATATATATCAGTATAAGGAGCAATGTAAATATCTTGATATTCATTAAGAACTTCATAAAAGTCAAACCATATATCTGCTAAATGCACAATTTTTCATGAGGAATTTGAATTGATATCCACCTTTTAATCCCTGCACACTGTCTTTCAGGCATGATTCAAAGGTGTTTATAATCTGTTTAGATAGATCTCCAGAAATATCACGTGCAAGATACCCAATCCAACTGATAGCCACTAAACACATCATTTAATAAGAGTTTACTTATAGCTTGGAATAAATATAATTTTAAATTGGAAAGTCACCTTAATTACTGTGAGAGCAAGTGTCAAGTGAAATGATGATGCCTGACATGTAAAGTCCACTGAAAATGCAGTTTTTGAATTGACAAAGACCCCAGAAAATGCCTCCTCATCTCAGTGTTCTTTTTTATTCCATTGCCCAGGACGCTGCAATACCCAAGACAAGCCACCTCTACCCAAGTCACCATTGGAGGCGCCAGGCTTTGGTCAGGCAGAATGGAAAAAGTCTGCCTTCTATAAACCTATCAACGTTGTTTTCTCACCATCTAAGGGTTGTATGAAGATACAAATGTTCGGAAAAACACGTCGAGGTGAGGATGGTAAGGAATAAACAAAGGAGGGATCTTAACTTGATCAGGAGATGTAGCTTAATTGCTCAGCCTACTCTCTACTGAGTTCATTTTCCCCTCAAATGCGGAAACGGACTTCAGGAAAGAGGGACTAGGACTAAAGCTCCTGCAGACAGACATGTAGGCAGTGTGCCTTCAAGGACAGGGCAAGGTCGCTCAGCACAAATTTCCAGCATAGCGCCAGCTGACACTGAGGCAATAGACAGTGCTGATGTGTGTATGACATTTTACTCAGACCTTACTCTCTGGGAAGCACAAAGTCAGATCCTCTCACACTCACTCACACTTCTGTCATCCTCCATACCAAGTAAGGCTCTGTATGTCCTTCTTTTCCCTTGTTCTATCATATACACAGGCTTTCCCTCTTCATCTCTCTTTCCCATTCTCCATTCCCATTACGGAGATACACTCTTACCTTCACTTCTTCACATAATCATTATCAGATTCACTAATTCCATAATATGCACACACTAATCCCATTAATAATCCACATCGCCTCACACAGAAAACCTCTTTAGGTCAAAGTCTAATAAATTTATATGCCCTGAAGAAAATTTACTTTCATCTGTTTCCTTTCTAATCTATATGGCACTTCAGCTACCAGGCCTTCAGGTCTTCACTCAACTGAACATTCTGAGATCTCATACACCTTTCCCCTAATACTCTCAGTCTCACTGTCTTAGAGTAAGAACAAGGACCAGTCCTGCGCCGTTCACATGTGCTGTCATACCACATTGCAAACATGCACACAGTCATTCCCTCTCCTCTTTATCAACATGGAAAACACCAGAAATATTCTAATACATACATACAATTCCAAAAATACTTGCATATAAAACTACATCCTCATTACCACATTGATATGCCATGTAAACACCTCAAAGTATCCCACACATAGAATTCTGAAATATAATATGTATATGAACTTTCACTCCAAATTCTCATGTGGTCATGGACATCTTAACCCCTATAGATTTCACACACATCTTCTAGCTTGCTTATGTTAAAAATTTTCTTTCCCAGTATTCCATCAACCACTTCAAAATGTTTCCTGTACTGGAGCCTCTGAGATGCCAGCATTCCAGCCAGTCAGGAAACGGAAGAGCACAGAGCAGCACATTCAAGGTTTGTATGGCAAAGCCTGAAATGACACATGTCATTTCCAATCATTTTCCATTGTAGAAATGTAATCACATGGTCAGAACTACATTCAAGGGAAGTTAACAATGATAACATAGTTTTATGTCCAGGTTGAAAGAAGACAGCAATCTCAGTTCTATTTTCAAAGAAGCCACTTTGAACAAACCCAGTCACCCAGGACATATATTAGCACAATAACTACTCTGTGCATTTAATATTTTCATAGGAACCACATAACACTACCCATCCAGGCTGTGTGTGCTCAATGAATGTGGTACATGGTGGACTCTTTGTTTAAAGGACAGGTAAATACACAATTTACAAGAATGTGCTGCATATCTATTACTTTTATTTAATTTCTCAGCAAAGCTGAATTCAGGAGATGCTTTGCAGCACAAACACAAGGCAGTGGCCTTAACTCAATGCCAGAAAGCATGGAAGGCCTCTTCCTCAGAGATTTTACTCTGCATCTCTTCTAAAGACAGGCAAAATGATGCTGGTAAGGAGGGACTACTGAGTAGGATGCAAAGGGAGGTGGGATCTAGTCAGAACCCACGGTTGAGCTGAGTGTTTCTGCCCATTAACCGACAACAAGCTGCCCAGTACAAACAGATACTCCAATGATTCTGCATCTTCTTAGTAGGATCAGCAGTGAAAGCAAGGGACAACTCCGAAAACAGCTGGAGGGAGCCCAAGGAGATCAGTGGAGAACAGTGTTCTTTTGAGGAAATCATGGGAGAGGGCCTAAGGGGATGAGAGTTTTAGCAGAGAAACATGGAAGAATACGTTCCTATGAGCTGGCCAAGCACATGTCATATTACCAGGATCCTGGGAAGCACTAATAACTTAACATAGGCCCAACATGGTAGGATCCTCAAGAACTGACTTGAGGTAGAGTGCAGAGATACCCAGGCAAAAACACCATCATATCCATATATTCACATAGCCAGTATTTCCCATTCACATCCATCTCATATAACACCCCTTTGCTTTCACTGTCCCCGTCATTCATTTCCCTACAACATTTCACATGCATCTAAATTCTCCATGCTGGATTTTTGTCCATGCCATGCAAACCGTTATAATTTCTCTGACTCCTAAAACACTAGGTTAGTATCCTTGTTTTTTAATTTTATGGAAATACAAGTGGAGAATATATACTTTGTGTCTAGCTCCTTTCACTAATCAATATATTTTGGAACTTATCCATGTTGTGTATGACATTAATTTTGTTCCTTTTTGGTACATGTATATCATTGCATGAATATTATATTTTCATTGACTATAATTATCTGGTCATTAGGGTTGCTTCCCATCTGAGCTGCTGGAAAAGTGATATTGTGGGTAATATATTGCATGTATTTTTCACTATGGATACATTTCTGTTCAGTGAATGCTTAAGAGTTAGATTGCTAGGCCTTAGTTCCCATATTCTATCTTAATCCCTTCAGAACTGAATCTTTCATACTTTTAATTTCTAATGTTATACATCCTCCTATGACCTCTCTGCCATTTTTTTTCAAATCACAGGTATTTTTTATTTTATATAACTTCATTTCCACATCCCCTTTAATTATTCCCTCACATTTTGCAAATACACTAACTGCTCTAGTCTCAGAGTATATTCTCAGTAATAACATGCCTTATCTAAACAATCCTATCTAATAATAGACAAACATGGTAATTGACCATTCCTCTGTTACGCTTCCCATTGGCTAATCAGCAGGATATGCACATTAACTGCCAACAAAGATGGCGGCCGGCAGCCACACAGCTGAAGCGAGCAGGAGGTTTGCTTGCTCCGGTGGTGGAGGAAGCCAAGGTTTGCCGCCTGCCACGGCCCACCTCTGAGCTCTGGAAGCAACAATGCTTCAATTATAGGAGCTAAACAAACCCCAGATACCTGCTTTCAGCCAGCTGGGGCCTCAGAGCTTAGAGCGCCAGTGATGGCAACAGAGTTTCAATTATAGAAGGTAAACAAACCCAGATACCTGCTTTCAGCCAGCCAGGGCCTCAGAGCTGGAGCTGGCTCTCAGCTCCAGTGATAGCCATAGAAAGTAAATAAATCCCAGAATAAAATATTTAAAAAAAGAAAAAAAGGAAGAGGTTGGGAGCTTCAGTCACCTGCCAGCCTGAAAACGGCCCTCAGCCCCTCATCCAGGCTGGCCAGGTACCCCAGTGGGGACCCCCACCCTGAAGGGGGTGTGACCAGCTGCAAACAGCCATCAGCCCCTCTTCCAGGCTGGCCAGGCACCTAAGCAGGACACCCACCCTTATCTGGATCACCCTTCAGGACAAACCAGCCAGCCCCCACCCGTGCCCCAGGCCTCTATCGTATATAATAAGAGGGTAATATGCAAACTGACCCTAACAGCAGAACGACTGGGAATGACTGGTCACTATGACACACACTGACCACCAGGGGGCAGACGCTCAATGCAGGAGCTGCCCCCTGGTGGTCAGGGGGCTCTCACATGGAGGAGCTCTGCTCAGTCACAAGCCAGGCTGATGGCTGCCACTACAGTGGTGATCGTGGGAACCTCTCCTGCCTCCTTGGCAGTGCAAAGGATGTCTGACTGCAGCTTAGCTCTGCTCCCCACTGGCAAATGGACATCCCCTGAGGGCTGCAGGGCTGCCAGAGGAATGTCTGATTGCCATCTTAGGCCCGATCCCCAGGGGAGTGGACCTAAGCCAGCAAGTGGTCACCCCCGAGGGGTCCCAGACTGGGAGAGGGCACAGGCCAGGCTGAGGGACCCCCTAACCCCGAGTTCAAAAATTTTTGTGCACCAGGCCTCTAGTATATTATATAAAGCACTTAAATACATTGCTATTGATAATGCATTCTACATACATAAATGTGTGCTGAACTGACACCAGACAGAAAGCACACATAACCTTAACCTTTTCAGTCACACAAACTTCATCCCATATTCACATTAGCAAATACCAAATCAACCTCACATTAAGCCTTACCCAGTTTTAACCAATACATTATACATTTAAACACCAAGCACATTACATTCAAATAACACTCTGATACCCAATCTCACTGATATTCACAAAACACACCATTTAGTACGTTTACTTATACTTTGGAGTTAATGGCATTTTAAATGGAAAACTCATATTAGCTCCTATGAGAAGAGTTGTCATGTGTAGCAATGATGCCTCACATGTCTTGTCCACTCAACATGTACTTTTTGAGTTGACACAGACCTCAGGAAATGCCTCATCTCAATGTTCTATTTTATTCC
This sequence comes from Myotis yumanensis, assembly GCF_028538775.1. NCBI lineage: Eukaryota > Metazoa > Chordata > Mammalia > Chiroptera > Vespertilionidae > Myotis > Myotis yumanensis. The sequence goes on along the minus strand of NW_027223759.1, from coordinate 75,648,359 downwards.
ATTGCCCAGGACGCCGCATCAGCCAAGACAATGTCCCTCAGACCGAGTCACCCGTGGAAGCCCCAGCCTGTGGACCAGCTGCAGGAGAAAAGTCTTCCTTCTCAGAACATCCCATCGGTGTGTCCACCCGATCCAAGCGTACCCGTCTATATGATGATGGTAAGGAATATACAAAGGTGGGATCTGAGCTTTGTCATGAGCTGTAGCTCAATTCCTCAGCCTGCTCCCTATTAGTTCACTTTCCCCTCAAAAACAGGTAAGGGCTTTAGGGCAGAAGGACTAGGACTAAGGCTTCTGTGGAGGGACAGGTAGAGAGTGCGCCTTCCAGAACTGGGCAAAGTCCTGCAGCACAAATCCCCAACATACAGCACTGGGACAGCTGTGCCTGAGGTAGAGCACAGTGCTGACATGGATATGAGAGTTTACTCAGAACCTTCCCCTCAGATGAGAACAACATCAGATCCTCACACACTCACTCACACATCTTTCATCCTCCATACCAGGTAAAGCTCTCTATGTACTTCTTTTCCCTTGTTCTCCCATATACACAGGCTTTCCCTCTTCATCTCTCTTTCCCATTCTCCATTCCCATTATGGAGATACACTCTTACCTTCACTTAATCACATAATCATTATCAGATTCACTAATTCCATAATATGCACACACTAATCCCATTAATAATCCACAACCCCTCACAAAGAAAACCTCTTTAGGTCAAAGTAGAATAAACTTATATGCCCTGACGAAAATTTACTTTCATCTGTTTCCTTTCTAATCTGTATGGCACTTCAGCTACCAGGCCTTCAGGTCTTCACTCAACTGAACATTCTGAGATCTCATACACCCTTCCCCTAATACTCTCAGTCTCACTGTCTTAGAGTAAGAACAAGGACCAGTCCTGCGCTGTTCACATGTGCTGTCATACCACATTGCAAACATGCACACAGTCATTCCCCCTCCTCTTTATCAACATGGAAAACACCAGAAATATTCTAATACATACATACAATTCCAAAAATACTTGCATATAAAACTACATCCTCATTACCACATTGATATGCCATGTAAACACCTCAAAGTATCCCACACATAGAATTCTGAAATATAATATGTATATGAACTTTCACTCCAAATTCTCCTGTGGGTCATGGACATCTTAACCCCTATAGATTTCACACACATCTTCTAGCTTGCTTATGTTAAAAATTTTCTTTCCCAGTATTCCATCAACCACTTCAAAATGTTTCCTGTACTAGAGCCTCTGAGATGCCAGCATTCCAGCCACTCAGGAAACAGAAGAACACACAGCGGCACATTCAAGGTTTGTATGGCGAAGCCTGAAATGAGACATGTCATTTCCCATTGTAGTAATATATTCTCATGGTCAGAACCACCTTCAAGGGAAGCTAACAAAGATAGCATAGTTGTATGTCCAGGTTGAAAGAAGATAGCAATCTCGGTTCCATTTTCAAAGAAGCCACTTTGAACAAACCCAGTCACCCAGGACATATATTAGCACAATAAATACTCTGTGCATTTAATATTTTCATAGGAACCACATAACACTACCCATCCAGGCTGTGTGTGCTCAATGAATGTGGTACATGGTGGACTCTTTGTTTAAAGGACAGGTAAATACACAATTTACAAGAATGTGCTGCATATCTATTACTTTTATTTAATTTCTCAGCAAAGCTGAATTCAGGAGATGCTTTGCAGCACAAACACAAGGCAGTGGCCTTAACTCAATGCTAGAAAGCATGGAAGGCCTCTTCCTCAGAGATTTTACTCTGCATCTCTTCTAAAGACAGGCAAAATGATGCTGGTAAGGAGGGACTATTGAGTAGGATGCAAAGGGAGGTAGGATCTAGTCAGAACCCATGGTTGAGCTGAGTGTTTCTGCCCATTAACCGACAACAAGCTGCCCAGTACAAACAGATACTGCAATGATTCTGCATCTTCTTAGTAGGATCTGCAGTGGAAGCAACGGAAAACACCAAAAACAGCTGGAGGGAACCCAAGGAGATCAGTGGAGAACAGTGTTCTTTTGAGGAAATCATGGGAGAGGGCCTAAGGGGATGAGAGTTTTATCAGAGAACCATGGAAGAATACGTTCCTATGAGCTGGCCAAGAACATGTCATATTACCAGGATCCTGGGAAGCACTAATAACTTAACATAGGCCCAACGTGGTAGGATCTTCAAGAATTGAACTTCTGGTACAGTGCAGACATACCCAGGCAAAGACACCATCACATCCATATATTTACACAGTCAGTATTTCCCATTCACATTCATCTCATATAAGACCCCTTTGCTTTCACTTTCCCCATCTTTCATTTCCCTACAACATTTAACATGCATCTGAATTCTCCATGCTGGATTTTTGTCCATGCCATGCAAACCGATATAATTTCCCTGGCTCCTAAGACGCTAGATTAGTATCCTTGTTTTTTAAATTTTATGGAAATACAAGGGCACAGTATATACTTTGTGTCTAGCTCACGGGTGGGCAAACTTTTTCACTGGAGGGCCACAATGGGTTCTTAAACTGGACCGGAGGGCCAGAACAAAAGCATGGATGGAGTGTTTGTCTGAACTAATATAAATTCAAAGGAAACATCATTACATAAAAGGGTATGGTCTTTTTTTTTTTAGTTTTATTTATATCAAACGGGCCCGATCCGCTCTGCGGGCCATAGTTTGCCTTCGGCTGGTCTAGCTCCTTTCACTAATCAATATATTTTGGAATTTATCCATGTTGTGTATGACATTAATTTTGTTCATTTTTGGTACATGTATATCATTGCATGAATATTATATTTTCATTGACTATAATTATCTGGTCATTAGGGTTGCTTCCCATCTGAGCTGCTGGAAAAGTGATATTGTGGGTAATATATTGCATGTATTTTTCACTATGGATACATTTTTGTTCAGTGAATGCTTAAGAGTTAGATTGCTAGGCCTTAGTTCCCATATTCTACCTTAATCCCTTCAGAACTGAATCTTTCATACTTTTAATTTCTAATGTTATACATCCTCCTATGACCTCTCTGCCATTTTTTTTCAAATCACAGGTATTTTTTATTTTATATAACTTCATTTCCACATCCCCTTTAATTATTCCCTCACATTTTGCAAATACACTAACTGCTCTAGTCTCAGAGTATATTCTCAGTAATAACATGCCTTATCTAAACAATCCTATCTAATAATAGACAAACATGGTAATTGACCATTCCTCTGTTACGCTTCCCATTGGCTAATCAGCAGGATATGCACATTAACTGCCAACAAAGATGGCGGCCGGCAGCCACACAGCTGAAGCGAGCAGGAGGTTTGCTTGCTCCGGTGGTGGAGGAAGCCAAGGTTCGCCGCCTGCCACGGCCCACCTCTGAGCTCTGGAAGCAACAGTGCTTCACTTACAGAAGCTAAACAAACCCCAGATACCTGCTTTCAGCCAGCTGGGGCCTCAGAGCTTAGAACGCCAGTGATGGCAACAGAGTTTCAATTATAGAAGGCAAACAAACCCAGATACCTGCTTTCAGCCAGCCAGGGCCTCAGAGCTGGAGCCGGCTCTCAGCTCCAGTGATAGCCATAGAAAGTAAATAAATCCCAGGATAAAATATAAAAAAAGAAAAAAAGGAGAGGTTGGGAGCTTCAGTCACCTGCCAGCCTGAAAACGGCCCTCAGCCCCTCATCCTGGCTGGCCAGGCACCCCAGTGGGGACCCCCACCCTGAAGGGGGTGTGACCAGCTGCAAACAGCCATCAGCCCCTCTTCCAGGCTGGCCAGGCACCTAAGCAGGACCCCCACCCTGATCTGGATCACCCTTCAGGGCAAACCAGCCAGCCCCCACCCGTGCCCCAGGCCTCTATCGTATATAATAAGAGGGTAATATGCAAACTGACCCTAACAGCAGAACGACTGGGAATGACTGGTCACTATGACACACACTGACCACCAGGGGGCAGACACTCAATGCAGGAGCTGCCCTCTGATGGTCAGTGCGCTCTCACAGGGGGGACCTCTGCTCAGTCACAAGCCAGGCTGATGGCTGCCAGTACAGCGGTGGTGGTGGGAGCCTCTCCTGCCTCCTCAGCAGTGCTGAGGATATCTGACTGCAGCTTAGGTCTGCTCCCCACTGGCAAATGGACATCCCCTGAGGGCTGCCAGGCTGCCATTGGAATGTCTGATTGCCATCTTAGGCCTAATCCCCCGTGGAGCTGGCCTAAGCCAGCATGTGGCCATCTGCGAGGGGTCCCAGATTGCGAGATGGCACAGGCCGTGCTGAGGGACCCCCTTACCCTCGAGTGCACAAATTTTTGTGCACCAGACCTCTAGTCTACACTAATAAAAGAGAAACATGGTAATTAGCCTACAACTGCAACCCTTCCCATTGGCTAATCAGCATATCCTTATGCAAATTAACGGTCAGCCAAGATGGCAGCTGGCAGCCATGCAGTGAAGCGAGCAGGGAGGCTTGCTTGCTCTAGTGACGGCGGACTCCAACGTTCCCCGCCTGCCGCTGCCGGGCTCTCAGCTGCAACTCTAAGCAACTATATACTATGTTGCAAATAAGAAGCTAAATAAAACCCCAGATACCGGCTTTCATTCAGCCGGGCTTCAGCCAGCCGGACCGAAACATTGTATCGATGTTTTCAGCAGTGAGGCCTCAGCGCTAAAGCTGGTCCAGAATAAAAAAAAAAAAAAGAAAAATAATAGGAGCGGTTTGGGAGATTCAGTCACCCGCTTCCGGAAAACAGCCCTCAGCCCCTCACCCAGACTCGCCAGACACCCCAGTGGGGACCCCCACCCTGATCCAAGACACCCTTCAGGGCAAACCGGCTGCCCCCCACCCGTGCACCAGGCCTCTATTCTATATAGTAAAAGGGTAATATGCCTCCCAGCACCGTGATCAGCAGAGCAGCGAGGCTCCCGGCACCGGGATCAGCGTGACAGGGGGCAGCGCCCAAACCCCTGATCGCCCCGCGGCTCTGTGTGTGACAGGGGGCGGGGCCACAACCTCCCTATCTGTCCTGCTCTGTTCGAGACAGGGGAAGGCGCCCCAACCCCCTGATCAGCCCTGCTCTGTGCCGGATAGGGGGGAACTCCCCAATCCCCTGATCGCCCTGCGGCTCTGTGTTTGACAGGGTGCGGTGCACCAACCCCCTGATCAGCCCTGCTCTGTGTGTGACAGGGTACAGTGCCCCAACCTGCCCCCCAACCCACCCCCCCCCCCCCCACGGGCCCTGCTCTGTGTGTGACAGGGTAGAGCCATAACCTCTCCATTGGCCCTGCCCTGAGTGTGACAGGGTGCAGCACCCCAACCCCCTGATCCGCCCTGCTCTGTGGGTGATAGAGGGTGGCGCGCCAACCCCCCTCCACAGGTCTTGCTCTGTGTGTGACAGGGTAGAGCCATAACCTCCCCATTGGCCCTGCCCTGAGTGTGACAGGGTGCAGCACCCCAACCCCCTGATCCGCCCTGCTCTGTGTGTGACAGGGGGCGGTGCCCCAGGTCCCCTATCGGCCCTACTCTGTGAGTGACAGGGGGGAGCTCCTCAACCTCCTGATCAGCCCTGCTCTGGGCGTGACAGGGGGGAGCTCCTCAACCCCCTGATCGAACCTGCTCTGTGTGTGACAGGGTAGAGCCATAACCTCCCCATTGGCCCTGCCCTGAGTGTGACAGGGGGCAGCGCCCCAACCCCCTGATGGCCCTGCTCTGTGAGTGACGGGGACAGCGCCCCAACCCCCTGATCGGCTCTGCTCTGTGCATGACAGGGGGTGGCGCCACAACCTCCCCATCGACTCTGCCTTGAGTGTGACAGGGGGCGGTGCCCCAACCCCCCAATCGGCCCTACCCTGAGCGTGACTGAGGGTGGTATCGCAACCTCCCAATCCGCCCTGCTCTGTGCATGACAGGGAGCAGCGCCCCAACTCCCCAATCGGCCCTGCTCTGAGCCTCACCAGGGGCTGCACCTAGGGATTGGGCCTGCCCTTGGCCACCAGGGAGAAGGCCTAAGCGAGCAGGCCGTTATCTCCCAAGGGGTCCCAGACTGCGAGAAGGCACAGGCCGGGCTGAGGGACCCCCTAACCTGCAGTGCACAAATTTTTGTGCACCAGGCCTCTAGTATAATATATAAAGCACTTAAATACATTGCTATTGATAATGCATTCCACATACATAAATGTGTGTTGAACTAACACCAGACAGAAAGCACACATAACCTTAACTTTTTCAGTCACACAAACTTCATCCCATATTCACATTAGCAAATACCAAATCAACCTCACATTAAACCTTAACCCAGTTTTAACCAACACATTATGCATTTAAACACCAAGCACATTACATTCAAATAACACTTTGATACCCAATCTCACTGATATTCACAAAACACACCATTTAGTATGTTTACTTATACTTTGGAGTTAATGGAATTTTAAATGGAAAACTCATATTAGTTCCTATGAGAAGAGTTGTCATGTGTAGCAATGATGCCTCACATGTCATGTCCACTCAACATGTACTTTTTGAGTTGACACAGACCTCAGGAAATGCCTCATCTCAATGTTCTATTTTATTCCATTGCCCAGGACGCCGCATCAGCCAAGACAATGTCCCTCAGCCCGAGTCACCTGTGGAAGCCCCAGCCTGTGGACCAGCTGCAGGAGAAAAGTCTTCCTTCTCAGAACATCCTATCGGTGTGTCCACCCGATCCAAGCGTACCCGTCTATATGATGATGGTAAGGAATATACAAAGGTGGGATCTGAGCTTTGTCATGAGCTGTAGCTCAATTCCTCAGCCTGCTCCCTATTAGTTCACTTTCCCCTCAAAAACAGGTAAGGGCTTTAGGGCAGAAGGACTAGGACTAAGGCTTCTGTGGAGGGACAGGTAGAGAGTGCGCCTTCCAGAACTGGGCAAAGTCCTGCAGCACAAATCCCCAACATACAGCACTGGGACAGCTGTGCCTGAGGTAGAGCACAGTGCTGACATGGATATGAGAGTTTACTCAGAATCTTCCCCTCAGATGAGCACAAAATCAGATCCTCACACACTCACACATCCGTCCTCCTCCATACCAGGTAAGGCTCCATTTCTCCTACTTTTCCCTTGTTCTCTCATATACACAGACCTTACTTCTTCATCTGTATTTCCCATTCTCTAGCAGGATTACCTAGATGCACTCTTACCCTCATTCCTTCACACAATCATTTCCAGACTCACCCATTTACACACTAGTTCCATAAGTAATCTACTTCCCCTCACACAGATAACCTCTTTAGGTCAAACTGTAGAAAACTCACATGCACTGAAGGAAATGAACTTTCATCTGTTGTGTCCCTACTAATCATATGCCACTTCATCCACCAGGCCATAAGACCTTCATAGAGGTGAACATTCTGAAAGCCCATAACACACTCAGTCTCACTGTCTCACATTAAAACAGGTACCACCCCTGCACTGTTCACATGCGCTGTCACACTACATAACAAGCATGCGTTCACCAATTTGCCATTCTCTTTTAGCAACACAGAAACACTTCCAAGATATGGTCAAGAATATATATACAACTCTAGAAGAACATGCTACTCAACCTATATCCTCATTCTGATATAGTTATACCATGTAAACACCTCAGATATAGCACACCACATACAGAATTCTGAAATATCACATATATGTCTATTTTTACTTCACATGGTCACATACTGCATGTGTACCTTAACTCCTACAGTCCCTACATATATTTTCTAATCTTTTTATGTTTCAAATTTTCTTTCCTAGAAATCAAGGAAATGACTGTATCCCAGGACTCGGAGCAAACGGAGAACTCCTCTGACTATTCACATCCCTACATTCCTTCCCACCCACCTAATAATAACGAGCCCTTTATGTCCCCAGTGCATGGGACAGATGTAAGGCCCATGAAAATTTACTATATGCATGTACAACTGAAAAGGGGTGTGGCCGTCTTATACCACACAAAGGAAGGGTGGGAGCCACCCTCAAAAAAAATCAAAATGGAAGAAATGACCTACATTGGAAAGATCCACAAAAATGTCCCCGTCTATCACATGTCTGAGAAGAAACACCTGATTGCCCATGAGCCCATGTTAGACAGCGGAGCCCAGGAGAAAAGGGAGGAGGCTGACAGTCCAGCACAGCCTCCAGCTCTGGGCTGGTATCCCAGCACTAAGACACCTGAGTGGCTGGTGGCCCTGGACAGTGGGTTCAGGTGCATGGCCTGCTGCAGGGTTTTCCCTAGCTTAGCAATCCTTCAGGACCATGTGGAGTATGGGGTCAGAGAGGGCTTCAGCTGCCATGTTTTCCATAATGCCATGGCTCATCTAAAGTTCAAAGCACGTATTAGGAGGAAGAAGGAGAAAGAAGAGAGGGCATTATTTAGACGCTAAATGACCAACATTTTGCCATGAAGACAACCTTGTACAACTAAAGAGATTGTTTTTCAGCCCCTAAAAGAGAGGATGTGAACGTTAAACTCCACTGAGGAGGCTCATTCCCTTCAAGCAGACATACTATCCAACCTTTATACTCCTACCTACCACCACCATCTCTACACCGTACCACCTATCCCAGCAGACAGCCCCTTTTAATACCATCCACCATTTTCCTAAGGGACAAGAAGTCATTCCAGATACTGCCTTCCCTCTCTCCAACTTTATTATATACCATCCATGAAAACATTCTTAATGCAAAAGACTGCAAACACTACAAAATCTTGATAGTACAGATTGTAATTCTTCTCCCCTGTATTCACCCCCATATTTCTATGCAATTGGTCTTTGTTAACAAATTTACATATTTTTCTATATCCCTTTCTTTAAATGAAGATATACATTTTTTCAATAACTTCCTCTAACGTATTCAGCTGCACCATTATTTGGCTGGTAGACAGCCATTGTGGAAGTATAAAAAGGTACTACATGGATGAAAGCAAAAGCAATTATAATCCACCTCTAAACTTCTACGAACTTGTGGAAACACAGGTGCACATACACTCCTCATACATATGTATCCATGGGGAAGGATGAGCACACAATGAACAATTACAGGATACTCTATTATTTAGATTAACGTGTATATATACAGGTTTCTAAAATGTCATAGTGCATATTTAAGTTTAATAACTTTAGAAGGGTGACAGCTACCAACTGTTGAAAAACACAATTTACATTTTTATTTACATCCATGTCATTTATACTTATTTGACTCTGTATATTTTTAACTACCAATGTTAATTTTTTTCTCTGTGCCATCCTCAGAGGATATGAAAGAAAAAATTAAAATTCAAAAAGTATTATTTATAATTCCCGAAACTATACGGGAAAATGGAAAATAAAATAGATCCCCTTTTAAATGATCTTTATAATTTGTAGCTTTTACCCTTTTGAAATTATTAAAGCTTAAACCTGTACTATGATATTTTGGACACCTTTATGTATACATATTAGATTATCTTGTAACTTTTCATTTTGTGCCGCATTCTTCCCCATAAAAACACATGTAAAAGAACTATATGTGCACCTGTGTGTCCACAAGTACACAGAAGCTAAGAGATGGATTACAGTTACTGTTGTTCTTTTCTGAGTATTTTTTTACTTCTTCCTTTGAAAAAAGGCTGTTTTCTGCCAAATATGTAGGCAAGCCAGACTAGTTAAGTAAAGTCATTACTTCTCTATCTTCCTGTCATCATCCGACCTAGTTACCCCGAGTAAACATCTATCCATGACCAATCTGTACTGATAACTTGGAAGAGTAAAACAGGAGAGTGAGAGATTGGTGATGGTGGTAGTAGTGAGTTATCTTCTGTCTGCAACTCACTTGAAGCTTTTTCCACTGCTAGGCTTGCTTCAGTTCCTCTCCTTTGAAATACTGGGCTGTTTAAACAGTGACTAAGTCATTAGCCTTCCTTTACTAAGTTCAGTTAAGTTCTTGATTTTTTCCCTCAATTAGCCTAAGCCATTTCCTATAGTTTGTAACATAAAGTTCTTTAATTAATGCAAGTTAGCTTCAACAGAATAACTTCTTCCATTTTAATAGCTGAAATGACATAACCTAGAAAGGAGGAACACATTATATTCCTCTGACTTTATATTGAAACAGTAAGGGATATACCGGTAGTCAGTACGTATACTATGTCCTTGATTAATTAGGAAAGTGCATTTGCAGATCTAGAGCCAACATTTTTATGCACCTCTACCACCACCATCTCTACAACCACCCCAGCAATATGAGCAGACGGCCCCTTTTAATACCACATAGCACAAGGCAGACCACACATCCCAGATACTGCCTTACCCTCTATCCAACTTACTATACCCCCTACATATGTCATTCATGAACATATGCATGATGCAAAAGACTTTATAAACATTTTAAAATTTTTGGAATAGAAACTGCAATACTCCTCCCTTCTACTCAGCCCTAACATTTCTATGAAAGTGTTCTTTGTTAAGATAGCATGTACTGGAGCCTAGAATGTAATTGCAAAGTAATGTATATTGATTTGTAACAACAGGAATTTTGTTAAATGGACAAAGCAAATAAAATTTCTTACATGCTACCAATTCCATTTTTGGCGTTTACTATTTGTTCTTATTTTTTATATGAGGTCTAATAAGTATTATTTGTATATATTATACTAAGTTATTTCCCCCATTTTCTAAAAAAAAATGATGTATATATATATATATATATATCCTGTTGAGATTCAAAATCCTCTCTATGCTTGTCATCATTTTCTGCCTCATTCCAGTATACCTAATACTAAGTACACTATAAAATACTTTTTAAAAAGTCTAGCACTTTCTACACTGTCTACCCAAGAATGATTAAAGTATCTAAAATTATGTTTTGTATAATAAGGACAGCTTTCACTTTTCTACAGGTTAAAAATTGAGTGCACTCTAAAATCATTTCCCCTTATTATTGAGTTGTGCCTTTGTTTTAAATTCATAGTAATTTTATATTATATAATTTTTATTTATTCATAGTATAGTAATGTTTTGAAAGTTTTCTCTTGAAGATACCACATGACCTCAGTCCTTTGCGGAATATAGTGAACAACATAGACTGATGAAGAGGGACAAATCCAGAGACAGAGAAGCAGCAATCAGACTGTCAAACCTCAGAGGGAAGCTAGGGGAGGGTGGGGGTAAAGGGGAGAGATCAACCAAAGGACTTGTATGCATGCATATAAGCCCAATCAATGGACACAGACAACAGGGGGATGAAAGCACGAGTGGGGAAGGAGTGGAGGTTAAAGGGGGTTGAGGACACATATGTAATACCTTAACCAATAAAGAAATTAAAGATTAAAAATTAAAAAAAGCCTGACCGGTTTGGCTCAGTGGATAGAGCGTCGGCCTGCGGAATCAAAGGTCCCGGGTTCGATTCCGTTCAGGGGCATGTATGTTGGTTGCAGGCACATCCCCAGTGGGGGGTGTGCAGGAGGCAGCTGATCGATGTTTCTCATCTGTGTTTCTAACTCTCCCTCTCTGTAAAAAAAATCAATAAAATATATTTTTTAAAAAATTAAAAAAAGAACAATGCTAGCAATTAATTAAAAAGAATTATTAAAATGTCTCACTTGCATTTCACTATGCAATTCTTTTTATTAAGAAGTCTTATGGAAATAAAAAAAATCAAACTGCAACATTTTCCCAAAGAATAAACCATTTCAGAATGTCATGGAATATTTCATATTACTCATGCAGAGAAGTCTACAACTTAAAACTTATTTTCTTGTTTAAAACATATAGATCTATAACTCAAAGTTTTTTCAATGAATATTATAAAGAGCTTACATCTATATGAACAATGAGAAGTGAACAACTGAATTTCACAAATTGAGAATATATTGACATACTGAGAAGTTGCAATTTGACTCATAACTTGGTTTATGAACTACATTCTGTAACTTGTTGGAAGGGTTTAACACAAATTATGAATTGATCCCTTTCATTTGTCTCATTATTGCTATATATGATATATTTCCTAGCGGCAGAGCAAACTGAGTCAAGTGTGATTAAAGCAGATACTACTCCCCGCCTCCTCTGGCCAGCCAGACAAACTTTTTTTCATCCGAAAAGACAACTCAAATAAGACCTCCTCAGTGAAGATTTCTGGGATTTTTCTTCTTGCATACCCCATCTGCGCTTTAAGAACATTAGTACATAGATCTGCACTTGCTGCATTATTCTGGTGGTTTGCCTGCTTGTTATTCTGTTCTCCTTGAGAGCACCTCTTCATCCAGCAATCTCTATGAAATGCTTGTGCAATGAGTAGGGTGAAAAGTGAATAATACATTTTGATCTGTTATGACCTGACCAATAAAAAGTAAAGATCCAAGATTTTCAAAACCACATTATTAGTCTTCTGATTGCAAAGACTCTTAACTTTCTAAATGAATAGTAACTGAATGTGACTTCATAAGAACTACACATCACACAGATTGTTCCTATATATCATTTAAATTTTTCACTATAGATTTAAATGTATCATCCTATCTCATAATAGACAAACATGGTAATTAACCATACCTCCGACACACTTCCCATTGGCTAATCAAGGCGATATGCAAATTAAATGCCAACCAAGATGGTGGCCGGCAGCCAGGCAGCTGAAGCGAACAGGAGGCTTGCTTGCTCCAGTGATGGAGGAAGCCAAGGTTCCCCGCCTGCCGCTACCAGCCTCTGAGCTGCAGTCTAAGAAACAATGTTGCAATTATAGAAGCTAAACAATCCCCATGCTTTCAGCCAGCCAGCCTGAGCTGTAGTTGCAACAGTGTTTCAATTATACAACCCAAACAAACCCAGATACCTGCTTTCAGCAGCCGAGGCCTCAGAGCTAAAGCCAGCTCTCAGCTCAAGACAGCCATAGAAGGTAAATAAAACCCAGAATAAAAAAAAAAAGAAAAAAAGGAGAGTTTGGGAGCTTCAGTCACCCACCAGCCTGAAAACGGCCCTCAGCCCCACACCCCGGCTGGCCAGGCACCCAAGTGAGACCCCCACCCTGATTCAGGACACCCTTCAGGGCAAACCAGCCAGCCCCCACCTGTGCACCATGCCTCTATCCTGTATAGTAAAAGGGTAATATGCCTCCCAGCACCGGGATCAGCGGAGCAGTGAGGCCTCCCAGCACAGGGATCAACGGAGCAGCGAAGCCTCACTGCCCCAGTGTCAAGCGGAGCCGCGAGGCCTCCCAGCACTGGGATCAGCGGAGCAGCGAGTCCTCCTGGCCCCTGGAGCAGTGTCACAGGGGGCAGCGCCCAAACCCCCTGATCGCCCTGGGGCTGTGTCTGTGACAGGGGGTGGGGCCACAACCTCCCTATCTGCCCTACTCTGTTCGTGACAGGGAAAGGCGCCCCAACCACCTGATCAGCCCTGCTCTGTGCCTGATAGGGGGGCACTCCCCAATCCCGATTGCCCTGCGACTCTGTGTTTGACAGGGTGCGGTGCACCAACCCCCTGATCGGCCCTGCTCTGTGTGTGACAGGGTACAGCGCCCCAACCCCCCTCTCCCCCCATGGGCCCTGTGAGTGACAGGGGGCGGGGCCACAACCTCCCTATCGACCCTGCTCTGTTCTTGACAAGGGAAGGTGCCCCAACCCCATTATTGATCCTGCTCTGTGCCTGATAGGGGGGAGCTCCCCAACGCCCTGATTGGCCCTTCTCTGTGTGTGACAGCGTGTGGCACCCCAACCCCCACATGGGCCCTGCTCTGTGTGTGACAGGGTGGAGCCACAACCTCCCCATCGTCCTTGCCCTGTGTGTGACAGGGGGGAGTACCTCAACCCCCTGATCGGCCCTGCTCTGTGGGTGACAGGGTACGGAGCGCCAACCCCCTAATCGGCCCTGCTCTGTGCATGACAGGGGGTGGTGGCACAACCTCCCCATCGACCCTGCCTTGAGTGTGACAGGGGGCGGTGCCCCAAACCCCCAATTGGCCCTACCCTGAGAGTGACTGGTTGTGGCATCGCAACCTCCCGATCCACCCTGCTCTGTGCATGACAGGGGGGAGTGACCCAAATCCCCAATCGGCTCTGCTCTGAGCGAGACCAGGGGCTGCACCTGGGGATAGGGCCTGCCCTCTGCCACCCGGTAGTAGGCCTAAGCCAGCAGGGTGTTATCTTCCGAGGGGTCCCAGACTGAGAGAGGGGACTAGTGGGGCTGAGGGACACCACCCCCCGCCAGTGCACAAATTTTTGTGCACCAGGCCTCTAGTCTATTATAAAACACTAGAGGCCCGGTGCACAAAAATTTGTGCACTTGGGGGTGTCCCTCAGCCCGGCCTATGGCTTCTTGCAGTCTGGGACCCCTTGGAGGATGTCCACCTGCTGCCATAGGCCCGATCCCTGGGGGACCGGGCCCAAGCTGGCAGTCAGACATCCCTCTGACAGCCCAGCAGCCCTCGGGAGATGTCCACTTGCTAGCAGGGAGCAGGCCTAAGCTGTAGTCGGACATCCTTAGCGCTGCTGAGGAGGCAGGAGAGGCTCCCACCACCACCACTGTACTGGCAGCCGTCAGCCTGGCTTATGGCTGAGCAGAGCTCCCCCTGTGGGAGCGCACTGACCACCAGGGGGAAGCTCCTGCATTGAGCGTCTGACCCCTGGTGGTCAGTATGTGTCATAGTGACCAGTCATTCCCAGTCGTTCTGCTGTTAGGGTCAATTTGCATATTATCCTTTTATTATACAGAACTAGAGGCCCTGTGCACAAAAATTTGTGCACTCGGGGGGGGGGGGGGTCCCCCAGCCCGGCCTGTGCCCTCTCACAGTCTGGGACCCCTCGGGAGGTAACGACCTGCTGGCTTAGGCCTGCTCCCGGGTGGCAGAGGGCAGGCCCAATCCCTAAGTGCAGCCCCTGGTCGGGCTCAGAGCAGGGCCGATTGGGGAGTTGGGGCGCCACCCCGTCATTCACAGAGCAGGGTGGATCGGGAGGTTGCAATGCCACCCTCAGTCACTTTCAGGGTAGACTGATTGGGGGGTTGGGGCACCGCCCCCTGTTACACTCAAGGCAGGGTCGATGGGGAGGTTGCGGCGCCACCCCCTGTCACGCACAGAGCAGGGCCAATTAGGGGGTTGGGGCGCTGCCCCCTGTCACTCACAGAGCAGGGCCCATCAGGGGGTTGAGGAGCTCCCCCCTGTCACTCACAGAGTAGGGCCAATAGGGGAGCTGGGGCACCGCCCCCTGTCACACACAGAGCAGGGCGGATCAGGGGGTTGGGGCGCTGCACCCTGTCACACTCAGGGCAGGGCCAATGGGGAGGTTATGGCTCTACCCTGTCACACACAGAGCAGGGCCCGTGGGGGCAGGGGGTTGGGGCACCGCACCCTGTCACACACAGAGCAGGGCCGATCAGGGGGTTGGTGCGCCGCACCCTGTCAAACACAGAGCCGCAGGGCAATCGGGGGATTGGGGAGCTCCCCCCTATCAGGCACAGAGCAGGGCTGATCAGGGGGTTTGGGCGCTGCCTGCTGTCACGCTGATCCCGGTGCCGGGAGCCTCACTGCTCCGCTGATCCCAGTGCCGGGAGGCATATTACCCTTTTACTATATAGGATAGAGGCCTGGTACACGGGTAGGGGCTGGCTGGTTTGCCCTGAAGGGTGTCCTGGATCAGGGTGGGGGTCCCCACTGGGGTGCCTGGCCAGGCTGACTGAGGGGCTGAGGGCTGTTTTCACGCTGGCAGTTGACTAAAAGCTCCCAACTGCTCCTTGTTTTCTTTTTTTTTTTTTTTATTCTGGGCCAGCTTTAGCTCTGAGGCCTCGCTGCTGAAAACATGGATACAATGTTGCGGTCCGGGGCTGACTGAAAGCCTGTTTTGTTTAGCTTCTTATTTGCAACATAGTAATAGTTGCTTAGAGTTGCAGTTGAGAGGCCAGCAAGTGGGGGGGGGGCGGGGGGAGGACATTGGAGTTCGCAGTCCCTGGAGGAAGCAAACCTCCCTGCTCGCTTCAGTGCATGGCTGCCGGCCGCCATCTTGGCTGACAGTTAATTTGCATAAGGATACACTGATTAGCCAATGGGAAGGGTAGCGGTCGTACGCCAATTACCATGTTTCTCTTTTATTAGTGTAGATAGAGGCCTGGTGCACGGGTGGGGGCCGACTGGTTTGCCCTGAATGGTGTCCTAAATCAGGGGGTGGTCCTGCTGGGGTGCCTGGCCAGCCTGGGTGAGGGGGTGATGGCTGTTTTCAGACTGACCAAGTCCCCTGGCGACAGAAGCTCCCAGCCTTTCCTTTTTTTGCTGTTTTTTTTTATTCGCTCCAGCTTCATGCCAATGTCGCCTGGAAGCAGGTATCTGGGGTTTATTTACCTTCTATAATTGAAACTTTGTTGCCTTGAGTGTAGCTTAGAGCAGGTCGTGGCAGGTGGGGAACCTTGGTTTCCTCCATCACTGGAGCAAGCAAGCCTCCTGCTCACTCCAGCTCCATGGCTGCCAGCTGCCATCTTTGTTGGCAGTTAATTTGCATATCTCGCTGATTAGCCAATGGGAGGCATAGGAGAGATACGGTCAATTACCATGTTTTTCTATTATGCAGTAAGATTCTTTATTTTTTCCACTGCTTTATGGCATACCATGTATTTTTTCACAGTATTATCTTCTTCATGAAATGCTTTTTAAAAAGCCTCTCATTTCTTTACCAACTAAATTTTGATATGCTAGAAGGATTTGGCTTCTCTCTCTCTTTGTTTTATTGATTTCAGAGAAAGGAAGAGAGAAGTAGAGCGAGATAGAAACATCAATGATGAGAGAGAATCTTCCATTTGCTGCTTCCTCCTCAACCCACACTGGGGATCAAGCCCTCACCCAGGCATGTGCCCTGATCAGGACTCAAACCATGACATCCTAGTTCATGGGTAGCTACTCTACCACTGAGCAACACCAGCCTGATGAACTTGGCTTCTCTCTAAGAAAGAGTCTCACTTGCCCACAGGCTGTGCCCAATGCTTTACCCAGAACTCAATAATTGTTCCTTGTTATTCATTTATATAAATGGGCAATATACTTAGCATCCAGAAAAATCAGATAAAACTGTTTGAAAAGAAAACATTTCTACAAGAACCTCTCTTAAGAATATAAATGTAGACACACACACACACACACTTCCTGACTTACAAGAGGATTACAAATCAAGTTTAAAAAAGTTTTAGTAAAAATGCATTGAATAGTACAAGCTATAGTATCAATTGTTTACCCTTCTAATCGCATGCATCACCACATAGTATCATACCACAGACTGCCAGCCCAGGAAAAGGTTAAAATTCAAAATTTGGAGTATGGTTTCCATGCCATAGTAAAGTTAAAAAATTATCTATTAAAATTGTAAGCCATTCCCTAGCTTGTTTGGCTCAGTGGATAGAGTGTACGCCTGCGAACTGAAGGGTCCTGGGTTTGATTAAGGTCAAGGGCACGTCCATTCTTGTGCTGTTGGGCTGAATTATCTCTACCTAAATCCTCACTTCCTGTAGGAGACAGTGTTGCCAAAGCAGAGTGGCCAAGCTGGGAACTATTCAGGGCATTGTGATAGCTCCTGTGTTTGAGAGACAGAGAATGCACTTCTGAAATGGAATGGGAACAATAACCAGGTTAATTAAGGAGAGCTCTACTAAAGAATCTGAAGGAAGAAATGATTCTCAAAGCTACTCTTCACAAATAGTAGCATATTACATCCTCAAATATTTGTGAGAACACTGTATTTACATTGCATATAAATACATACTCTCTCACCAGAAACATTGCTTTCAATTTCACTTTGAGGAAGCATCTTATTTTGTTACTCCTACAAAATTACTCTTTTTATAACTTTCAAACCAATTTCTTACATTTAAAGATATATATAACATTACATATGATAAGATAATAGCATTAATTAATTTTTTATTGAAAAGATCTCTGCAGAGTGCCAGGCACTCATTAGGAATTGCTGATTCTCTTGAAATGATGCAACCTCTACTTTCAAAGAGTTTATTTTGATGAGGAAGACAAACAGGTAAAGAGGTTTTACAATATGGCCTGTTAAGTGCTCTGATAATATTCTGGACAGTTTTGTGATTCATTTCATTTTAGTTTGTTATGCCCTCTATTCAGTTTCCACATAATAGCAATAGACTTGCCTGAATATTAAGGACATATGGATTGATATATACTGTTGGTTAGAAACCTTCTGATTAGAATAAACCATTAATGGAGAGGCTGGAACTTGTCCCATTGGATGCCACTAGGGACATTTCATCATGTCTATGACACTGTCATAATGTTTCTACTAGAAAGTAAAAGTGAAATTGGAGTGAACAGAAATGGTGATGCAACATGGGTAAAGCACAGTATAATCAAGATGCTTTTCAAAGTCTCACTAGGTTAACTATGGAACTGCAGAGATTGGGGAATGTATCTGAAGTAAAGCAAACGTGACTTGCTGATGGAGTACCTGTGGAAAATGAGAGTAATGGGAAATCAAGATGTACATTTACAGGCCGAAACCGGTTTGGCTCAGTGGATAGAGCGTTGGCCTGTGGATTGAAAGGTCCCAGGTTCGATTCCGGTCAAGGACATGTACCTGGGTTGCAGGCACATCCCCAGTAGGAGATGTGCAGGAGGCAGCTGATCGATGTTTCTCTCTCATCGATGTTTCTAACTCTCTATCTCTCTCCCTTCCTCTCTGTAAAGAGTCAATAAAATATATTTTAAAAAAAAAAAAGATGTACATTTACAGCAATGTGATAATGCAAGTTACTGAGATATTAAAGACTAAGGAAGAAATGGATTCAGGAAAACAAAAATTAATAGATCTTTTAGAAATATAAAAAGTTAGAAAAGGCTATAAAATATGAAATGCAAATGCCAAATAGGTTTGGAAATAAATACATCTGAAGAACAAAGAACAAAGCTGGATGTGTGTTATTTGGGAGTAGACATGAGATAGTAATGGGGCCACTCAACATCTGGGTCCCCTGATATGTTTAGGAATGTCCTCACATTTCAAATCTGAATGGGAATCAGATATCACCTCCCAATAAAAAATCTGGCAATACCAGATTCTTGCATTCCCAGCCTGCTTTATAGCTATTAGGTTTTCTAATCAGATAGACCCATTCTAGACTTTAATCCAGAAAGTCAAAACTCAAAGGAGCAGGGATTAAGTGAAACACATTCTGGCAAGAGTGGCAACAGCAGAAAGAGCCATGCCCAATTTCTATAAGTAATAGCAGCTAAGAAGCACCTCTCAGGGTCAAGGGTAGGAGGGGTGCCGGCTTTAGTGGGGAAAAACTGGCCAAAAGCTAAAAAAAAAAATTTAAAAACACATTATATAATCTATTATCTTTGCTTTTTTCTACAATGCAAAAAATTCTAACAAAAACTCCAAGAAAAAAAAATCTGCTACATTGAGGTCACATTACAACTTATATGACTTATTCTATAAGGACTGAATTAGTCACTATATTTATAAAGATAAACAAGGAACGTAAAGCCACTTTTTTTAAGCTTTAGGAGTTAATTCTTTTTATATATTCAAGGGTAACAGTTTTTTTTAAAAATATATTTTTTTTGATTTTTTACCGAGAGGAAGGGAGGGGGATAGAGAGCTAGAAACATTGATGAGAGAGAAGCATTGACCAGCTGCCTCCTGCACGCCCCCCACTGGGGATGTGCCTGCAACCAAGGTACATGCCCTTGACCGGAATCGAACCCGGGACCCTTCAGTCCCCAGAACGACGCTCTATCCAGTGAGACAAACCGGCGAGGGGTAAAGCCACTTTTATAAAAAAAATTGTTTTAATACAATGGGGGATGGAGGAGAGTAGGGCAGTGGAGAATAGAGAGCAACTGCTAATGAATACTGGGTTTCTTTTTAGAGTGATGAAAAATTTCTAAAATTAGATCATGATGATGATCACAACTCTGAGTATATCAAAACCCACAGAATTGTAAAATGATTAAATTCTATGGTATATGAATTATATCTCAATTACACTGTTAAGAAATACATGATGGAAAAACTCAATCAATGTAATTCTCAACAATAACAAAGTAATGTGCATGGTCATTGGACTGGGGTGAGGGACATTGGATAAAGTTCAAAATCCATTCACAGCAAAAGCTCTCTGATGCAGAAAAAATAGAAAATTTCCTTCATATGATGAAAGAGTTTTACCAACCCCCTGCCCCACCCATCGTCATACTTAAAGTAAATTGTTGAAAGATTTCCATGCAAGGTCAGACAATACAAAAAATGTCTACTACCTCATATTTTATTTAAAAGTGGAATCAGATCTGTTGAATAAGGCAAACGGAAAAGGAGAAAGAAAAGGTGTATATAATTAACAGATGACATAACAGAATCATTTATATAGAATAAAAACAACCTATAGAAAACTAATCTACACCAATAAAAGACGAACATGCAAATTGACCGTACCTTCGTTATGCCTTAAGCCACACCCACCAGCCAATCAGAGCGACTATATGCAAATTAACCCAAATAAGATGGCGGCCGGCAGGCACGGAGCTGGAGCAAGCAGTAGGCTTGGTTGCCCCAATGATGGAGGAAGCCAGCTTCCCACCTGCCGGGGCTGGCTCTGAGCTCCACTCAAAGCAACAAAGTTCTTGGATTGGTAAAATCAACATCATTAAAATGTCCATACTACCCAAAGCAATCTATAAATTCAACGCACTTCCCATTAAAATACCAACAGCATATTTCACAGACCTAGAACGAGCTCTCCAAAAATTCATCGGCAATAAAAAAAGACCCCGAATAGCTGCAGCGATCCTGAGAAAGAACAAAGTAGGTGGGATCTCAATGCCAGATATCAAGCTGTATTACAAAGCCACTGTTCTCAAAACTGCCTGGTACTGGCATAAGAACAGACATATAGATCAATGGAATAGAATAGAGAGCCCAGAAATCGACCCAAACCAATATGCTCAATTAATATTTGACAAAGGAGGCAAGAACATACAATGGAGTCAAGATAGTCTCTTCAATAAATGGTATTGGGAAAATTGTACAGATACATGCAAGAAAATAAAACTAGACCACCAACTTACACCATTCACAAAAATAAACTCAAAATGGATAAAGGACTTAAATATACGACAGGAAACCATAAAAATACTAGAAGAATCCAAAGGCAACAAAATCTCAGACATATGCCGAAGCAATTTCTTCACCGATACAGCTCCTAGGGCATTGGAAACCAAAGAGAAAATAAACAAATGGGACTACATCAAAATAAAAAGCCTCTGCACAGCAAAAGAAACCATCAACAAAAAAACAAGAAAGCCCACTACATGGGAAAACATATTTGGCAATGTTATCACCAATAAGTGTTTAATCTCCAACATTTATAGGGAACTCATACAACTCAACAAAAGGAAGATAAACAATCCAATCAAAAAATGGGCAAAGGATCTAAATAGACACCTTTCAAAAGAGGACATTCAGAAAGCCAAGAGACATATGAAAACATGCTCAAAGTCACTAATCATCCGAGAGATGCAAATCAAAACAACAATGAGGTACCATCTCACACCTGTCAGAATGGCTATCATCAACAAATCAACAAAGGACAAGTGCTGGAGAGGATGTGGAGAAAAAGGAACACTTGTGCACTGCTGGTGGGAATGCAGACTGGTGCAGCCACTATGGAAGACAGTATGGAGTTTCCTCAAAAAACTAAAAATGGAACTCCCATTTGACCCTGTGATCCCACTTCTAGGAATATATCCCAAGAAACCAGAAACACCAATCAGAAAGGATATATTCACCCATATGTTCATAGCAGCACAATTCACCATAGCTAAGATCTGGAAACAGCCTAAGTGCCCATCAGTAGATGAATGGATTAGAAAACCGTGGTACATCTACACGATGTAATACTATGCTGCTGTAAAAAAAGAAGGAACTCTTACCATTTGCCACAGCATGGATGGAACTGGAGAGCATTAGGCTAAGTGAAATAAGCCAGTCAATGAAAGAAAATTACCACATGATCTCACTCATTTATGGATAATAAAGACCATTATAAACTTATGAACAAAAATAGATACAGAGGCAGAGCTGCCTCGAATAGACTGTCAAACTACAGCGGGAAAGCAGGGGAGGGTTGGGGGGCGAGCGGGGCGGGGGGGGGGGGGGGGGAGATCAACCGAAGGACTTGTATGCATGCATATAAGCATAACCAATGGACATAGACACTGGGGGGTAGGGGAGGCCAGGGGATTTTCAAGGGTGGGGGGAAAAAAGGAGACATATGTAATACTCTTTGTAATACTTTAAGCAATAAAAAAAAAAAATGAGAGACAACACTGTTTGGCTGAAAGGTATGGTTATATCCCTATATCTAGAAGCATTAACTATAAAATTTACCATCTAGTTGGTGCATAAACAACTCATGTGTATTAGACAAAGACTTTTTTGTGGTTCAGTTAAAAAAAGGGGGGGAGAAAATATGCTTAGTTTAATACAAAGGTAGAATGGAAAGAGGTGACAGAATGAATACAGAAAACATGACTAATGAAAACTTGATTTAGAGAGAGATTAAAAAATTAGTAGCCTGGCCCATGTGGCTCAGTGGTTGAGCACAGACCCATGAACCACGAGGTCATGGTTGGATTCCTGGTCAGGGCACATGCCTGCGTTTCTGGCTCCATCACCAGTAGGAGGTGTGCAGGAGGCAGCCTACTCCTGATTTTCTCTCATCATGGATGTTTCTATCTTTCCCTCTACTTTCCTCTCTGAAATAAATTTTTTAAAATATTAAACAAAAAAACATTACCTCTAATTTTCTTTGGCCTTTGTCTTCCTCGCTACTTTTGGACAAAGAAGAATGCCTGTCTTTTTGGCACTGCTTTATCCCCAAAGGCTGGAATAGTGCCTAATACAGTATAAGTGCTAAATAAATATTTACAAAATTGTTTATAAAAGTCAGTCTCAATGAGACCCTGGGGAAAACTTAGAATTTATCTGAGAAAGTCTTAGTCAAAATGATAGAGAAATGAGTTTAGTCTTGGGGAGGAAAAACCTTCTCTTTCCTTCTGCGTCTTAATTCAATGAATTTCCCAAGGTAACTCAAAAGAAACGTCAAACAGCAAAAAATACACTCAAATTTGCACCCGGAGGAGGGCATAAACCAGAGCCTAATGTGCTAAAATTAGGCTATGGGTTCCAAAGTACATAAATATCTTTATTCATCAGTGTATTACAGCTGGTACCTGTCGCCACGTGTATGCTTTACTCAACGACAACAAGGTAAAGTCACCATTTTTTAGGATCAATCCTGAGCCCTTCTGGAACATTTTTCCTTTGAACTAGTCTTCAGACGTTTGTAAAGGTGGGAGGAGTTAGCTCAAAACTTCAGAGCCGGTTTTTTCGTCAAACTGATGGCATGAAGCCGTGGGTACCGACAGCGGCTAAAGGCATTAGAGGCCCCCACAACAAATAAATGCGTGCAATAGTGAGCAAGTCCAAACACAAGAAAAATGGGACTCTGGGATTGAAGGCTGGGTGGAGAGTGGCATTATGGACTTAGGAACTACCCCTACCCCATCTCACCCACTCTTTCTTAAAATGCAATTAAATTACGTTCAATTATCTATCTCTCATGCAAGAAACTATCGACTTGCCCGCCATCCCACTCCCAGACGGCCACACCTGGTGTATTCGCTGAAGAATCTCCAACTCCCGCCACACGTTTGGCTTGTATCCGCCCAAAGCGGAAGTGACTTCAAAGGGACAAACTGAAAGTAACAGTTCAAACACCAGGAATCTACACCAGCTATGGTGTTCTGAGAAAACTCTGCTCTAGCATGCTCTTCTATCCCTCATCTCTTCCGTTTCAGCGGTGAAACCGATTCACTGCAGCCTCAAGAGAACTAGCTCTCCTCCCCAAACTCCAAATTATTCAAAAGTTTGTCCCTTCTTATTGGTCAAGGAGGCGGCATGGATCCCTCCCCAAAACTACAATTCCCGTCAGGCTGCCGAGGGAAGTAAACTGAGAAGAGGATTGAGCGGGAGCAAAGCATGTTGGGAAGTGTAGTTCGCTCTTCTAGATCGAAAAGGGCAATCACCCCGCCTTCCTTAGAGAAACCAGGTGTTCGGCTTAGAACCCGTTACCGCTAAGGGCAGGAGTCAAGCTTTTAAGCAGCGTTCCTCTCATCTCCCCACATGGAGGATGAAAATTTCATTTTACTCCTACAAAGCATTATAAATGCTCCTTGAAAAAATGGTTGTCTTTCCAATATCTCCAGGTCAGGGAAAACTCCCACAACTCCCCCACCTCAGGCTCCAACTCGTGGGAAAAGGTGGCTCTTTTTCAAGTGGGCAAAATGGCTGTCCTCTTAGTTTTCCATTGGTTACCCTTTGCGTCCTTCAAGGGCGGATACTAATCACCGATTGGTCCCTTGTCCCTTGAGGGTGGAGGAAGACTTGGCACGGTTCTCCCGCGGCCCAGGAGGAGATAAAGGGGTGGAGAGAGGGCCGTTTGTCTAGACCTGATTGGATGAGCCTCATGTCACTCCGACGGTATGCAGCCTATGATTTGTCGACTTCCCTCAAAGAGAACAAATAGGCGGAGCTAGTACGTGGTGGGAAGGGGCGGGATTCTGCCAGCCGCGGCTGCCGCTGGAGCCGGTGTCCGGGCTGGTGATGGGGTTAATTCCCTTTCGTAAGACTCTTACTTGCACCCACCCAGCCCCGCCGCCGCCCCGCCGCGCCGCGCTCCAACCGCCTCCTCCTCCTCAGTAACGCGGGTAAGTGATGCCGTCCCCTCCCCCTTCCAGTTCCCCGGGAATAACGCGCCTCGCTCCCCTCCCCCGCCGGCCAACCGGTAGCGCTAACGGAGAGGAGGCAGGCTGGGGAGAGATGTGGTGTGTGAGGGAGAAGGTGGCCTTCCCCACCGAGCCGTCGGCCTCCAGCCAGGCCCCGCCGAGGTGCCTGCTGCCAGCCCACCAGCAGGTCGGGTTCCGAGGGAGCCCGGCTCTCCCGGCCCGCAGCTGCGGGTGCAGCTGCATCCACTACCTGCTGCCCACCGCCCCCAACCGGGGGCCATGTGAAAAGCAAACCCCTCGAGGCCTAGCGGAGGAGGCAGGGGAAAGGTTCCCTCGTCCCTGCCATGGCTGCTGCCGCGGCCCTTGCAGCCCCGGAGGCTCGGGAACCAGCCGCAGCAGGCCTGCCGGGAACGGGTGCCGCGCGTGGTTCTCTCGGGCGCCGCCGCCGCCGCTGCCCCCGGCTGCCCGGCCCGCCCCATGGCCGCGGACCCCGGCCTGGCGCCGCGAGAATGTCCAGACAGCAGAGAAGGCATTTGGTGAAGTGTCGGTACATCTTGCCTGTAGTGCCAGGACTAGCACAATGGGGAGATCGAAAAGAAAGTTGAATGACTGTCAGTGCCCCGCACTCCAGGGATCAGATTTACCCGCGTTGTGGCTGAGCCGTAGGATGTCCCCCGAAGCCCGGTGTGTGTGAAGTTTTTTGTCGTTCTCTTTTTTATGTTCCTGGGTGCAGAGGTGCCTCTGTTCTTTGACCTTGCTTTTTTAGAGAAACTAAACTATCATGCCTCGTGTCTAGTTGACCCGGGAAAGCAAGTCAACTAAGTAAAAGGTGAAGAGGTGCTTTGTAAAAGAGTAAGGCGTAGTAAATAACAGATGATTTTTTTCTAATAAGATTGTCCAGAAAAGAAAATTGTGTGATATATATATGTATATATATATATGGTTTTGCCTAATTGTAATTTTGAAGAAACCCTTTGCTTTTAGCTTAAATGTCATTGATTAAAAGGACTTTTAAGTAATGAAAGGATAAAGTCAAATGGGAAGCCCACCTATGTATAATATTTGAAACAGTAAGACCTATGTCATATTTAATATAGTAGGATACTGGTGTGATTAGAGTAAGTGGACACACCTAAGTTTAACAAAAGTTGGCATATTTGGCCATTTTTGAGACCAAATAGCTTCTTCTGACATATTGAGTACTTATCTTTTCACTCCTGCTTTTTTACCTGGGTAAATATGTCTTTAAACAGTGGATTCTATAATTTATAGTAGACATGTCTGTAATGAGTGGTAAAATTCTAGGCCTACTTCTGAGGCTTATTACCAGAATAAACTTGGGTTCTGAAGAAATATCTGAGTTTTGACTAAATGTTACACAATATTTTCAGTGTTTTGAGATATATACTGGTTTAGTGATCTTCCATATTCCATAATTAATACACCTAGATACAGAATTGACATAGATCCCTAGTCAGGGCCTGGAAGAAATTTGGATATGTTACACTTTTAAAAATGGAATGCATAAACTCTGAAAGGTAAGGCCCCTCAGTTTCCCACGAAGTAGGCACAGCATACATAGCTCAGCCTAGCATTTTCTAAAACTTGTGGATTAACTAATAAATTATATAATCGATGCTTTCAGATCTCATGTGCCTTATGTACAGAGAAGGGCTGATAAAAAATATAGGAGCCTTCTGCATTCTCTTGCTAGCGGTGGGACCCTTCTATGAGCCTCAGTTCAGTTTCCTCATCTGCAAAATGGGCATGGTAATTCTTAACTCATGGAGTTGTGAAGTCTAGAGATAAAGTAGCATGGTGCCTAACACATAGTATGTACGATTAAATATTAACTGTTGCTATTTTCATGCATATTAAGAGAATAAAGTTTTTTCTCATTCACACTAGGTGTTGCAGCCTCAGAAATGTTCTGTTAGTGAGGAGGACTATGGGGGTTTTCATTATACAGTGACTTAAATGGCAGTTTGCAGCTCGCCATTTTCTTTTATCCAGCATATATTTTATTGATTTCAGAGAAGAGGGGAGAGGGAGAGAGAGATACAAACATCAATGATGAGGGAGACACATTGATCGGTTGCTTCCTGCATTCCCCACACTAGGGATTGAGTCCGAAATCTGGGCATGTGCCCTGACCTGTAATCAATCATAGTGATCTCCTGGTTCATAGGTCAATGCTCAACCACTGAGCCAGGCCAGCTGGGCTGCAGCTAGCCATTTTCAAAGTTAAAGCTATGTGAGAAATTGATTATCCCATACAGTGTCCTTGGAGTTTGTACAGTTGGACAAATTTAAGGTTAGCATGAAAACAATTTTATTATGAAGTCTTCTGACAGTAATGTCTGGCCAGTGTTCAAGGCAGCTGCACCTTATGCTGACTAGTGAGCTGAGGGACATAATGTTATGGCAGACTTCCCAACTTATTGAACCCAGTACAGTTGGATGCTTCTTCAAGAGACTTACATGACAATAGCAGTAGAAAATTTTATGAAATTGAAATAAGCTTTTTCAAGTTATTATGCAGAAGGTAAGCATTATCATGCTTTGCCAAGTAATAAAAGAGATTTTCTTGTACTTGCCCTTTAGAATAGCTGATTATACCCATTTGAGTTAATGTTAATTCCTCAAAATAAAGAAGCACTGAAAGTTGATGTTTTATTTTTTCTATTCTTGAAAATGTTACAATAATAAACATTGTTGCTACTTGATTTAGAAAATTTCACTCTCATGATATTTTGTAAATATGTTGGGCAGTCTGTGTTAAAGCGGTGTGGTTGCAAATGGCAGTTAACTTTTCAAATAGTTCTTACAGCTCCAAACCACAGAATCAATACTCTTCTCTTTATAGTGACACCTGCATACAGAGATAACTTATTTCTTATAACTTAAGATAACTAAACAAGATAGTTATCTTAAAGAGAAAGGCGTTTCTTCTCCATATAATAGTAACCTTTTTTTTAAAAAGGTAAAATAATCTCCCAATTAATCTCTGAACTCTGATAATGTTTACTGATAGTACAGACATGTGCAAAAATCAAAGAAAATTTTAAGTTAACTTTGCTTCCTCAATAAGGATATGTTATATAATTAAGCAAATTAGCTTGTACCTAATAAAGGTGTGAACATGCGTATTTTTCCAGAATTCAATTCAATTAGTCATTACCTGATGGTTGACATGAGATGTTATTTAATCTGGGCTCAAAGCTAGTTCTCTACCTAATTTTCCAGCAGTTTTTTTTTTTATTCCCAGGTTTTATCGTTTAATATTTTCCCTTTTCTTACCTTCTTAGTCTCCATACATGCCTATTAACTTAAATTTTTTTTCCCATTTGAATGCCTACACTTTATGATTATTGTTATTCTTTCTGTACCTTCTGAAATGTAAATTTTTGACTTTAAAAAAACTTTACTTATTAGCTCACTGCTAGGCAAGTTGTAAGGTTTTAAGCCTTATTTCAAGATATTTGACCACATAATATGTTTAAATTACTGTTTTTATAGCCTGCTTGACTAATGTTTTCATCTATAACTCCTTGACACTACTTCCTCTCCAGAAGAAATTAATCATGGATAATAAACTACATTTGTTTTTATTCTTGATCTTTCTTCTTGAAAGACAATAATTTGATACTGTCTTGTCTAAGAATTTAAAGTACTATAATTTGATTTCTTCCAACTTTAGTTTGATCAGTGAAGGATATAAATGATTTTTGTGAGGTAGGTGTACAATTAACTTTACTAACCTATCTTCTACATGAAAGAAGTCCCATAACTGGTACAAAATATCACCTTACAGTATAAGATGGAAGTTTAACTAATTGCAAATTTACCTTGCTGCATTGGCCCCCACTGGAAAGGGAAGCTTTGGGATTTAATTTCAATGTGGGAAGGAAAAAAAAAATCTCTGTATATGTATGCAAAGCTATGGCTTAAATGAACATAAAGCCCTCATTTTAAAATTCCTCTTGGGAAAGAAGCCTGCTTATTATAGAATAACTATGTTTAAAACAAGTATCTTTTTATTGGAAACAACCCAAATGCCCTTCAGTCAGTGAATGGTTAAACAAAGTGCTATATTTATAATATGGAATACTATGCAGCAATAAAAAGGAACAAACCACTGCTACATGTAACAACCATGTGGTTCCATTTATATAACGTTCTTAAAACGACAAAATTATAGAGATGGAGAACAGATTAGTGGTTGCCAGGCATTAGAATGGTGTTGGGGGAGTAGGATGGTTGTGACTGTAAAGCAGTAGCATGAGGGATCTTTGTGGTAATAGAATAGTCTGTATCTTGATTGTGATGATGATACATAAATCTATACAGGTGATAAAATTGCATAGAGACAGACACACAAATGAGTGCATTTAAAACTGGTAAAATCTGAATAAGGTGTAAATATCAATGTCAAGCCTGGTTTTGATATTAAACTATACCTAAGTAATGTTATTGGGAGAAACTGGATGAGTAGTACATAGGACTTGCTATACTATTTTATTCAACTTCCTATCAATATGATTATTTAAAAATTAGAAAGTCAAGTACAAAAAATAGCCATTACTTATTATGTATGTTCCTGTATGGTATTCAAAAAAAGAGGGTCTGTTATAACAAATATTCTTTGCAAAACACTGTTCATACATTTCATATTGTTCCTTTGTGTTGTTTTTACTGTCATGTTCCCATGTATCTGAGCACAATGGAAATACCCCTACATCAAACATGTCCAAGATGCAATTTCCATTTTCATTTTATATGCTTTATTTGCCCTAAATGCCAATTCTTTTTTCATTCTTCTTTTATTAGGCCTTGTTGCCCTTTCACTTTCCAATCACTTATCATATAAGCTAAAAAGAATCTGATATCGATCATCTATATTGTTCATTTTTCAGTTGCTATAAGGCTTATGCATTTTGAGCAAGCTCTTGTTGGGAGAGAAATCAGGCAGATAATTTAGCCTTTGCCTGAGCTATTCTAGTGACAGAGCTGCATTCCTAAAGGACTTGGTTACATTTCCTTGTTTCGAGGTCTTCATTTAACAGAAACACATACACACACACACACACACACACACACACATATTTAATGTAGGAAGGGAAGGAATAGAGAAGAGGAGATCCAACTGATCCCAGAAACAATTAAAATCTATCTATCTTGCCTAATAATAGACAAACATGTAAATTAATCTCCCTCTGCTACGCTCACCAGCCAATTAGATGAGTATGCAAATTAACCGAACAAAGATGGTGGTCAATTTGCATACATAGGGGCGAAGCAGTGGAGCTAAGACTGAAGGCTCTGTCCAGAGCCCGAAGACTGAAGGCTCCGGATGGAGTGAAGGCCTGGGTCCGGGTGCCGGAGGAAAACCGGTGCCGGCAGCCAGGGGAAGGGAAGGCTATTGCATCAATCTCTTCGTGCAACGGTTCTCTAGTATATATAAAAGCCTGAGCGACTGCATGACCTGTCGACTGGTTGCTATGACATGCACTGACCACCAGGGGGCAGACACTTAACGCAGTAGCTGCCCCCTTGTGGTCAGTGTGTTCTCACAGAGGGAGGCCGCTCAGCTGACCAGTGGGTACCAGATGCAGGGCTCACTGGGAAGAAATGTTTTGAAGGACAGTTTTAAACCTGTTTTCAAATCATTTGGATAAGATGATTTGAGAGAGATGATGCTCAGACTTAACTGATTTTACTCTAGTAATTTCGCCAATTTCTGTGTCTTACTATTCCATATGCTGAAAAAATTGTAAACATTTTCTTTATTGGGATAGAAAACTGAGCCAGTGTGGAACTTATTACATTTCTAAAATTAACTTTTTGGAAAGTCTGTTTTTATAAAAAGATTTAAAAAAAAAAATCAGTGCATTCACATAAAAAACAGTACATTGGATCTGTAACTGATTATCACTCCCTTATCTATTGTTTTATTACCAGGATTCATGAGTCTCTTAAGACAACTAGAATGTTCTTAGCACCAGAAGTCAAATGGAATCTTTTCTATGCTCTCACCAATTTAACAAAATCATGTCACATTGTTTTTTTATATGTTAGAGCATAGATATCCTGTAATTTTTTTCACTTTTCCTGGAAACTTTGTCTTTCTTTTTTTCTGATTTACAAACAGTAATGCATCATTGACATATCCTCAGAGTTACTCAGTCTGTTTCATAGAGGCCTCTTGCCCTAAAAAGATTTCACTTTGATTCTTGTGTCCTGCTCTCATCCTGGGACTTCCCTTCACAGCCTTCCTACCTTAAATCACCTGTTTGCTAAATACTGTGGATACCTCCTCTTTCTTGGTTTTAATAACGCTTCCTAGTAGGGAATAGCCTGAGATATTTTCCCAAGAAAGGTTGCATATGAAGTAAACCTTTTGAAACCTTATATGTCTGGAGTCTTTATTCTGCCATCATACTTGACTGGTAGTATAGAACAGTGATTCTCAACCTTTTTCCAACTCACAGCACACATAAAGTAACTGCTAAAATTCCATGGCACACCAAAAAATATGTTTTTTAACCCCTGACAAAAAATAACTGTAATTTTGATTGATTTACAAAAAATTAATAATAGTAGTAATTATTTAACCTTTTAACTCCAAAGTGACATTTTAAAAAATCAAATGCCTGTACTTCTACATAAGGATTTCTGGTACCAAGAGTTAACCAATCAGACACAACCTTGCTATGCGACGACATGACTAATAAGGTACAACACTATTATATGACATATATTTATAGACAGAGCATTCACACCTCGCAGCCATTGTTGTGTTGGCTTTTTATTTAACAATCTAAGGGAAAAGCGGTCAGTGCTCCTGACTAAATAGTCAGGTATTGCATGTTGTAAAAATTCTTGCTGCATACTTGTTGAAAATCACTGATATAGAATGTTAAGTTCAAAATCATTTTCCCATTCTACTTAGACGTATCACTGGTATTTTCTAGCATCTGGGTTGCTTTTGTGAGATCTGCTGAAATTTTCCAAGCATACACAAAATTTGATCTATTACTAAATTCTGTGTTTATTAACATTTTGCTTTATCCCATATCTATACACCCACTTTTTATGCATTTCAAAATAAATTTCAAGGATCACTGTACTTCATTCTTGAACACTTTGGCATATATAATTGACTGGAGTTCAATAATTAGTTACTTTTTTATAGATAGACTAGAGGTCCGGTGCACAAAAATTTCTGCACTAGGGAGTAGGGGGTCCCTTAGCCCAGCCTGTGCCCTCTCCCAGTCTGGGACCCCATCGGGAGTGACCACTT
This sequence comes from Myotis yumanensis, assembly GCF_028538775.1. Taxonomy (NCBI): domain Eukaryota; kingdom Metazoa; phylum Chordata; class Mammalia; order Chiroptera; family Vespertilionidae; genus Myotis; species Myotis yumanensis. The sequence goes on along the minus strand of NW_027223759.1, from coordinate 75,616,254 downwards.
GCTGGCTTAGGCCTGCTCCCTGGGGGATTGGGCCTAAGATGGCAATCAGACATCCCTCTGGCAGCCCGGCAGCCCTCGGGGGATGTCCATTTGCCAGCGGGGAGCAGACCTAAGCTGCAGTCAGACATCCTTAGTGCTGCTGAGGAGTCAGGAGAGGCTCCCACCACCACTGCTATACTTGCAGCCATCAGCCTGGCTTGTGGCTGAGCAGAGGTCCCCCCTGTAAGAGAGCACTGACCACCAGAGGGCAGCTCCTGCATTGAGCATCTGCCCCCTGGTGGTCAGTGTGTGTCATAGTGACCAGTCATTCCCAGTCTTTTTGCTGTTAGGGTCAGTTTGCATATTACCCTTTTACTATATAGGATAGAGGCCTGGGGCATGGGTGGGAGCTGGCTGGTTTGCCCTGAAGGGTGTCCCGGATCAGGGTGGGGGTCCCGCTTGGGTACCTGGCCAGCCTGGATGACGGGCTGAAGGCTCTTTGCAGCTGGTCACAACCTCTTCAGGGTGGGGGTCCCCACTGGGGTGCCTGGCCAGTCTGGGTGAGGGTCTGAGGGCTGTTTTCAGGCTGGTGGGCCACAAGCTCCCAGCCTCTTTTTTTTTTCTTTTTTTTTTTTATTCTGGGATTTATTTACCTTATATAGCTGTCACTGGAGCTGAGAGCCACTCCAGCTCTGAGGCCGTGGCTGGCTGAAAGCAGGTATCTGGTTTTGTTTAGCTTCTATAATTGAAATATTGTTGCTTCCAGAGCTCAGAGCTGGGCCGCGGCAGGCGGGGAACCTTGGCTTCCTCCATCACTGGAGCAAGCAAGGCTCATGTTCGCTTCAGCTGCGTGGCTGTTGGCCGCCATCTTTGTTGGCAGTTAATTTGCATATCCTGCTGATTAGCCAATGGGAAGCGTAGTGGAGGTATGGTCAATTACCATGTTTGTCTATTATTAGATAGGATAGGCATACAGAAAATGCACAAATCACAAACTTACCATTCAATGAGTGTTTGGCAAATTGACTACATCCCAGAACCCACCCAATTGTGTATCAAAATATAGAACTTTACTATCACCCCAAGAAACAACAACCAAAAGTTCTGATTCTTTTCTACCATATATTTTCCTGTCCGATGACTTATGTAACTAGAGTCATTCAGTACAGGGGAAGGCAAAAGTGGGTTTATAGTTGTTAGTATGCAAAACACCGCTTATTCTTGTATTATTATTTATTATTATTTTCCAAACAAACAACTGTAAACCTACTTTTCCCCCACCTTTTATGTACTCTTATACTCCTTTCACTCAACATGTATTACAGATTTATGCATGTTATTGCCTGTATCAATAGCTCAGTTTTATTACCCAATAATGTTCTGTGCAAATATGCAATTCTTTTTTATTAATTTTTTTATTGTTTAAGTTATTACGTATGTGTCCTTATCCCCACGTTACCCCCCATTCCCCCACTCATGCCCTCACCCTCCTGTTGTCTGTGTCCATTGGTTAGGCCTATATGCATGTATAAAGTCCTTTGGTTGATTGCTCCCTCTTACCCCCACCCTCATCTAACTTCCCTCTGAGGTTTGATGGTCTGATCAATGCTTCTCTGTCTCTGGATCTGTTTTTGTTCATCAGTTTATGTTGTTCATTATATTCCATAAATGAGTGAGATCATGTGGTATTTATCTTTCTCTCACTGGCTTATTTCACTTAGCATAATGTTCTCCAGTTCCATCCATGCTGTTGCAAATGGTAAGAATTCCTTCTTTTTTACCGCAGCGTAGTATTCCATTGTGTAGATGTACCACAGTTTTTTTAATCCACTCATCTACTGATGGGCACTTAGGCTGTTTCCAAATCTTAGCTATGGTGAATTGTGCTTTTGCGAACTTAGGAATGCATATATCCTTTCTAATTGGTGTTTCTAGTTTCTTGGGATATATTCCTCGAAGTGGGATCACTGAGTCAAATGGGAGTTCCATTTTTAGTTTTTTGAGGAAACTCCATACTGTCTTCCATAGTGGCTGTACCAGTCTGCATTCCCACCAGCAGTGCACGAGTGTTCCTTTTTCTTCGTATCCTCGCCAGCACTTGTCATTTGTTGATTTGTTGATGATAGCCATTCTGACAGGTGTGAGATGGTACCACATTTTTGTTTTGATTTGCATCTCTCGGATGATTAGTGACTTTGAACATGCTTTTATATGTCTTTTGGCCTTTCTTCTGTCTTCTTTCAAAAAGTGTCTATTTAGGTCCGTTGCCCATTTTTTGATTGGGTTGTTTATTTTTCTTTTGTTAAGTTGTATGAGTTCCCTGTAAATGTTGGAGATTAAACCCTTATCGGAAATAACATTGGCAAATATGTTCTCCTATGCAGTGGGCTTTCTTGTTGTTTTGTTGATGTTTTCCTTTGCTGTGCAAAAGATTTTTATTTTGATGTAGTCCCAATTGTTTATTTTCTCTTTAGTTTCTATTGCCCTAGGAGCAGTATCAGTGAAGAAATTGCTTCGGCATATGTCTGAGATTTTGCTGCCTGTAGATTCCTCTAGTATTTTTATGGTTTCCCATCTTATGTTTAAGTCCTTTATCCATTTTGAGTTTATTTTTGTGAATGGTGTAAGTTGGTGGTCTAGTTTCAATGCAATTCTTTTTTTTGTTCTGATGAAGGCTACCTGTGTGCTATTTCTGTTTTTTAGTTATTATAAAGAAAGCTGTGAGACTCACAAGCGTATTTAAGAATATGTTTTAAATGCCTAATATGCATTATGCTGCACAAAAATCCATTTGTTTTTTTTATTCCATTCTTGTTCTGTTCTTAAATTTTGATTAATACAAAATTGTCATAACAGCTGAGAATACTGTCACACTTCTTAAATTTTTTGTTTATTTTAATTAAATCTTTATTGTTGAAAGTATTACACATGTCCCTTTTTTTCTCCCATTGACCCCTTATAGACCACCCCAGTCTACTGCCCCAGGCCTTCACCACCCTATTGTCTGTGTCCATGGGTTATGCATATATGCATGCAAGTTCCTTGGTTGATCTCTTCCCACCTTCCCCGCATCTTCCTTCTGAGATTTTCAGTATGTTCAATGCTTCTATGTCTCTGGATCTATTTTGTTCATTAGATTGCACATATGAGTAAGATCATGTGATACTTGTGTTTCTCTGATTGCCTTATTTCGCTTAGCATAATACACTCCAAGTCCCTCCATTCTGTCTCAAAGGGTAAGAGATTCTTCTTTTTCACTGCTGCATAGTATTCTATGATGTAAATGTACCACAACTTTTTTATCCACTCATCAACTGATAGACACTTGGGCTGTTTCCAGGTCTTAGCTATTGTAAATTGCACTGCTATGAACATAGGGGTGTATACATTCTTTCTGATCAGTGTTTTGGGTCTCTTAAAATATATTCCTAGAAGTGGGAAATCTGAGTCAAATGACAGTTCCATATTTAATTTTTTGAGGAAATTCCGTACTGTTTTCCATAGTGGCTGTACCAGTCTGCATTCCCACAGCAGTGTACTAGGGTTTCTTTTTCTCCACATCCTCACCAACACTTGTTTGTTGATTTTGATGATACCCATTCTGTACTGTCACACTTTTTATGATTTCTTGCTACACTCAGTAACGTGAAGAACAAGTAGAAAAATTATTTAAAATCAACCCCCCTTTTTTAAATTTGAACATTTTTGTTGAAACCTTAGAATTGACCTGTTTTTCCTAGTCCATTTAGAACTTTAGGTAATTAGGTGGTTTTTTTTTAAATCTTTATTGTTGAGATTATTACAGATGTCCCTCTTTTTTCCCCCATTGCCCCCCTCCACCCAGTTCCCACCCTGCTCCAGGCCTTCGCCACCCTATTGTCTATAGGGTAATGCATATATGCATATAAGATCTTTGTTTAATCTCTTCCAACCCCCCTTCTCTCTGAGAATTATCAGTTTGTTTCATTTCCATGCCTCTGATTCTATTTTATAAACCAGTTCATTCTGTTCATTAGATTTCTTATTTGTTTATTTTTATTTTTAGATTCAATTGTTGATAGGTATGTATTTGTTGCCATTTTGTTCATATTGTTTATCTTTTTCTCTTCTTCCTCTTCTTAACGAATACCCTTCAATATTTCATATAATACTGGTTTGGTGGTGATGAATTCCTCTAGCTTTTTTTGTCTGTGAAGCTCTTTATCTGACCTTCAATTCTAAATGATAGCTTTGCTGGGTAGAGTAATCTTGGTTATAGATCCATGCTCTTCATCACTTTGAATATTTCTTGCCACTCCCTTCTGGTCTGCTTAGTTTCTGTTGAGAAATCAGCTGACAGTCATATGGGCATTCCCTTATAGGTAACTAACTGCTTTTCTCTTGTTGCTTTTAAGATTCTCTCTTTGTCTTTTGCTGTATCTCTTAAAAGGCTGGCATCAGGAACTGAGCCCCCCCACTTCCCTCTGAGATTCTGCACTCTGTTCCATGCTTCCCTGTCTCTGGATCCATGCTGCCTGTTTTGGTTTGTGACTATGTATTAGGGAGATCTGCTATGCCTCTCAATCTCTAGTGCAGGACAGTGTCAAATGCTGTTTCTGACTAGTTAGATCAGGCAAAGATTCAAAGCCTCCAGAGACCACAGCCTCTATCTACAGACTGATAGGATTTTGTCATGAGTTGCCCTCAGGCAATGGTCCATAGGTGTGGCAAGAGTTCTTTTCAGCAGGATGGGGCTATTCCTTCTGCCTGAAGGCTAATTGTTATTCTCAGTCTCTTAATGGGCTTGAGCAACTCTACATGTGGGACAAGGTGTCGTGTGTATCCCCCCTCCCCCCAGCCCCCGCCATATGGTGGATCAATGGTCTTCCCCCCAGGCAAAGCCAACTGTATAGTTAATGCCTGCTTGAGGAATATGGCCTCCGCAGCAAGGGAATGACTCAGCACAGGAAACCAGGATGTCTGCTTTCTGAGTTCTAACCCCGGAGCCCCCAGTCCTGGCTTCTGCTCACTCAGCTCCAGTCCACTCTCCCCTCCCTCTGCCAGAGCACAAGGTGGGTGGCTTGACTGGGAATTTTGTGTGTTGGACCTTTAAGAGAGTGCCTGAATTTCCAGCTGTCTATCCCTGGCCAACAGCAACTCTGCTGCTTTTCACAGCTAAATGTTATGTGGGTATCCTTCTCAGTTCTGGTGCTCTCTGCTGGGAGGGGTGGGTGAGGCAGCTTGGAGATTAGACCCCAGAATTCTTAGTGGCAACCCCCCACAGCTGTGATCTCTCTCCGGAACTTCAGTTGCTATCTGTCAGAGCCTGGCCATCCCTTTCGCACCTCCACCCCTCCTACCAGTCTCTATGCTGTCTCCACTTTCCATCCTCTGTCACCAGGGTTCTCTTCCAGTGAGTCTTCTGTTGACTATTCAGGCTCCTTGCCCATTTTTTTAAAATATCTATAATAATAAAAGCGTAATATGCTAATTAGACTAGACGTCCTTCCTGATGACCTTCCAGATGAAGCTGGGGCTGGGAGGGAAGCCCAGGTCCCAGGTGCCTGCCAGCAGCCAGAGGTGAGCCTGGGTCCCGGGTGCCAGAGGGAAGCTGGTGCCGGCAGCTGGGGGAAGGAAGGCCTACTCTTGCACAAATTTCGTGCATCAGGCCTCTAGTGCATATATAAGTTTCAACAAAGGAGATAAGACTATACAATTGGAAAAGGATAGTCTCTTCAATAAATGGTGTTGGGAAAACTAGATAACCACATGCAAAAGAATGAAACTGGATCCCTATTTTACACCATATGCACAAATCAACTCAAAATGGATTGAAGACTTGAACATAAGACCTGAAAGCATACAACTCCTTGAAGAAAACATAGGGGCAAGCTCCTTGACATCTGCCTTGATTGCAATTTTTTTGGATCCGATAATAAAAGCAAAAATAACCCAGCATGGCTCAGTGGTTGAGCATCAGCCTATGAACCAGGAGGTCATTATATGATCAGGAGTATTGCTATCTTTTTTCTTAGCAACAATTGAGGCTATTTATAACAGATACCAGAGACCTGGTGCACGAAATTTGTGTACTCAGGGGTTCCCTCCGCCTGGCCTGCACCCGCTCGCAGTCCGGGAGCCGTCAGTTGGACATCCTTAGCGCTGCTGTGGAGGCAGGGGAGGCTCCCGCTAACATCGTTTTGCTCGCCAACTGTGATCCTGGCTTAGGGCTTCTGGCTGAGAGGCGCTCCCCCTGTGGGAGTGCACTGACCACCAGGTGGCAGCTTCTGTGTTGAGCGTCTGCCCCCTGGTGGTCAGTGCACATCATAGTGACTGGTCATTCCTCTGTTCAGTCGATTTGCATATTAGCCTTTTATTATATAAAGAATAACTAGATACTGTATAGCTCTAAGTTGTTTTCAGAGAACTAAGTCATGCAAAAATACTCATTATATATGGTTTTCAGTTAGTTCTTTATAACCTAATCTAAGATCCTTTTAAGATTAAATTAGAATTCTGTCTCTTTGTATTTTTGTATTTTTTTTTTTTTACTAGAGGCCCAATGCATGAAATTCCTACAAGAATAGGCCTTCCTTCCCCCGGCTGCTGGCACCAGCTTCCCTCCAGCACCCGGGACCTGTGCTTCCCTCGCAGCCCTGCTTCATCCAGAAGGTCGTCCAGAAGGACGTCTGATCTGATTAGCATATTACGCTTTTATTATTATAGATTGATTTTCAGAGAGGAAGGGAGAGGGAAAGAGGGAAACATCAATGATGAGAGAGAATCATTGATCGGCTGCCTCCTGCATGCTCCCTACTGGGGATTGAGCCTGCAACCTGGGCATGTGCCCTTGACTGGTATCGAACCCAGGACCCTTCAGTCTGCAGGTAGATGCTCTATCCACTGAGTCAAACCAGGTAGGGCTAGAATTCTGTCTTAATAAGTGAAATTATTTTTAAGAGGCATTATATAAATGTCGATATTATAATTAGAGTTTTCACACTTTTAAATTTAAAGTGTGAAGTGTCTAAGGAATGCTGATACCAAAATTCTGATGCCTGTGTCAGTAGGCTTTTTTATAAATAGTTTAATCTACACATCTGGAATAAGTTCAGTGTGTTTCAAAAAACCTTTTCTTTTTCATTAGTAGTTTTCAAAACTTTGTAACAGCATTGTATAAAGGACTTTTGTATTTGGGAAAAAAAAAAACATTGACTAAGGTACAATGAAAAGTAAGGCACTAATGAAAAAGTTGAAAGCCTATGAACTGCCAAAAGCTTCTGAAATATAGAGGTACTTTGTGGGTTTTTTTCGGACTAATGTTTCTTTCTTTAAGAGAACCTCTAATTATTAGCTTCCTTTGATTGTATGGACAGGAACAATTTGTAAGCCAAACCATGTGATCACAATAAAGGTCTCAGGCTTCTGTTATTGCTGGAAAATGTTCATAACAGCACCAGTAGAAATCATAGTTCGTGGAAAGGCATTTTAACAGAGCAAGATCTAGTTTTAATAGGAAATCTAAGACAGGGCTATGTATTTCTGCTACGTCACCTTTTTTACACCATAAATTTAAAAAATATTGCTATGCCCTAACCGGTTTGGCTTAGTGGATAGAGCGTCGACCTGTGGACTGAAAGGTCCCAAGTTTGATCTGGTCAAGGGCATGTACCTTAGTTGCGAGCACCTTCCCAGTGGGAGGTGTGCAGAAGGCAGCTGATCGATGTTTCTCTCTCATTGATGTTTCTAACTCTCTATCCCTCTCTCGTCCTCTCTGTAAAATATATGTTTAAAAAAATTTTTTTTAAATATTTGTTATGTGTTGAATTGCCCCTCCCCAAATTCTTATGTTGAAGTCCAACCCCCAGTACCTCAGATGTGACCTAATTTGAAAATAGGGTCATTGCAGGTATAATTAGTTAAGATGAAGTCATACTGGAACAGGGTGAACGCTTAATCCAATATAACTGGTGTCTTTATAAAAAGGGAAATGTGGATACAGATATTTATGTAGGGAATTTGCCACATAAACATGAATACCGCCATTTACATGACAAGGAGAGAGGCCTGGAATGTATACTTCATAAGGAACCAACCTTGCCAGCATCTTGATTTTTTACTTCTGGCCTTCACAACTGTGAGACAATAAATTTCTGTTGTTCAGCCTACCCAATTGTAGGATTTTGTGTGGCAGCCCATGCAAATTAGTACAAACATGAAGAAGTTTATGTTCATCCTATTCTAGCAAATATACAACATCCTCCTTTGTGCTGGTGACATAATACTTCTGTCACATTCAAGAGTCAACTTAAAAAGTAATAAACATCTTTACCCTTCAAGGAAATGCAAATCAAAACTACAGTGAGCCCAGTGGGTTTGGCTTGGTGGATGGAGCATCAGCCTACATGCTGGGTTGCGGACTCGATCCCCAGTGGGGGACGTGCAGGAGATAGCCAGTTGATGATTCTCTCTCATCATTGATGTTTCTGTCTCTCCCTCTTCCTTCCTCTCTGATATCAATAAAAATATATTTTAAAAAATTAAATTAAAAAAAAACTACAGTGAGATACCACTTCAAACCCACTGTGATGTCTATACTCAAAAAGTCAAATGATAAGTGTTAAGAATGTAGAGAAATTGGAATCCTCATATTCCAGCTGTAATATAATAAAATGGCATAGTAACTTTGGAAAAACTCCTGCAGTTCCTCATAGTTAAACATTCAAATGAGTCAATAGTAACATTGGGGGCATATTAAAAATTGAAGGCTCTGTAAACGGAAGAATTTAATCTAGACATGCTGCAGATTATGATGAGGTTCCTTTGTCATAGTTCTAACTCTAAAGCATTTTTACTTTACCACAGCTGTGATGTTTAAAACTATTTCATTAAGATTTATACTAAAAATGAAAATTTTTATAGTTGAAATATTTAGAATCATTTTGTTTGGTGTAGGAGCTTTGAATTATAATAAAATACACAAGTTATAGAGACATCAGTGCTTTCCCATGCCAGTCATTTGCTTCCTGAAGCAGTTGAAACAATACACTTCCCAGCCCTATTGCAGTTAGTGGAGCCAGATGACTCATTCTGTAGTGTTAGCAGAAGAAACTATCATGTAAGATAGGTGTTGATTTAGCAGAGCCAGTTAGAGTAAGAAACAAGGAGTCAGTCACAAGATGGAAGTAGCCTGAATTTCTGAGTCACCACAAGAAAGGCAGATAGTAAATATTTTAGGCTTCACAGGCCATGTACCATTTCTGTCATATGTTCTTTTTTGTTGTTTTATATTGTTTCCACAAATCCTTAAAAATGAAAAAGGCATTCATAGCTCAAGGGACATACAAAAACAGCCGTGGGCCATACTTTATTAATATCCTTACTAGGGAGTCACCTCTCTGGTATCAAATGTGTAGTGCAAGTTAGACAGAAATCTAAGTTAACTCAGTGAACTCTAGCTGTTAATGATCACACCATAAATTGACTAATACACCGTGATCTCATCTGACTCCCTTACCCCAACAGATTCCTGAAGAATGCTTCTGATGTCAGGTATCGATCTCAGAGCACACTCTCTGAACTGGCCTGGTCCATTGTTGGACAACTCTATAAGAAACTTTTCTCTTTTTAGTGTGCCAAGTCTTGATTCCATTTTATCTGTTGGTTCCACTTCTGCTTCTGGAAAAAGTGTAGGCTTGATAGCAGTTTTTTATTATCCTAAGATAGTGTTTAAGTCTCCCCTGGTCTGTTAATTTAGGAGAAGACAGTAAAATGTTAAGTGATTTTTTTTAAATATTAGACTCAAAATAAGTTATATGAACTAGAATATGATAAACTGCATTTAAGTTTAGAAAAATGAGTTGTACAAGTGGTAAGACAATTTGACTCAGTTCATGAGAAAAAGACTGTCAACTCAGTATAAAATAGTCATTGGCAATTGAAATTAATCCAATTATATACTTAGCTTTTTGTTTGGTGTAGGTATCTTTATACTAAACCAGTGGTTCTCAGCCTTCCTAATGCCGTGACCCTTTAATGCAGTTCCTAATGTAGTGGTGACCCCCCGTTTCATTGTTACAAATTGAACATACTTAAAGCATAGTGATTAATCACAAAAACAATATGTCATTATATATGTGTTTTCCGATGGTTTAAGGCAGTGGTTCTCAACCTTCTGGCCCTTTAAATACAGTTCCTCATGTTGTGACACAACCATAAAATTATTTTCGTTGCTACTTCATAACTGTAATGTTGCTACTGTTATGAATTGTAATGTAAATATCTGATATGCAGGGTGGTCTTAGGTGACCCCTGTGAAAGGGTTGTTCGACCGTCAAAGTGGTCGCGACCCACTGGTCTAGAGGAATGGTCATCAGGATGCCCAGACTAAGTTTAGAAATCATATCACAGAGGGAATGATTAAAGTAATTAGGGATATTTAGTTTTAAGGAGAAACAGGCCATTGGACATCATATGGTGATACTGAAGTGGTTATAATGAAATACACTTTTATTAGTTTTCTTTTTGTATCTTCACAAAGGATGACTAACTAGTGCCTGTCTATGGGAATATGGCATATGGGAATCCAGGCTTTGGGATAGACTTAGATATCAGGTTTCTTTCTTTTTTTAATTTCATGAGAATTTCTTTTTTCTTTTTTAATTGAGTTGAGAGAGAGAGAGATTGATTTGTTACTCCACCCATTTATGCATACATTGGTTGATTCTTATATGTGACCTGGTCGAAGATCCAACCTGAAACCTTGGCATTCTGGGGTGATGCTCTCCAGTGGTTGGCAAACTGCGGCTCAGCAAACCGTGGCACGTGAGCCACATGCGGCTCTTTGGCCCCTTCGGTGTGGCTCTAACACAAAATACCGACTTCTGTGCATGGGCTACAAACTTTCAATCGCACTGTACGTGTGCGCCCCACGTGGTATTTTGTGGAAGAGCCACACTCAAGGGGCCAAAGAGCCGCATGTGGCTCCCAAGCCGCGGTTTACCAACCACGGCTCTAACCAACTGAGCTACTCGGCCAGGGAAGGATAGCAGATTTTTAAAGTTTGTAAATTTTAAGCAGTTATTCCAAAAAGTGAATATTATGTTTACATTTGATCCTTTTAGCCAGCATTTTTCATTTGTGTTTGAGCATCATCCCTAAAGCTTGGTCAATAACTTTTTGGAAATCATATAGTATGTAGTATATGGTTTACTAACAATGTTGTAACCCTATCAAAAAATACGAAGTTTAGTATTATATGATACTAGAGGCCCGGTACACAAAAATTTGTGCACTCGGGGCAGGGGGCGGGGGGTCCCCCAGCCCGGCCTGTGCCCTCTCGAAGTCTGGGACCCCTCGGGAGATAACGACCTGCTGGCTTAGGCCTGCTCCCGGGTGGCAGAGGGCAGGCCCAATTCCTAAGTGCAGCCCCTGGTCAGGCTCAGAGCAGGGCCAATTGGGGAGTTGGGGCACCGCCCCATCATGCACAGAGCAGGGCGGATGGGGAGGTTGCGATGCCACCCTCAGTCACGCTCAGGGTAGGGCCAATTGGGGGGTTGGGGCACCGCCCCCTGTCACACTCAAGGCAGGGTCGATGGGGAGGTTGCGGCGCCACCCCCTGTCACGCACAGAGCAGGGCCCATCAGGGGGTTGGGGTGCTGTCCCCTGTCACGCACAGAGCAGGGCCCATCAAGGGTGTTGGGGCTCCGTACCCTGTCACTCACAGAGCAGGGCCGATCAGGGGGTTGGGGAGCTCCCCCCGTCACTCACAGAGTAGGGCCGATAGGGGAGTTGGGGCACCGCCCCCTGTCACACACAGAGCAGGGCGGATCAGGGGTTTGGGGCGCTGCACCCTGTCACACTCAGGGCAGGGCCAATGGGGAGGTTATGGCTCTACCCTGTCACACACAGAGCAAGGCCCGTGGAGGGGGGTTGGGGCGCCACCCTCTATCACCCACAGAGCAGGGCCGATCAGGGGGTTGGGGCGCTGCCACTGTCACACTCGGGGCAGGGCCGATGGAGAGGTTATGGCTCTACCCTGTCACACACAGAGCAGGGCCCATGGGGGGGGGGGGGGTTGGTGTGCTGCACCCTGTCACACACAGAGCTGCAGGGCAATCAGGGGATTGGGGAGCTCCCCCCTATCAGGCACAGAGCAGGGCTGATCAGGGGGTTGGGGCGCCTTCCCCTGTCACGAACAGAGTAGGGTGGATAGGGAGGTTGTGGCCCCACCCCCTGTCACACACAGCCGCAGGGCGATCAGGTGGTTGGGGAGCTTCCCCCTGTCACACACAGAGCCACAGGGCGATCAGGGGTTTTGGGCGCTGCCCCCTGTCACGCTGATCCCGGTGCCGGGAGGCATATTACCCTTTTACTGTATAGGATAGAGGCCTGGTGCACGGGTGGGGGCTGGCTGGTTTGCCCTGAAGGGTGTCCTGGATCAGGGTGGGGGTCCCCACTCGGATGCCTGGCCAGTCTGGGTGAGGGCTGTTTTCCGGAAGCGAGTGACTGAAGCTTCCAACCGCTCCTTGTTTTCTTTTTTTTTTTTTTTTTTTTTATTCTGGGCCAGCTTTAGCTCTGAGGCCTCGCTGCTGAAAACATCGATACAATGTTGCTAAAGCCCGGCTGACTGAAAGCCGGTTTCTGGGCTTTTGTTTATTTTCTTATTTGCAACATAGTAGATAGCTGCTTAGAGTTGCAACTGAGAGGCCGGAAAGTGAGGCGGGGAATGTTGGAGTCCGTAGTCACTGAAGCAAGCCTCATGTTCGCTTCCAGCTGCCTGGCTGCCGGCCGCCATCTTGGCTGACAGTTAATTTGCATATACTCACTGATTAGCCAATGAAAAGGGTAGCGGTCGTACGCCAATTACCATGTTTCTCTTTTATTAGTGTAGATACTCTGTCCAGGCTAGTTCTTAGTAATTAGCTATCGTATATTTTTTTAAATTGTTTTTCTTCTGATAATGCAGTCTGTAATTTTGCTGGGGATTGACATCAAATTTATCAGTCTTTAGATTTGTTGAAGATTGGGAGATCACTTACCAACTTGTTGAAAATTAGATATCACTTACTAATATCTATACTTTTTTTTGAAAAAATTATCTTGTTAGTTTTATAAAACTAGCCATTTCAGATTTATTTACACCTTCAGGTTCATGAAAACCATCAGTGGCTAGGTGCTTCTACTTTTCATCCCTGCTGTAGTACTTTTAGCAGGTACCTTTTTAAAGCCAAGTATGTTTAGTAAGCTAACCTTGTCGTGCTGGAACAAATTCAGATTTAGGAATAGTAAATTTCCTATTTCATGTTCAGTAAATAAGTGGCCAATGTTCATTTCATTCTGATAGAAATAAATGAGCTATTCTTTTTACTTTGCATCTTTACCATTTGTTATTAGGTTCATAACAAGGGTGATCACATGTACCAGTTTATACCTTTTGCCCAGCAAAAATAATATGCCCCCTTTACCCTGCCTACTTTCGACAGTCATTGAGGCTAATGATTGAGAGTAATACATAGTAATCATCACTTTAAAAAAATATTTTTTCATTGATTTTTTTTATAGAGGAAGGAAAAGAGAAAGAGAAACATCAATGTGAGAGTGGAATATTGATCTGCACCTCCCTGCCCACCCTCTAAGGGCAATTGGTCCTATAACTCAGGTACTTGCCGTGACCAGGAATAGAAACAGCAACCTTTTTGGTGCACCCTATGTTGCCCAACCAACTGAGCCACACTGGCCAGGGCTCTATCATTCACTTTTAGCAATGATTGGCAGAAATGTCTTGTATTAATTGGCTGAACAACCTGATTTCTTCATTTATCTCTTATAACAGCAAGTAGTTTATGAGATGATACTTGGGCTCCCTGAAACCTTGACCATAGGGATTAATTCATGAATGTGTGTGTCATCCTTGTATAGGGGCCATATAATCTAATTGTTTATGCACTGCCAAAGCAAATATAAGAATTACCTTTTTAAAAAATACATATATTTTTTATTTCATAGAAGAAGAGAGAGGGAGAGAGAGAAACATCAGTAATGAGATAATCATTGATGAGCCATCTTCTACAGGTCCCCCACTGAGGATTGAGCCCACAACCTGGGCATGTGCCCTGATGGTGAATCGAACTGTAGCCTCCTGGTTCATAGGTTGACGCTCAACCACCAAGCCATTGTAGCTGGGCAAGAATTACCCTTTAGAGAAAGAAAAAGTCTCTCTGTTCTGAAGGATTTGGTCATTTGTTAGAATGAAAACTATGTGCCTATATTGTGTTCCTTTTGTCCTTCCTTCTATGACACTTAGACCCAAATTTGATACTCAGTTAATTATTTATATTAGCTGTTTTGATGGTTAGCATGTGTCTTCCCTTTGGGTGAGAATGATTTTGTGAGAGTGATTTATCGTATACTCTTTGTTTTTTTGTTAGCCATCTTAAATTTTTGAGAAGTTATCTATACTAATAATAGAGGAATATGCAAATTGTCCAAGACACCCTCATGTAATGACCATTCAGCAGGCTGCGTCCCTGCCCCCTGCTCAGGCAGCTGCGAGGCCCGGGTGGTAGGATAGGATACAATAGAAGGGGATAAGAAGGGAGAGGGAGAGGAAGGCAGACCTGCATGCAGTCAGGCCAAGAGGAGAAACAGAAATACAGGAAGGGAACAAGAAAAGACTCAGGAATGGAAAAGGGAAGAAAATGAGGGGCCGCATGTGGGGGACAGAGAAGCTGTGCCCGGCGAGGGGCGGGGCGCAGGTGGCACAGAGCGGGAAGCCCCACCCAGACGTGGTGGCCCCCAGCACAGGCTGTTGGGACGGTGGGGTGGATGGTTGGAGGCCTTCCAGGCGGAGGTGCTCCGACTCCGTGGCAGCAGCACCCGGGCTGCACGGACTCAGCCACCCTCTCTGGGCCGTGTGCTCCGCACTGGGAGAGGAAGCACAGCTTAGCTGGGGTGGAGTCGAACACTAAGGAGAGTACCGTTTTTGTTCCCGAGGGCTGGACCACAAAGGCCCTGCCCAGGGTTAAGTTGATGGCTTGTTAAATGTACTTTGTTTACTAGAAGTTGGGGTGTCCCGGGCAGGCAATGGGAGGAGGACGGTGGGGAGGCCGGGGAAGGGGGGGACAGCAAAACCCCAGAAAGGACCGAAACATTGTATCGATGTTTTCAGCAGCGAGGCCTCAGAGCTAAAGCTGGCCCAGAATAAAAAAAAAAAAAAAAAAAGAAAAGAAAAGAAAACAAGGAGCGGCTGGAAGCTTTAGTCACTCGCCAGCTGGAAAACAGCCCTCAGCCCCTCAGCCAGACTGGCCAGGCACCCCAGTGGGGACCCCCACCCTGGTCCAGGACACCCTTCAGGGCAAACCAGCCAGCCCCCACCCATGCACCAGGCCTCTATTCCATATAGTAAAAGGGTAATATGCCTCCCTGCACCAGGATCAGCGTGACAGGGGGAAGTGCCCAAACCCCCTGATCGCCCTGCGGCTCTGTGTGTGACAGGGGGCGGGGCCACAACCTCCCTATCCGCCCTGCTCTGTTCGTGACAGGGGAAGGTGCCCCAACCCCCTGATCGGCCCTGCTCTGTGGGTGATAGAGGGTGGCGCCCCAACCCCCCTCCACGGGCCTTGCTCTGTGTGTGACAGGGTAGAGCCATAACCTCCCCATTGGCCCTGCCCTGAGTGTGACAGGGTGCAGCGCCCCAACCCCCTGATCCGCCCTGCTCTGTGTGTGACAGGGGGCAGTGCCCCAACTCCCCTATCGGCCCTACTCTGTGAGTGACAGGGGGGAGCTCCTCAACCTCCTGATCAGCCCTGCTCTGTGCATGACAGGGGGGAGCTCCCCAACCCCCTGGTTGACCCTGCTCTGTGTATGACAAGGTTCGGAGCCCCAACCCCCTGATTGGCCCTGCTCTGTGAGTGACAGGGGGCAGCACCCCAACCCCCTGATCGGCCTGTGCGTGACGGGGTGGCGCCGCAACCTCCCCATCGACCCTGCCTTGAGTGTGACAGGGGGCGGTGCCCCAACCCCCCAATCGGCCCTACCCTGAGCGTGACTGAGGGTGGCATTGCAACCTCCCGATCCGCCCTGCTCTGTGCATGACGGGGCGGCGCCCCAACTCCCCAATCAGCCCTGCTCTGAGCCTGACCAGGGGCTGCACCTAGGGATTGGGCCTGCCCTCTGCCACCCGGGAGCAGGCCTAAGCCAGCAGATCGTTATCTCCCGAGGGGTCCCAGACTGCAAGAGGGCACAGGCCGGGCTGGAGGACCCCCCTTCCCCTGCCCCCCGAGTGCACAAATTTTTGTGCACCGGGCCTCTAGTAGTTAAATAAAAAGAAGAAACAGAATGTGAGAGTGAGGGGAGTTTAAACAGAGGAGTTAGTAAAAAAATTAAGTACAGGGTGATTTTTTTTTTTAAGACAATTTTCTTTCTTTTTTACACCAAGCAACTTACATAGCTACTGCTTGACAGGGTGATTTTTTTAAAATGTAGTCGGACATCCCATGTGGGCTCCCAGACTGTGAAAGGGCGCAGGCTTGGCTGAGGTCCCCTCCATCCACCGACCCCTCCCCCCCACCTGCTGGTGTACGAATTTCATACACCGAGTCTCTGGTTTAATATAATACTATAGGCCCAAAGCACAAAATCCCTGCAAGAGTAAGCCTTCCTTCCCCCAACTGCCGGCACCGGCTTCCCTCCAGCACCTAGGACCTGGACTTCCCTCTGGTCGCAGGCAGGCACCAAGGACTCAGGCTTCCCTTTCAGCCCCGGCTTCATCCAGAAGGATGTCTGGTCTAATCAGCATATTACACTTTTATTATTATAGATCATAAAGGTACCTTTTCAACACTTCAATAAATTTTAACTGTTACTATTTTTGAAATAACCTGGGGC
This sequence comes from Myotis yumanensis, assembly GCF_028538775.1. Lineage (NCBI taxonomy): Eukaryota > Metazoa > Chordata > Mammalia > Chiroptera > Vespertilionidae > Myotis > Myotis yumanensis. The sequence goes on along the minus strand of NW_027223759.1, from coordinate 75,599,409 downwards.
TGAGTGGAAAAAGTACCCAAAGCCTAGTGGAATGCCTCTATAACTCTGATATATAGAGAAAAGACCAATCAATAAAAATAAACTAGCTATACAGTACTAACTAACCTTAAAAGTAATTTTTAATGTGTATTGTTTGGCTCTTTATTATATACTAGAGGCCCGGTGCACAAAAATTTGTGCGCTCGGGGCGGGGGGGGGGGGGGGTCCCCCAGCCCAGCCTGTGCCCTCTCGAAGTCTGGGACCCCTTGGGAGATAACGACCTGCTGGCTTAGGCCTGCTCCCGGGTGGCAGAGGGCAGGCCCAATTCCTAAGTGCAGCCCCTGGTCAGGCTCAGAGCAGGGCCAATTGGGGGGTTGGGGCACCGCCCCCTGTCACACTCAAGGCAGGGTCGATGGGGAGGTTGCGGCGCCACCCCCTGTTACGCACAGAGCAGGGCGGATCAGGGGGTTGGTGCGCTGCACCCTGTCAAACACAGAGCTGCAGGGCAATCAGGGGATTGGGGAGCTCCCCCCTATCAGGCACAGAGCAGGGCAGATAGAGAGGTTGTGGCCCCGCCCCCTGTCACACACAGAGCCGCAGGGTGATCAGGGGGTTTGGGCACTGCCCCCTGTCACGCTGATCCTGGTGCTGGGAGCCTCGCTGCTCCGCTGATCCCGGTGCTGGGAGGCATATTACCCTTTTACTATATAGAATAGAGGCCTGGTGCACGGGTGGGGGGCAGCCGGTTTGCCCTGAAGGGTGTCTTGGATCAGGGTGGGGGTCCCCACTGGGGTGTCTGGCGAGTCTGGGTGAGGGGCTGAGGGCTGTTTTCCGGAAGCGAGTGACTGAAGCTTCCATCCGCTCCTTGTTTTCTTTTCTTTTTTTTTTATTCTGGGCCAGCTTTAGGTCTGAGGCCTCGCCGCTGAAAACATCGATACAATGTTGCTAAAGCCCGGCTGAATGAAAGCCGGTTTCTGGGCTTTTGTTTAGCTTCTTATTTGCAACATAGTAGATAGTTGCTTAGAGTTCAACTGAGAGGCCAGAAAGTGAGGCGGGGAACGTTGGAGTCCGCAGTCACTGGAGCAGGCCTCATGTTCGCTTCCAGCTGCCTGGCTGCCAGCCGCCATCTTGGCTGACAGTTAATTTGCATATACTCACTGATTAGCCAATGAAAAGGGTAGCGGTCGTACGCTAATTACCATGTTTCTCTTTTATTAGTGTAGATTAGCCTGTGTATTTTGTATCTCTATCAAAGTATTGTGCTTAAAAAGAAAAGAAAACGGAGTAAGATAGTTCTGAAAGAGTCACATTTCCCGCAAGTATAGGTCCTAGCACATAGATTTTTGTTGATATTTTTATAATACATAATATCTATACTAATAAAAGGGTGATATGCTAATTAGACCAGACATCTTCCAGACGTTCTTCCGTACAATGCCACGGTGGCAGGGGCTGAGGCAGAGGCGGTTAGGGGCTATCAGGCCAGCAGGGAGACATTAGGCCGGCAGGCAGAGTTGTTAGGGGTGATCAGGGGAGTGCGGTTAGGGGTAATCAGGCCAGCAGGGTAGCAGTTAGGGGGCGATCAGGCTGGTAAGCAGAGGTAGTTAGGGGCAATTAGGCCAGCAAGGGAGCAGTTAGGGGCGATCAGACAGGCAGGCAGACAAGTGGTTAGGAGCCAGTGGTCCCGGATTGCAAGAGGGATGTTCGACATCCCCCAATGGGTCCTGGATTGGAAAGGGTGCAGCCCGGACTGAGGGACCTTTCTCCCTCCCCACCCCCGTGCACAAATTTCATACACTGGGCCTCTAGTATGTTTATAAAGACAAATAAGAAAAGACAAACAAAAATATAAAAACTAACCACTAATAAATTACTATCACCCAGAGAAAACCAATGTTGACATTTGGTATGTATCCTTCCAGATTTTAAAAAGGTGTTGTTCACATTCTCTGGCACGTAATTATCACTAAGTAAATCATTTCTTTATATTATTATTATTCTTTTAACAAAAAATCAAATTGTATTGAACATACTGTTTTGTGGTCCAGTTTTTTTTTCCTTTACCTAAAATATCATCATCTTGGCTGCCAATAAATTAGTGTCTGCAGCTTCTTGAGTGTATTTCCCTTTACTCAGCCAGTCCTATAATGTTTACAATTTTTCAGTCTTTTAAACAATGTTATCTATGATATACATTGTAATTTTTTCTTTAGGATAAAATTACTCTACATGGTCCTCCTAGATTAAAGGATATGTTGTTCACCATAAGCTTTTGATAGGTAGTGCTAAATTGACCTCTCAAAACTTTGGGACATTTTTCACTCCCAACATTATATGAGAATGCCCTTTTTTTCTGGGCCCTGCCTGCACTTGACTGAGTTCTATCTTCTTGACAATAGAAAAATGCTATTTTTTAAAAATTGCATTTCTTTCTTCAAATATCTTTTAATTTCTTTTCTATGAAATAACTATTTTTTGCTGTATTTCAGAGGTATGTTCATATTTTTCTTCCTTATTTGCAAAATAAAAATTCCCTTTAATAGTATTAAATTTTGTTAGTAGAAATCACTACACAGAGCAAAGAGTCTTTGAAGTTTCAACTTTAAGAATAAACTATTGCCTTATGCAATAAAAAGATATGTTTGAAACATAAATGTAGGTATATGAATAATAAATTGAATCACTTCTTGGCCTTTTGGCTAAGATCAAGTATAGTATCTATTCTTATCAGTTTAATAAAATTGAAAACTTTCTTAAATAATTTATGATTCAGATATTACTTTTGCATCTTATTTTATCTGACATGCTCTCCAGAATAACTGTTCTCCCTGAACTGGACACATGCTATTTAAGTAAGTAGAATACTAGATTTCTTTCTTTTTTGTTAACTCGGCCATTGCATTACTGATCTAGAATATGATAAAACTCTTTATATTATTGTTCATGTTTTCCTTATTAGAAAGAGAATAAGTTAGGGGTAAGAGTGGCACTGCAAGGAGACCTCACAAAATATCATTTATGGTGATTTATACAACTTTAGTGTTTGGGTCCTCAGCTTTGAAAACTCCAAAATTTTGTTTTTGTAGGCTCACATAAATAAAACCGCTGGTTTTGCTCAGTGATTGTACGTCAACCTATGAAACAGGAAGTCAAGGTTTTATTTCTGGTCAGGTACATGCCCAGGTTGTGGGCTCAATCCCTGTTTTGGGGCATGCAGGAGGCATCCGATCAATGATTCTCTCTCATCATTGATGTTTCTCTCTCTCCTTTTCTCCCTTCCTCTCTGAAATCAAGAAAAAATGTATTGAAAAAGAAAAAGAACAGCAGGTACTCAGGTTATATAAGTTAATGAATTTACAGAGACTAAATAAATCTGGATGTCAGTATTAATTTACTAGAGGCCTGGTGCACGAACTCGTGCACCAGTGGGGTCCCTCAGCCTGGCCTGGGGGATTGGGCCAAAACCAGCTCTCCCACGTCTCCCAAGGGATCCCGGATTGTGAGCGGGGGCAGGCCAGGCCAAGGGACCCCACTGGTGCACAATCAGTGCCGGGGAGGGACCACGGGAGGGCTCCAGGGCGTGTCTGGCCCATCTTGCTCAGTCTGGATCGACCAGACCCTAGCAGCAAGCTAACCTACCGGTAGGAGCATCTGCCCCCTGGTGGCCAGTGCACGTCATACCAAGCAGTTGAGTGGCCTTAGCATATCATTAGAATATTACTCTTTAATTGGTTGAACAGACGACCAGACACTTAATATATTTTGCTTTTATTATATAGGAATACTGTGAGAGTTGAGTTCTGCTCCTATCAGCATTACCAGTGCATTGTCTTCAGGTTAATCTCCATGGGCTAGTCCAGTGGTCGGCAAACTCATTAGTCAACAGAGCCAAATATCAACAGTACTTCTTCAAAATAGACTCACCCAGGCTGAAAACCGACTTCTGCGCATGGGCCACGAAGTTTCAATCGCACTGTACGTGCGCGCCCACATGTGGTATTTTGTGGAAGAGCCACACTCAAGGGGCCAAAAAGCCGCATGTGGCTCACGCGAGCCATGGTTTGCCGACCACGGGGCTAGTCAGATTACAGTTAAAAGGTTGTTTGCTGAGCAGGAGTTCAGCTTAAAGTGATTTGGTTGGTTAGATGGTCTAATAGTAATATACCTGTTCTAGGGAAGGAAACAGTCAAATCCATACGCCTGGGTAAGGTGGTTCCTCCCTTGTTGGGATTGGTACTACTGTCTCCAGTACTTGTCTTCAAGGTTAGGTTCTCAACTTTTTCCAAGTATGAAAGAAATTTTTAAATGTTTCTTTTCAATATCAAAAGGGTCAGTATTTGCTGTAACTCAGTGGCATCCTAGCAGTCTGTAGCCTATAATCTGGTAATCTCTGCTATAGCCTAACCCTCCTCCCCTATGGACCCTCTAATTTCTAAAACTCCCTAAAGCTGCCTATTTTACCCGTAAAACTCCTTTCAGTTATATATTCCCTTTTAAAAAGTAAAGGATAGCTGTTTTTTATTTTTAATTCAATGTGTAAACTGCCGTGGTATTCATAACAGCTCCTTTCGTTGAAGGGTTAAATCCTGCCATGGATCATCTACTGGTCTCATTTAAGGGTATATTTCTGGATATAGCTTGTCTGTCTTTTTCTGTTTTCTTTTTGAAATTGAGTTCAGTGTCGGTATCAGTTTAACAATGCTTTTTAAATTTACTTTTTCTTTAAAAGAAACCTATTCAAAGGGAATATGGATGACCTATTAAAAGAAGGAGATAAGGAGTTGTCACTTGGCTATTAAGGGAACAGTTCCTCATAGGAAACCAGCTCAAGTAGGTGAGAGGTCTACACATTCAGTCCTGGGATTTCTCTGCCCTGAAAACCAAGGAATATGCTAGGGGACAGACAGCAAAGGGAAGACTTCCTGCTCCCTTACACCCACCCCAGGGAATCCTGATCTTAACAAACCTCACCTCTGTACACGCAATTGCTCACGAAAGAAACTTGGGCATCATTTATTTTCTCTTATCCTCCCCAGTCCAGTCCAAGTCCCAAAGATTTTACCATGGAGGCTGGTTTTTAAATTTCCAGTGGCTTAATATTCTGGACTATATTGACCAGTCTTGCCCTACTCTGTACTGCAGAAGGGAACAAATAATAATAGATAACATTTTTCAATTAAACTAAGAATGTAGAAATGTTTTAAAAATTATACAATCACAGAGAAATAAGTGATATATCAGAGTGATTAAGCACATGGACTTGAGAGCTTTCACATCCTTGCTTTACCACTCATTAGTTCTGTGACCTTGGACAAGTTACTTAATCTATGTATCAGTTTTCTTACTTATCCAGCATCTACTAGTATCAGAGGATACTTTCTTTCCATGTCTTTGCCACTATGATTAACGCTGCAGTGAACATAGGGGTGTGTATATATTTCCAAATAATTGTCTTCTAATGTTTTGGGTAGATAACCAGGAGAGGTCTTGCCGAGTCATATGGTGACGGTATTCTTTATTTTTCTAGGAGCCTCCGTACTATTTTCCATTGTACACTTGAAACTTACATAATTTTATTAATTAATGTGAACCTAATAAATTTAATTAAAAATAAGGATACTTATATTTCTTGTCTCATAAAGAATGCCTAGATAGGCTCTAGTGAGTTTGACTCATCGGATAGAGTGTGGGTCTGTGGAATGAAGGGTCCCAGGTTCAATTCCAGTAAAGGGCACATGCCTTGGTTGCGGGCTCAATCCCCAGTAGAGGGCGTGCAGGAGATAGCCAATCAATGATTCTCTCTCATCATTGATGTTTCTATCTCTTGCTCCCTCTCACTGCCTCTCTGAAATCAATAAAAATATATATTTTTTTAAAAAGAATGCTTCAATATACCTATCACATAGTAAACCCTTTGTAAGCAATAACTCTGGGTCCTTCTGTTGTTTTTGTTCAAGAATTAGAAGAATCTGCCCTAGCCAGTTTGGCTCAGTGGGTAGAGCAGTGGTCAGCAAACCGTGGCTCTCGAGCCACATGCGGCTCTTTGGCCCCTTGAGTGTGGCTCTTCCACAAAATACCACGTGCGGGCGCGCACATACAGTGCAAAGTTGACTTAAAATTTTAAGTAAAGTTTATTAAGTTAATTTTAGGGAACGTTGTGGAGTGAAAGAAGATGTAGTGTCGAGGATTGAGAACGGTATGTTGAGATGGTTTGGACATATAGAGAGGATCAACGAAAGGAGATAGACAAAACAAGTATACAAGACAAGTGTGGATGGGAGAGTTGGAAGGGGTCGACCTCAGCGAACATACCTCAATCAGATTGAGGACGTTTTTAGCAAATGCCAGTTTAGGAGTACCCTAATTAAGTTAATAACAATGTACCTACCTATATACTTTAAGTTTAAAAAATTTGGCTCTCAAAAGAAATTTCAATCGTTATACTGTTGATATTTCGCTCTGTTGACTAATGAGTTTGCCGACCACTGGGATAGAGCATCAGCCTGCAGATCAAAGGATTCCAACTTTGATTCCAGTCAAGGACACAGGCCCAGGTTGTGGGCTCAATCCCCAGTAGGGGGCGTGCAGAAGGCAGCCAGTCAATGATTCTCTCTCAACATTAATGTTTCTATCTCTTTCTCCTTCTCCCTTCCTCTCTGAAATAAATAAAAAAAGAATTAGAAGAATCTGTTCCTCAGTTGATAGATTTGAGATGTGTAGTTTTAAGATTTAAGCAACCAAATTATCCTTAATTCCTGCCACTTAAGCTTGTGTTTCATCATTCGATTCTGGATTAGTTATCTGACTTTGCTATTTGCTCTAGAAGTGATGCAGGTGTTTAATGTCATGTCTTATTTCAAAGCATTTCCTAAAGTGTTATTTTGCACATGTGATGATGTCTCTATAATTTAGGAATATGTAAGCAATTACTGCCTCAGTCCTTACACTTGACAAAAAATTATCTTTTATTCATCTGTGGTTACTGATTAGATGGCTGCATCATAATTAGTTATCTTCAAGTCAGCCAGCCCCTCAGAAATCTATTTTGTATAACTTAATTATCAGCCAAGAAGGTGATCAACACCAGGAAAACCACCAAATGGACAGAAAACTTTTTTGCCAAAAAAGGGGGAGGGGCCTATTATTACATTCTGTATCCCACACCTAGTGCAAGAATAAGACTCAGTTTCCCTTTGGGGAATCTGGTTCTTCGGAAGTTGTAGAAATAACCATATGAAGAAATAAATTATGTAATTCTTAGGCATTTTTGTAGCGATATGCATAAAAAAGCTTCTCACCAGTACTGCCAAAGGCCTTCTTGCTCTTGTATGAGATCATATGTACATTTTTATTATTCTAGGTGTTTTGGTCTTTGATTTGTCTTGGTTGGCTCATTTTCAAAAGTATTTTTTATATATGTACTAGAGGCCCGGTGCACAAAAATTTGTGCACTGGGCGGGGGCAGGGAGTGTCCCTCAGCTTGACCTGTGCCCTCTCACAGTCTGGGACCCCTCGGGAGATAACCACCTGCTGGCTGAGGCCTGCTCCCCAGGTGACAGATGGCAGGCCTGATCCCACAGTGCCTGCACCGCCACCCCCAGTCGCGCACACGACAGGCCCAATCTGGGGTTGGATGGCACTGCCCCACCCCGCCTGCAGTATGCAAATTTAATGGCTATCTTTGTTGGGTTGATTTGCATACTTTTCTGATTGGCTGGTGGGCGTACGAAAGTATTGTCAATTAGCATCTATGTCTTTTATTAGTGTAGATCCTTTTTGGCCAAGATCTTTCTTTCAGGAAGACTCATTTAACCCCTAGAGTGCCGGGGAGCACAATCGCGCTCCTCCTGTCTTTCGCCAAAAGTGCCAGGAGCGCTATCAAAGCTTCGAAATGGCGTCCAGCTCTAAGTCTGCTTTTATTAGTGATGATGATATTGCTAAATATGTCAATGTAGTAAAGGCTTCCTTAAGTTTTTGAATATGTAACTTCATTTACTTGCGATTCATAATTTTTTTCCTAAACTGCTGTAAAATCAGCAAAAATGCCTTGGCAATTTTAGTATAGTTCCTAGGATATTGGTTGGTACTCATAGGGTTAAGCAATCAGCTTATCAATGTGTTTGCCTTTGTACCCCTCAGCAAAATCAATATACACCTTACTAGCATTCTTTGACTCAGTTCTCTTGAGCCCAGAAAGGCCTATACATTGTTGTTCAACACATGCCCATACTACACGAATTAGTAAAGTGAGTATGGTTTGTTGTTGTTAATGAGGAGTATAAAATGTTTTTTGGAAACTTTTTCAAATATGTCAGATATCAATAAATTAATCTCCATCAAATTAAAAAGTTTTGTATCTCAAATGACACCATAAAGAAAATGAAAAGACAACCCATAGAAAAAAGATTACAGGGTGGGGCAAAAATAAGTTTACAGTTTTTCTCATGGAAAATACAATAATAAATAATAGTACAAGAATAAACTATTTTGTATACTCAGAACTATAATCCTACTTTTGCCCCACACTGTATTTACCTGATGAGGGACTTTCAGTCAGAAAATACATAAAGAACTCTTAAAACTCTTTATAATAAAGATACATAACCTAATTTTAAAATGGGCAAATGATCTGACTAGACATTTTTCCAAAGAAAACATATATATGTGTGTGTGTGTGTGTGTGTGTGTGTGTGTGCGCGCGCGCGCGCATGTGCTCAAACCATGAAGAGATATTCAGCATCATTAGCCATAAAGGGAAATGCAAGTCAAAACCACAGTGAGATACCACTTCATACCTACTAGGATGGCTGTAATTTAAAAGACAGATAATAAATTTTGGCTGGGATGTAGAGAAATTGGAACCCTTCTACAGTGCTTATTGGAATATAAAATTGTAGAGCCACTTAGAAAAATTCAGAGTTGCCATTTTGACCCAACAGTTTGACTCCTAAGTATATAGCATTGTCCCAATACTCCAAGATTGCATGTTCTATCCCGGTCAGGGCACACATGAGAATCGACCAGTGAATGCATAAATAAATGGAATAACAAATCGATATTTCTCTCTCTCTCTCTCTCTCTCTCTCTCTCTCTCTCTCTCTCTCCCTCTCCTTCTCCCTCCCTCTCTCTCTCCCTCCCTCCCTCTCCCTCTCCCTCTCCGCCTCTCTCCGCCTCTCTAAAATCAATATATGAAACTTAAAATAAGATCCAAAGTGGAGTAAGGACTATAGGAAAGGGAATTAAAAATACAACTTGAAGCAGCGGCCTTCAAAATGTATAGCTTCTAGGGGAGACAAAAGAGAACATAAGGAAGACAGAAGCACCCTTTGGCAGTTGGGTGGTTAAAAAGAGGATTATTGAGAATCCAACAAAACAGAGAACCACAAAATTGCAGAACTCATAATCAGCTTATCCCAGAACAAAATAATTGGCTGGCATATCTGGACTTTGCAATATTGACAGAAGAGGGCACCATTAAAATAGGAATTTGTAAAACATCCCAATCAGATGAAAATTCATGGCCTTTAACACATTTGTCTGTAAAAATGAAAATAAGTGAATTAAATTGCCAGCTCAAAACAAAAGCTGGAAAAACAGCAACAAAGTAAACCTAAAGAGAGCACAAGAAAGCAAATAATAAAAGAGTAGAAATTAATGAGGTAGAGATTTAAAAAATAGTAGACCAAATTAAGCTATATTTTGGATTTAATTATCAAAATAGATAGATTACTAGCTAACTTGATCATATAAAGCAGTGTTCGGCAAACTACGGCTCGCAAGCCACATGCGGCTCTTTGCCCCTTCAGTGTGGCTCTTCCACAAAATCCACATGCGGGCACGCACGTACAGTGCGATTGAAACTTCATGGCCCATGCGCAGAAGTCGGTATTTTGTGGAACAGCTGGTATTCTGTGGAAGAGCCACACTGAAGGGGCCAAAGAGCCGCATGTGGCTCGTGAGCCGCAGTTTGCCAACCACTGATATAAAGGAATAACAAAATATGCATGATGAGGGTGAAAATAACCATTGAAAACAATTTTATTTTAAAAAATCACAAAAGGCTGTGTAAAAAATCACACAAGCAATTAATTTGAAAATCTAGATGAATAATTACCTGGGGAAATGTAGGTTGTCAAAATTAAACAGACTAATTTTCACAGAAGAAAAAATGTTATTAATAAATAGCCCTGACCGGTTTGGCTTAGCGGATGGAGCGTCAGCCTGCGAACTCAAGGGTCCAGGGTTTGATTCTGGTCAAGGGCATGTGCCTTGGTTTGGGCACATCCCTAGTGGGGGGTGTGCAGGAGGCAGCTGATCGATGTTTCTTTCTCATCATGGATGTTTCTAACTCTCTATCCCTCACCCTTCCTCTCTGTAAAAAATCAATAAAATATATTTTTTTAAAAATACATTACCCCACTAAAAAGCATCCACTAAAAGGTCAAATGGTTTCACGGAGGAATTCTACCAAACCTTCAAAGACCAGATAGTTCCATTGTTATATAAATTATTCTGGAGCATTGAAAATGATAAAAATTCCTGATTCCTTAAATGAAGCAAATATAGTATTGATACTTAAAACTGATAAGTACAAAATAAGCAACTATAAACCAGTACCCCTTGTAAATATTGATACAAAAAAATAAGTAAAATAACCTCATTGTTATTATTATGTAATGAATCTTGACCATTTGAGATTTATTCCAGGAATGCAGAGAGGGTTCAATATAGGATACCCACTAACATCATATTCCATATTAATAGATTTGGGAAGGAAAATAATTTATCTCTATGACACTGAAAAAGCCTTCAAAAACACTTCACCCATTAATGATAAAAATAAAATAGACACATGTGCACACTCAGGAAAATGGAAATTATAGGATATGTTTTAAAAATACTTTTTAAAATCTAAATTTTAGTCCTAAAGCCAGAAAGCTTATATAATGGGGAAAACTGGAAATATTTCTGCAGTAAACAAAAACAAGGCAAGTTTTTGTTTACTGCAGAATACACTAATACTGAACATTATAATAGAGGTATCAACCAATACAATTTAATAAATCAGAGGCATGAAAATGAGTAAAGAACTAAAACTCTCTATTTGTAGATTATATTCTATCATAGCTAGAAAATCCTAGAGGATCACTTGTAAAGCTAATATAAACAATTAAAACAAATCAGAAAAGTAGCAGGATATAAAATTAACTTAGAAAAATTAATAGCCTCTTATACACAATTACCAGTTAGTAGTCATAATGGTAGTAAAAACCTCATTTACCACAGTAACAAGAAAGATTAAATGCTTAGGGATAAACTTAAAAAGAAATGTGGTCAGAACCGGTTTGGCTCAGTGGATAGAGCGTCGGCCTGAGGACTGAAGGGTCCCAGGTTCGATTCCGGTCAAGGGCATGTACCTGGGTTGCAGACACATCCCCAGTAGGAGGTGTGCAGGAGGCAGCTGATCGATGTTTCTCACTCATCGATGTTTCTAACTCTCTGTCTCTCTCCCTTCCTCTCTGTAAAAAATCAATAAAATATATTCAAAAAATAAAAAATAAAAAGAAATGTGCAAAACCTATACAATGGTAATTTTTTTAGAATTTTGAAAGTCAACCCAGCTACCGTGCGTGGATCAGTGGTTGAGCCTCGACCTATGAACCTGGAGATCACCATCCAATTCTGGTCAGGTTGTGGGCTCAATCCCTAATTTCTCTCTCTCCCTCTCCCTTCATCTCTGCAATCAATAAAAACCTTTTTTTAAGTTTTGAAAGTTATATAGGTAGACTTGAATAGTATATTTGACATTATAAAGCTGTCAAATCATCTTGAATTTAATGCAATCCAGTGAAAAGACCAAAAAAATTTTAATGAAGTTAGATAGGTTGATACTAAGTTAAATGAAAGAACAAACATATGACTATAGCCAAGAAGAAACTATAAAAAGAAAACTTACAAGTGGCACTACCCCTACCAAATCTTAAAACATTTATAGTAGTCTCCCCTTATCTGTGGGGGATACACTCCAAATCACATACCCCTCACCCCAACGAACACCTGAAACCACGGATAATACCAAACCCTATATATATACTATGCTTTTTCCTATCCATACATACTTAAAAAGTTTAATTTATAAGGCACAGTATGAAGTAACAATAACTAGTAATACAGGACAATTATGACAATATACTGTACTCAAAGTTATGTGAATGTGGTATCTCAAAATATCTTACTATACTGTGCATACAGTGTGGATATGCTGGGCAGGAGAGAGTTGTACAGTGTGAGATTTTATCGTACTACCCAGAAATACACGTGATTTAAAACTTCTGAATTGTTTATTTAAATATTTGTGGGGCCACATTTGTCCATGAGTAACAGAAAGTGAAACTGTGGATAAGAGGGAACAACTGTACTATAAAACTCCTACAATTAAAACGTTGTCCTTTTGACACATGAATAAACAATAGAGCAGTAGAATAGAAAGCCCAGAAAGAAACCAAGGTAAAGGTGGAAACAATAAAGGTGGCATTTCAAATCACTGAGGTAGAGGTGGACTTTTTAGTAAATGGTGCCAGGAAAGAGATACAATAAGATCTACATCTTGCACAAGAATACACTAAACATTAAAATCTACGCACGTATGTTCATAGTATTATTTTTAATAGTCTAAAAGTGAAAATAACCCAAGTGTCTATCAGCTAATAAGTGAATAAACCAAATGTGCGTATACATACAATGGAATATTATCCTACCTAATAAAAGAGAAACATGGTAATTAGCGTAAGACCACTACCCTTCCCATTGGCTAATCAGGGCGATATGCAAATTAACTGCCAGCCAAGATGGCGGCCGGCAGCCAGGCAGCTGGAAGCAAACATGAGGCTTGCTTGCTGCAACGTTCCCCTCCTGCCTTGCCGACCTCTGAGCTGGCAGTTTGAAACATTGTAACAAATATAGAAGCTAAACAAAATCCCAGAAACCAGCTTTCAGCCGGCCAGGATCTCAGAGCTGGAGATGATACAGTGTTTCGATTATAGAACCGAAACAAACCAGATACCTGCTTTCAGCAGCAGAGGCCTTGGCCCAGAATAATAAAAAAAAAGAATAAAAGGAGCGGTTGGGAGCTTCAGTCACCCACCAGCCTGAAAACAGCCCTCAGCCCCTCACCCAGACTGGCCAGGCACCCCAGTGGGGACCCCCACCCTGAAGGGTGTGTGACCAGCTGCAAACAGCCATCCTCCCCTCATCCAGGCTGGCCAGGCACCCCAGTGGGGACTCCCACCCTGATCCAGGACACCCTTCAGGGCAAACCAGCCAACCCCTACCCATGCACCAGGCCTCTATCCTATATAGTAAAAGGGTAATATGCCTCCCAGCACCGGGATCATATTGGGTGCTCAATTTTTAACAATAAAAATCAGATACTAAATGTGGTCATGCCAGAGGCATAATTAATGAGCCAATGTCTCTTTACTGAAGTGTCACACTTCAAAAGAGATCCTTTCAAATAATACAATGCATAACACTTACCTGGCTTGCCTGTTAAAATGTAGGACCACACCTTGAAAAACACTCCTTCTAGAGCTCATTTTGGTGGATAAATCTCCCTCCTAGTAAAGCAGTCCTATATAATAAAAGTGTAATATGCAAATCGACCGAATGGCAGAACAACCGGTCATTGGGGGCGGGGCCAGTGAGCAGGTGTCGCCAGGCCAGCCAAGGCTCATGCCAGTGGGCAGAGGTAGGGGACAGTGATGGAGTGGGGGGGGTTGGCGGTGATGGGGCGATGGGGGTTGGCGCCATTCCCTGATCACCCACCTGGTCGCCTCCCACAGAGGGAGGCCATGGACGGCAGCAGCGGCGGGGCAATTTGGGGCAGGGCAACAAGTGGCCATGGTGCAATTGGGGGCAAGGCTGGCTGCTAAGTACCCGCACCATCCTGATTGGCCCACCCGTCACCTCCCACAGAGGGAGGCCAGACTGCGGCTTAGGCCCGCTCCCCTAAGCCCTCAGTAAGACATCCCCCAAGGGGTCCCGGATTGAAGAGGGTGCAGGCTGGGCTGAGGGAACTCCCCCCCACCCCCCGTGCACGAATTTTATTGCAATAAAAAGCACTGATACATGCTACAATATGGAAGAAACCTGACAATATGCTAAGAGAAGGCAGTCACAAAAGGCTACATATTGCATTCTGTTTATATGAAATGTCCATAATGAACAAAATATAGCCACAAGTAGTATATTGTCAGGGCTGAGAAGAGTGACTGCTTCCTGAGAAGTACAGTGTTCTTCTTTCATCTTTGGGATGATGAAAATGTTCTAAAGTTGGTTGTGGTTATGGTTGTACAACTCTATAACTATATAAAAAATTATTGAATTAGATACTTAAATAGCTGAAATGTGTAGTATAGGCAGTCCTTGGATTATGTCGGACTCAACGTACGTTGTTTTGTGGTCACGTCACCATCTCCCATTTATTTACCAAAAAAAAAAGTTTCGTCATTTTGACATATGTACATATGTGCTTTACGTTTTTATTATTTATCAAAAGTAAAGGTCAGGAATTGTTATCTTTTCAACTTTTTTTACTGTTTCACTTCATTACTGCTGTGTAGGTGGAACCCACTTATGGGGAAAATTGCATTACATCGCGCTGTAGGAACAGATCTGCAACGAAACCCAAGGACCTACTATATAAGAATTATCTATACTAATCATAGCCTACGCGATGTCACGCCCTCACGTTGTAACAAGATGGTCGTCACAAGATGGCTGTGCACACAGCAGAGGCGGGGCCCAGCGGCCGCTCCGCAGGGTGAGGCCTGGAGGTCCCCCGGCTCTATGTGGCATGGAGGAGGCCTGTCCCGGCATCCCTGCTGCCTTGCACAGAGGAGGGTGGTCACGGCAGTGGAGGGCAGTTGTGGGCAATCAGGCCAGCAGGGGAGGGCAGTTGGGAGCAATCAGGCCGGCAGGGGAGGGCAATTGGGGGCGATCAACCTGGCAGGGAAGGGCAATTGGAGGCCATCAGGCCAGCAGGGGACGGCAGTTGGGGGTGATCAAGCTAGCAGGGGAGCAGTTAGGCATCAATCAGGCCAGCAGGGGAGTGGTTAGGGAGTAATCAGGCTGGCAGGGTGAAGCGGTTAGGGGCAGTCAGGCAGGCGAGAGGTTAGGAGACAGCGGTCTCGGATTGGAGAGGGATGTCTGACTGCCAGTTTAGGCTCAATCCCACACATCCCCAGAAGGGTCCCAGATTGGAGACAGTGCAGGCCGGGTTGAGGAACCCCTCCTCCAACTCCCCGAGCACGAATTTTATGCACCGGACCTCTAGTCCTCCTATATAATAAAAGGGTAATATGCAAATAGACCGAACGGCAGAAATCCGAACAACCAATCAAAGCGTAATATGCTAATGATATGCTAAGGCTGCTCAACCACTCGCTATGACATCCATTGACCACCAGGGGGCAGAGAGTCGACTGGTCAGCCAGTTGCTATGATATGCACTGACCACCAGGGGGCAGACGCTCTGACCAGTATGTTAGCTTGCTACTGGGGTCTGGCCAATCAGGACTGAGCGAGACGGGCCAGACACACCCAGGAGCCCTCCCACGATCCCTCCCTAGCCCAATCATGCACCAGTGAGAACTCTAAGCCTGGCCTGCACCCTCTCGCAATCCGGGACCCCTCGGGGGATGTTGGAGAGCTGGTTTCAGCCCAATCCCACAGGCCATTCCCCTTGGGAGGGCGCCAGACGCATAAGTCATGGCTGGCAAGTGCTGCTGCAGCACTGCAAGCCTCTCCTGATTGGGATTGATTGGGCGCGAGTCCGTGGCAGGCACAGTGGGGCCGGGGTGAGCGAGAGCGGCAGGTACGAGCTGCAGGTGGCATTGAACTGCAGGTTTCAGCCTGCTCCCTGCAGGCCACCCAGACGGACCCCACCTGTACACAAATTCGTGCACCAGGCCTCTAGTATATCAAATAAAGCTTAATAGCTTTATTTTTTCCAACAGGAAAAAAGAATATGCTGCAAATGTATTCAGACTCCAAATGTTAGAGAGGCAGAGACAGCAAACAAGTACTACAAGAAAGCATCAGCTTTTCTTTATTCTTGGTGTATGAAAAGACTTTGTCGTCAAGACTGAAAATCCAATCTGTAAAAGGTTGGTTAATTCTACTAATATAAAAATAGGAAAATTATGCATGGTAGCAACAACCATGAAAATGTCAAAGGACAGCTGACAGACTAGGAGAAAATATTTTCACATGTACCACAAAAAGAAGGCTAATATCCCTAATATATACAGCACTCTTAATAATTAAAGGACAGAAGAGAGACAGAAGGTCAAAACATGATAGAAACATGAGGAAAAGATATAAATGGACAACTCACAAATAATATAAATACAACTTTTAAAAACAAAGCAAAAAACTCTCAAAATTAGGAAAATACAATTTAAAACAGCCTTGTGATAACATTTTTTATCAGATTGTTAAAAAACACTGTGGGAAGTATGCACCCTTTATTACACACTGTTAGTGGAAATACAAACTGGTATAGCCCTTCTTCTTGAGGGCAATTGGCAATACTATATAATAAAAGCCTAATATGCAAATTGTCTTCTTGGGCAATCGGGAGACTGGGAGTTCGACGACTCGCTATGACATGCACCAACCACCAGGGTGTAGTGCAGAACATGGCGGGCGTCAGCAACACACGACCTCTCTGGCTACCTAGGGGCAGGGGTGATGGGGATGGAGGTGTGGTGAGAATGCAGAGTGTCCACCAAGTTCGCTCTCACTCCCCCTGCTACCCTTCCCCAAGACACTAGAGCTCACGCACCAGGGAAGCCCCTGTGCCCAGGTGCCGGGTGCCCACAAGGAGCCAGCCTCTTCTGGGTGAGCCGGGACCGCAGAGACCAGTCAGGCTCCCTGTGGATTTGCGTAGGAGCCAGTCTACAAGGCTGGCCGGGAGAGAGCGTGCTGCCCACCCGGCTTCTGTGCAGCACCGCTGGGTGGCCCAGAGGCCCACGCTGTGCCCTAGCCCGCAGCATCCAGCCATGCTCACCGCATCTCCACGTGGGGACTTAGGCACCATGACTCAGGCGGGGGGGGGGGGGGGGGGGGGGGGCAGGGGCCCAGGTGCTGCCCAGGGCCCACAGGTTAGCTGGGACCTGTCACTCCATGACAGATCCTCGGGCTTCGATCGCTGGCCAGGCCTATATACTCTCCCTAGCTCATCCATTTATTTGTCCCTCCCGAAGTGAAAAATATGTTCATGTCACTAACCAGATTATCTTTATTGTCTCCGTAATTAGTCTCAGGAAAAGTTCCAGGCCTTAAACTCCATTCACAAGGCCTTTTCTGTTTTGCTCCTACTCATGTCTTCAGCCTCATTATAAAAACTTACCCTTCCTTGGCATTAATGCTATCATTACATGGATAAGTCACTTAATCTATTTGTACCTCAGTCTTTTCACCTTCAAAATAGGAATGACAGTATCTTTTAAGGTTATTGTCATGAGGACTAATTAAATTAATATTTTGCAAAATGCTTGTTACCTGGCATACTACATATGCTACATTTTTGTGACATAAGTAGGAAAGAAGTTAGTGTATTTTTTTAAAGACCTTCCCCTTTTCAAAGTGTTTACTTGTTTATTGTGGTTTTATTTTTATTTTATTTTTTTAAAATATATTTTATTGATTTTTTTTACAGTGAGGAAGGGAGAGGGATAGAGAGTTAGAAACATCGACCAGCTGCCTCCTGCACAGTCCCTACTGGGGATGTGCCCGCAACCAAGGTACATGCCTTTGACCAGAATTGAACCTGGGACCCTTGAGTCTGCAGGCTGACACTCTATCCACTGAGCCAAACCAGTTATGGCAGAAGTGAATGTATTGACATTAATCTTAGGTGATCGCTACCGAAGCACTGTTTTGTTTTGTTTGTTTTTTTACTCTAACTGCACATTTGTATTAATTGGGCAGGAAACAAGTCATGAAATATTTCCACTTCAGGGGAGAAAATACTCAGGTGCAACATACGTTAAAAATGCTACATGACATATAAATATCTTCTATATATATAAAAGGCTAATATGCAAAGTGTCCCCTTGGGAGTTTGACGGAGAGACCGGTAGTTCTATCACTCACTATGACGTGTGTTGACCACCAGGGGGCAGCGCAGAATGAAGGGAGGCCCCGGCTTGCAGCCGGAAAGCTCTGATGGGCCCTGATCATCGGCCAGGCCTAGGGACCCTACCTGTGCACGAATATTGTGCACCAGGCCTCTAGTAAGTAATAAGACAGTTGGAGACTCATTATGACAGGACACAGGAAAAAGCAGTCTAGGAATGAACTTCATGGTTCTCAAGATGAAAGTAATCCATGCTGTGAGAGACATAATTCCTTCATGTTTATATTATACTAGAGGCCCAGCGCTTGAAATTGTGCAGCCCCACTCGCCACCCCGCCTTGACACCCTAACCTCTCCATCCAGAGCTGGAGCACACCTGACCCCGCCTCCACCCCCTTGGCCTTCTCTGGCTGCTTCAAGCCCTGCCCTCAGTCCCGTGAGTCACCTTGGGCTGGTCCTGCCTCCAGGCACCTCCCTGCTTCAGCCTCATCTGCAGAGCAATGTGGCGGCTCCACCCCATCATGGTGGAGGAGAGCGTGGAAGCCTTGCACCTGCTGCAGAGTTTCGAGCGCTGCTTCCTGGCGACCCACATGCTGCGCTTCTTCCCCTGGCAGGTGGGTAGCGAAGGACTGGTGAGGATGGCGCTACAGGCTCTCACCCCCACCCTCCCTGCCACGGGATGGTCCTGCCTCCTCCGGGCGCCTCCACGCTTCCGCCCCATTTCCAGAGCAACGCAGCAGCTCCTCTTCCACCCCATCTCCAGAGCAACGCAGAGGCTCCGCCCCGCCACACATGCAGCCTCCTGCTGAATGGTCTTTACAGCATGAGGGCTTCACGACCATTAGCATATTAGCTCTTTATTATATAGGCTACCTTTGCAATTTATCAGATCTAATAAGAGCAAACAAGTTAACAGGTTAAGTCAGGTTAATGTTGGGCCATGTCAAAGTAATGTGTGATAGAAACCTGTTATAGAATCTGATTAGTTTATGTTAAGACTAATGTTCAGTTTATTGTAAGATAGTCATCATGTCATTTCACTTCTGAGCTTTACTTTCCTGAACTATAAAGGGGTTTTGAGTTCCATTGCAAGTGTAAAATTACTATTGGTTATTTCATAAATCAAAGCATTTTACTAAAGATGTATAATAAAAAATAAAAGTATGTCGACCAAGCCAACTCAGGATTTTTGTACTTTTATTATTTATCGACAGTTATTAGAAATGTGTTTTTATTAACACGTTAAGCGCCATGTCAGTCACTGGTGCCACCAGCATATCAGTGAAATCGGATATCATGAGATAAACTGAAAGGAAGACAAAACAGTCTTGGCACTTAACGTGTTAAGTGAACTATTCTGGCTGAAAGGTAAAAATAGACCAGAGGAAATGAATTACCTCCTTTTATGTTATTGTAATTTTATATTCATTTAAAGTAGCAAAATTTCATGGGAATGAGGAAATTACCAGGGTCCAGATGCCTTGGTTATCTTGTATTCCCTGTCTACTGCCATATGTCTCTCATAGAGAATACCATCTGGGGAGACTAACTTACTCAAAACAAGGCGTAGTTGAGGGTGATGGTGGAAAGAACCCTCCTTTAGCAGGATAATGACCACTGTAGACTATTTTTTATGCTTCAAAATGTGGTATTTTTTAGACAGACTCATAGATAGCAGGCAGATAGCTTTGGTCAAGGGGATTTTGGTAGGGGGAGGTAGGGGTTTGAGCAATAAAAAAAAAAGAGAACTCATGTACATGGACAACAGTGTTTTGATGGTGGGGTTGGGCGGTGGAAGTGGAAAAGGGCATAGAGGGGATAAATGGTGATGGGAAAAATAAAATACAATTTTTAAAATGGTATTTTTACTTCACCTTATACTTCACATTACTGAGTTTTCAAAAGGAGAATATTGTACATTATACTAATAGATATAACATAATTAAAAATTCTTTAAAAAGTACAGTTTAAAAGATGTATTAAACTTTTAATATATAAAAAGTGCTACAGTAAATATAAGAGGAAAATTTAAGAAGTGCTAGTAGAGGTACAAAAGTGTTTAAAGATAATATAATAAACATCAGCCTCTGGCTTTACCACTTCTTAACATTTTTCCCATTTGGTGTGTGTATGTGTGTATCTCTCTCTTTTTTTCTCTCTCTCTCTCGCCCCCTCTCGTCTCCTCTCCTCTTCCAGGTATTTTTATCACACCCCCAGAATTTCACATTGATGAAATATTATCATCTAATATATTGTCATATCTGTACTCCCCACTTGTTCTAAATATCATTCATAGTTTTTTTACAAAAACAGAATCTGGTCAAATATAATATATACTAGAGGCCCAGTGCATGAAATTTGTGCACGGGGGGGGGGGGGGGTGTCCCTCAACCCGGCCTGCACCCTCTCCAATCTGGGATCCCTCTCACAATCTGAGACTGCTGGCTCCCAACCGCTCACCTGCCTGCCAGCCTGATCACCCCCCTAACCACTCCTCTGCAAGCCTGGTTGCCCCCAACTGCCCTCCCCTGCAGGCCTGGTTGCCCCTAACTACCCTCCTTCCCCTGTTGGCCATCTTTGCGAGGGTGTGACAGTCAATTTGCATATTACCTCTTTGTTATATAGGATTGTGGTAGTGTCTCTCTGGTCTTTTATAATTTTGCCTATTTTTTTGTTTCATAATATTGATATTTGAAGAATTCAAGATAACTATCTTCTATAATGGCCCACAGTCTAATAAATTTAGCAAATTGCTTTCTTATTAGATTCAAATAAAATATTTTCAGAGGAGTACTGCATAGATGATCAGGAGGCATATACTGTTAGCCTGTCATATTATTGGTGATAATAAATTTTCTCATTTGTTTAAGGTAGGGAATGTCTTGTCTTTCATCTAATAGGTTTTTTCATCTATTCATGATCTTTGTCAGATTCGCTATTACATTAGTAGTTACAGAATATTGATTTTCTACTTCTAAGAAAATGTTAAATTTCTTAAAAATTAGTTGCCATAAGATGGTCCTTGGTAATGATAATCATTTGCTCTAATTTAGAATGTCTTGGACAATATGTGAGAGAATTAAGCTTCAAATATTATTTTCACCTTTAAAGTTCAAGTACTTAAAAAACCATATAAGAGCTAAGGTATCACAAAATTTAGAAAGTTTATCAGCAGCCAGTAATTAGATTTAGACAATTAAATATCTGTTATTACTTCCATAGTTGCCCCAGTTCCTATAATTCAGTTGGGAATTACCTCTTTACCTTATAACTATAGTTAAACACTGTGTTAATTGAGTCAGTGTGCTTCTGTTTTTGAAGATGAAGTTGCTGAGCATTCTAAGAAATACAGTATGAAATTTGAGTCACAAGCACAAAATTAATCTGTTCAATTCTATTTCTCTTTTTGAGGATTTATTCTTTGAAAGTTTTTTCTTATTTCCTGACGTTGGTAGCATGTTTTAAGCACAGTTCAAGACTTCATAAGAAATCTTCTAAATCTGTTTCACTATAGGCATTGAACACTTAAAGCTAACCTATGTGATTAATGGTATAGTAGCCAAAAATAATATTGACATTTCTGTGTCTTATTAGCTATTTGTAGATTATTCCTAAGTTAAGCGTTCATTACCAGAGCTCGTGATTAACAGCTAAGCCCTTTCCCTTCAAAATTACTGGTAGCTGGCTGCATCTACTTGACAATAATGATAACTACATTTTAAAATATATTATTATCTTTTATAAATTCAGAATTACTTGAATTTATAAGGTCTGACAATTTTTATAACTCAAAAAATAGAATCATTTGAAATATTGTCATCCATGTATACAAGTGAATTTATTCTCATCATTCTAGCTGATAGAAATACTATTTACTTTAATTTTTGCAACAATGAAAGTCCATTCCTTCATTATTCTGCATTTTAGTTTATCCATGTGTTTCGTAACAATAGCTCTTACTACAATTTTAAGGAAAGCTGCCTTGAGTATATGTTTCTCATAAATAACAAAGATTTTATCTGAGAAAAAAATCATTTGTATCATTTGTACCCTTTGATAAAAGTTGAACCATTTCTGAAAAAGTCAGGGTTTTGGATATTCATGTTTGAGGTGCTCAGACTGGTACTTGATTTTTACCTCTTGCAAGTAAGTATATGAGTACCCAAAAGTACATGGCATTATAAAGGATTGTACACTGGGAAAATAGGTCTTTGGGTAAACTTCATTGTGAAACCTCTCAGACAAGAATCATTGATACTAGTTGTCTTACCATCTTTGTTGTTTGAATAATTAGGGAAGGTTTTGTGGATTTATACATATTACTAGAGGCCCAGTGCACAAATTTGTGCACCAGTGGGGTCCCTTGGCCTGGCCTGCAGGATCAGGCTGAAACCAGCTCTCCAACATCCCCCAAGGGGTCCTGGATTACGAGAGGGCACAGGTCAGGCCGAAGGACCCCACCAGTGCATGATCAGGGCCAGGGAGGGACGTTAGAGGTTGGCCGGCAGGGGAGGGGCTGCGAGAGGTTGACCTGCCATGGGAAGTTGGCTGTGGGAGAGCACTGACCACCAGGGGGCAGCTCCTACATTGAGTGTCTGCCCCCTGGTGGTCAGTATGCATCATAGTGACCAGTTGACTGGTCATTCAGACATTCAGTCACTTAGGCTTTTATATATATAGTTAACTAAAGTCTACTTAAAGGGTTGAAATACTGCCTATTTTGAAAAAGCAGTGTCATTTTCCAGTTATAAAGTCAGTGTCTTCCTTTGCTGTTTGCTAAGCTAGTACATAGGGCACTGCTGGTCTGTAGGGTTATATAAACTGTAAAACTTAACCTTTTAGTGGCAAAGAAAAGTAGTATTTCTGGTTAGTGGCATTCATTTTTCCTTATAGTAGGACAGGTAGTGTATGAGCCTTGTCTGATAGGATCCTTATACAGCATTCCTATATGCTTACAGAAAGAGGGATCTTTGTTTCATGAAATGGGAAACACGGGCATGTGCTTTACCCAGCTATCACAGAAATCAATTAGAATTTTTTTAAAAAACCACATCTGCTTATTCGAGGTTCTGTCCATTAGACACGGTTGGTTTTCCCTTCATTTTATTTTGTCTATATCCTCATAGTTATTGAACATTGAGTTTTATAAAATTTGGTTTCATTTGATTCCTTTTCTTGTAAGTTCACCACTTGAGCTGATATAGACAAGCATCTGACACAAGCAGAATTGTCCTCTGATCGCAGTTCTATTGCTGTCTCCATCTGTTGGTATAAAGAAGTAATGCTCCTGGCAGAATAAGCATGCTCACTTTAGCAAAAACAAATTAAGAAATAAGGAATTATTCTCTTAATACATTTTCTTTGTGACAATTAAGTCAGTTTGAAAATGCAAAACTATCATGGTATGTCAGTTTTTGTAGGCAGATGGTCTTTGATTTTTTTAAGCTTTTTGTTAGTGATATTAAAGTGTCAGAGTTATTAAAAATCTGATGTATTAACTATGCCTAGATTCTATACATTTTATTCCTTAGGGAATTAGAGGAAATATTCTTTCAACTATTTTCATCAGTGTGAGGTCAAGCATCAGTGTACAACAAATTTTTAATAGCGAGAAACCTCAAAAATCCTGACAGTCTTTGCACATTTACAGTTTCATGGGCTTTTGCCTCACTGCTTCTGTGAATTGCTGATGAAGAGCTCAATATAGCTTCTGATGCATTTCAGATATTCTGGGTGGTGACTGGCTAGACTGTTACTGACATCACAATATACAGCTGTTGACTTTCTATTGTCTCTGAGTCCTCGGCAAGTGCTTTCGCAGTGCTCTCCCAATGCCTAATCAGCCGTGTGTGGTGAGCTCTGGAGGAGCAATGCAGAGCATCAGTTTACAGATACTATGGAAAGTACATTTTCATTTACTCTGTGTGAGGAAGCAAATACCAATACAATGAAGGTATGTGACTCTTAATTCCTTTAGTAAATGTGTGCAAAAGGTAACCAAATATATGAAGAGTTATTTATGTTCACGTAGTACCTTAATTATTGCAAGGCACATGTGTGAGGTAAAATCCTTGCCATGTCCAAGGTTTTTGTTTATTTTTGTAATTATGTATTTGTTTAGGTTGATGAAATGAGGAATAGGAACCACTTCTCAGCTGTAGTACAAGTTTCTTCTCCCCTACCCCCAAAATTTGTGATACTCCTTGTACCTTGTTGATAGAATGGTTTATATGTGTGCTCATTGGTATTTGTGTATAGCAGAACAAATTGTCGGTTGGAAAAATTACTTCACTTTCGAGTTCATCTTAAAATAGACATGGTGTACATCTTTTTTGATCTTAAAATTTTCATAGTGAAACAAATACAGTGTGGATGAGAGCCTTCTTTTGGGAATTAAGAAACTAAGAGCCCTCAACTTTTGAAATTAATGTTAATTTTTTTACCCTTTTTTTTGAGGGGGGGTAGAATAATTTTTAAAGTGCTTATAATAGCAAAACCTAGATCTGTCATTACTATATTTAGCATAATCAGATACCACATTGCAAAAGAGAGCAAATGCTAGTCAACTGTCATTTTTCTAGATCTGATTTCTAATCATACTGTCTGAAAACTTTAACATTTATTTTGATATTTTGTGATTTTTCAAACTGGAATCTCACCATATAGGTGATACTGAGTAACTATGTCCATTAATGTGTAACTGACTTTTTGAAAGGATTTTAAAAGTTCTCCTTGCTTTTTACCTTGAATTAGCCAAAATTTTAACAGTATTCAAAATTGCTGTGATATTTTCAATCTTCCCCTTCTCGATATGAAAGTTATTCTGAGCTTGAAAAATAGCTCTTTCTTTTTTATAGAGGAGATAACAGTAAAATCACTAACTGGCCTTTCATCAATGCTGAATATCATTACTCTTCCTTTTATTTTTTTCTTATTTGCAACTGTAAGTAATTTAGGATCATGAAAATGTTAATAGCTATTATTAAAATTAGAGTCTTTTATCAGATACATTATTTCAACCTAATGCCAGGAGAATTTTATCATCATTTCTTTTTTAAGCTTCCGGTATTCTTTTAAATTTTATATTGAGAACTACAAAAGAAAAAAAATAGTACACACTCTACATTCTTACCTACAGCTGGTTTTATTCATCCTTTGTCATATTTCATTTTTTTCTTTTCTGTATCCTTTTCATTTCTTTTCTTTAGGTTTTGCTAGTGTTTCTCTGGGCGTGTTTCTCTCTCTCTCTCTGTCTTCCCTCCATTTCTTAGTCCATATTTCCCTCTCCCTCTCTCTGTCTGTCTCCCCACCCCTTCTTTCTTCCTCTCTCGCTCTTTCATTCTTCTGTGCCTCTCTTTCTTCCTACCTCACTGTTCCACTGTTCCTATTTGTGTCTCTCTCAGTTTCCCTGACTGCTATTCTTTCTGTCAGTCTTTATGCCTCCATCCTTCCTTCTCTTGGCATTTTGCTCCCTTTTCTACTCTACCTCCCCTGTCCAAGCTTTACTCACATACACTCTTCAAATTTTCATTGTCATACAGATTTTCAGTTTTCATTGGAACCAAATCTGCACTTTACTTAAAATTTTTTTTGTTAATTAATAGCAGTTACTGAATGCATTTTAATTTATGTTAAATTCTGCACTTTATAATTAAATTTATTTTGAATAGATTTTACTCTTTGCTCAATTTCTTTAATTTTTGGAAACATGTTTTAGGCCTTACAAGTGGCTTGAAATGATCATATGTTGAAATCATCATTTAAAATGTTTTGTCTTCCAAAGATAACACGTTTTAGATTGTTAAAAGGAATTAGTTTCCTCTTCAGTGATTTTTCTATTAACTTATCAGGTTGTTTTGTTTTTGTTTTAGCAATGTGGCTTTATATGTACCATTCTGTATTTATGTGTACCATTCTATATTTTCCAAATGTGTTATAGTGGATATATGTTTGGATGTTTTCCATTAATTTTTAAATTTTTATTTTTAAATAATTGTACATTCAAAGAAAGTAGCAAAAATAGTACAGTGAGTCCCTTGTGTGTTTTTAAAGATTTTTAATATTTTAAAAATGTTTTCCTCAATATTTTATATATCTCATATCTCAGTATTTAACTATGAAGAACAAAAACTTAGCACTTACCTATTTACATAATCACAAACCTAGCAATTGTCATCATATTTTTTTTTATTTTGTAAAGCAGATTAATATAGCCATTTTATGAAGGCATAGTATATCTTAATAGCACCGTGGTTTGATGATAACTAGCATAGAGCTATCAGAGAAGAAAATTAAGTTTATTGTTAAATTATATATGTGTAACAAGCAAAGAAAGATGTGTAAGATGAAAATCTTTTCAGAGCTGAGTCATTTTTTCTGACTCCCTCCTCTGAAATTATGTAGTACTTCTCACTTCTACATTCTTTTGATGCTTGTATAGTTATCTGCTATATAATTAGGCTCCTCATTGTGTGGGGCATGGGTGGGGTGAAATAGAACCAAAATATCATTATCTCTGTAAACTTCTTGTTCCACCTCCATAGCCGCCTGACCCTCATTCTGATATATATATATGATATCAATAGTGTTAGTACAATGATTTTTATTTTTCAAACTAAGTTCCTCTAAGACTTAGAGTTCCATAGATGTACTTTAGGTACAAGAGAAAAGCCTGAAGCTCAGTTATTTCTCAACCCAGCCCCAGCTTCTCACTTGACCAGAGCAAGTTAGTGTAAAAAAAAAAGTGTCATCCCTCAGTATCTGCAGAGGATTCCAGACCCACCTCAAATACCAAAAATCCAAGGATGCTCAAATCCCTTTAATAAAATGGTGAGTGCTCCCATATACTTTAAATCATCTCTCCATTACTAATAATACCTAGTACAATGTAAATGCTATGTAAAAACTTTTATACTGTATTGTTAGGAAGTAATGACAAGAAAAAAATCTCTACATGTTCACTGCAGATGCAGTCATTGTAGGCCTAAATACATAGTCCAGTCAGCAAAAACAGAACTTAAAAAAAAAATTTCAGTCTTTGGTTTGTTGAATTCACAGGTGCAGAGCTCATAGATACAGAAGGCCAGCCTTACATGTATACACATATACACACATATATATAGGGTTCTTGGTTCTCTTTATATTAATCCAACCCTAATTTTATATATAACATATATAGTATATAAAATATAAAACAAGAGTTGCTAACTAGAATTCGCATAAAGGAGTCTGAAGAACCAAGAAACTCCTAAATTGTCTGTGAGCATACTCAAATATGGGTGCTACATTTACTCATTCTACTATGTCAATTTGACATCTTTCCCTTTTTCCTTTATTTTCACTGGTTAGAAGGGTATATAATTTCCTCCTTCAACAGCAAGTACTTTCACAAAAATCATGTGCAGCTTTTTTCAAGTAGTGTGAACATATGCAATTACTGATTACCACACACATCTGATGTTATTCGACAACTAGAGGCCTGGTGCACGAATTCATGCACATTGAAAGGAAATGAATTAGAAGAAATATTTTAATATTGCTATTCGCCCTTTCTCTATAATAGAAGTGTCAACCAAATTCACAATTGACAATGACAGATCGAAACTCACTCATGCGATTGGCGCCAGTGAAAACTTCATATATATATATATATAGACAGATAGATAGATAGATATAGATATAGATAGATATAGATATATAGATATAGATATAGATAAACTTGCTGAATTAGACCTGCTTTCTTATTTAGCTAAACTTTTTTCAGCCCAGTGAAGCACCCCAACTTCTCTTTCAGGTAATTGTCAGCAACACAGCAGTAAATACCAACACAAAGCAGATTATTATTGTAGGTCACACAGGGAGAACAAAGGGTAAAATATTTAATTGCAGCAGTGTTTGACTATACTCTGCATTTTGAAAACCTGAAGTCATTTTCAAGGTCCACCACTCCTTTTCAATTGGGTCAAGTTTTTAATCTTCCTAAATCTCCATTTTCCGGCTAGTGAAAAGAAAATAGGATTCCACTGAGTCTCCTATCTACCTACTCCAGGACTTCTATGAGGATCAAATGAGATGAGGCATGGGAAAACGCTTCACAGACATTTGGTTAAAGTGTGAAATGTTTGTACCTGGCTATAAAGCAAGTTGGGTTCCTGGGCTGAAGAAACTCCAAGGAGGCTAGTGGCCACTAGGGTAGGGGTGGGCAACCTTTTTGTGAGTGCGTGCCAAACCCAGCAAAATCTCTGACTCAAAATTAAGGTGTACGTATGTGAAGAACCTTGAAGAAATAATAAAATTCATTCGAGCGACAAAAATACAGTATATGATGACGAAAAATACATTTATTTTTTAATGTATACATGTACACTGATAGTCCAACAGAAAACTTTATGACTCCATTTGATATTATCAGGGGACTTTTGCTGCTGCATCACTGATGACAGAGATTTTACATCAGGTTTATATTTCGTGACCTTCAGAGATATACATGAGCTACTACTTTCATCCATCAGGCTACTACTATTAGGAGACAACAAAATTCATCACTGAGAACAAAGATTCACAAGCGTATGTGGATGAAACCAAAACACTGGTTGGATCTAGGAAGGCAGGGAAAGTTAAGGCAGAGGCATAGATATTGCTCGTCCCCTCTCTTGTCAATCCATGTCTATGGTCTTTAAGATAACTTGTTATGTAAAATTGTTTATTTATCTAAGATGCACCTACACTGAATTTATCTGAAAAATAAAAAAAGTCGATATTAAGAAAAAAATTGTAAATGGAAGATTATAAGAGAGGGTTTCGCGTGCCAGTAAAAGTTCCTGGCGTGCCATGTTTGGCACGCGTGCCAGGGGTTGCCCACCCCTGCACTAAGGAGAAGAAGCCAGGTGTTGCTATATGACGTCATTATGTTTCCGGACTAGGCTGGGCTCTGGGCTGCATTTTGAGCCATGGGGTCTCAGCAGTGTCGGCTGTGATTTGGTGGGTTATCGCTCCGGCGTGGTGGCGGGGCCTGTGTCCCACTTGGGGAAAGCCGAGTGTTGCTTTGAGGGTGCCAAGTCCATGGTGCAGTTTCTCTGTAAATGGCCAGTACATGTCACAACAGCTCCTGCGTTGAGCGTCTGCCCCCTGGTGGTCAGTGCGCGTCATAGCTACCAGTCAGGCAGACACTTTTATATGTATAGATATGAGATCACCAGAAATAGCAGTACACAGTACTTTCAAAGTGCTAGCTAAACTATAACTTCTTTTAATAAGTGGAAAATGAATTACAACAAAAATTGAAGACTGTATGCCCCCACTGTTTCATTGAGCTCCAATGAAACAATTATAAAGAAAACCAAAGAAATGTATTAAATATTAATAACCACTGAAACAATTTGATGTGGTCGACATAGCTAGGAAGTAATGAAAGAAAGACATTTGAAATGTATTTGAATCTGTATTTATTTTGTGCAAGGAATAGGGAGTTGACAAATTGGACAGAACCTTAGGTGCTCTAAAGAGAAGTTCTATCTGTTAACTCTATGAATATAGTGTAGCGTGTAAATTTCTAGAGATCATTAGGTTCTCAGTGGAATTCACTCATTGCTAGCAGGAGTATCTTCTAACTATAAAAGTGTTTGCACACATCCGTTTATAGAGTATGAATTAAAGGTATGTGATGGTAATTGAAAGACACCTGTTCTATCTCAAAGCTGTTTTTAAACTATTTTTACTAACTATGAAATGCTTTCTGACTAAAAGAAGAAATAAAACATTTTTAACCAGTTTTTCTGAATCCCTAGGTGCTTTCTTTAAAAAGGGCTGTGATCCTTTGTTAGAAAGAATGTAGTTTACAATTCAGGAAGTGAAGGGTGGCACATTAGTAGTTGTAAAACAGAATTTCTATCAATTGTAACCTAAATTAAAATGCTACAAAGGGAACAGATTTTTGTCATAGAAGGAAATAGGTCATGTTATACCTACTGATTCAAATGCTAAAGAATATAAAGTTTCACATGTTGATGAAACATATTAAGCTCTCCAAGAACTTTTGGGTGGTTAGATAAATGTGCCAGGAGTCCAGCATGACTTCTGCTAAGAGTCTTTGATGACAGAGCATAACACTTCCTAGGGTTTTCCTTGTGATCCTGTGATAAGAATGAAATGCTAGTCATGGGGTGAAGTACACAGATAAATTAGTTATATTAGTAATACAGAGAAAAAAAATAAAGTGAAATAGAATTTAAAGAAGCAAAGAGAACACCACAGCAAAATCTAAGTAAAATAGCAGTAAAGACTGAAGGTTTCATATAAAATGGCCTAGCACTTGCCACTGTCTGTGTAAAGCAGGGATCCTCAAACTACGGCCCGCAGGCCACATGCAGATACAAATATTGTATTTGTTCCCATTTTGTTTTTTTTACTTCAAAATAAGATATGTGCAGTGTGCATAGGAATTTGTTCATAGTTTTTTTTAAACTATAGTCTGGCCCTCCAGCGGTCTGAGGGACAGTGAACTGGCCCCCTGTTTAAAAAGTTTGAGGACCCCTGGTGTAAAGCATGTGCAACCTCATTATCGAATTAGGAATGATTTAATAAGGAAACTGGGATTTGCTCATGAGGATGTTCACATTTATTCATGAACTATAAACTACAGATACTATCATGCTATGAACCTAGCACAAAATACATTAGTAAAGAATGTAATGTATTTTGCTAAGTGAAATAAGTCAGTCAAAGGAAAGACAAATACTATATTTCACTTAGATGGAATCTAAATAACAAAATGAACAAATTGAAACAGACTTATAGACACAGAGTGGACTGGTGGTTGCCAGAGTGGTTGGGGCTGGCATACTTGGTGATAGAGGTAAAAGGATTAAGAAGTACACATTGGTAGTTGCAAAATAGTCCTGGGGATGTAAAGCACAGCAAAGGGGATATAGTCAATAATCTATAATAATAAAAGGGTAATATGCTAATTAGACGGGACATCTTCTGGATGTCATTCCAGACATCCTTCCTGATGAAGCCAGGGCCGGAGGGAAGCCAGTCTGGGTCCCGGGTGCCTGCGGTGGCCCTAGGGAAGCCAACCCGGGTCCTGGGTGCCTGCCTGCAGCTGGAGGAGGGAAGCATCCCGGTTTCCTGGTGCCAGAGGGAAGCCGGTGCCATTAGCCAGGGGAAGGAAGGCCTACTCTTGCACGAATTTTCGAGTATTGCAATAACTATGTATGGTGCCAGGTAGGTACTGGAAATATCTGGGGGAACACTTGATAAAATATATGATTATCTAACCACTATGCTGTACACCTGAAACGAATATAAAATAATATTGAATATAAACTATAATTGGAAAAAAAAAGAATATATGAGACGAGACTATGCAAAATAGTGGTAACTTCAGTGACTTATGATACCAGCTAGCCCAAAGTTAGGCCAAACTTCACAGGTTAAGGGCATAGTCCTCCACAAGTATGCCCTTACTTTAGACCAGCTGGCTACAAATTGAAAGGTTCCCATTACCCTCTCATAATTCACTAGAACTTACAGAACTCAAAAAAGTTCTAGACTTATGACCACAGTTTTATTATAGAGACCCAATGCACGAAATTCCTGCACAGGTAGGGTCCCTAGCGGCTGCTGTCTGCCGGGGCCTCCCTCCCTTCCCCCAGCCGCCTGCTGCCGATGGCCACCTTCCTCTGGCCGCCTACAGCTGCCAGCCAGGGCCTCCCTTCCATCCCCAGCATCGCCCCCTGGTCAAACTCCCGGAATAACTCCCGGTCAAGGGGACAGTTCGCATATATAGGGGATATAAATCAGATAAGCCAAAAGGACAGACACATAGGGCAAGGTCTGGGAGTGTCTCCAATGCAAAGCTTTCCTTGTCCTCTGCCTGTAGAGTTAGGATGTATTACCCTCTAAACATGATGATATATGACAATATGCAGAATATTGCTGTCCAGGGAAGCTCACCTAAGCTTCAGCATTCAAAGGTTTTGTTGGGGTTTATTAGTAGGCATGATTGGCCATGCAGTTGAACCCAATCTTCAGCCCTACTTCCCTTCCCAGAGGCCATACTGATATCACATGGCTAAAGCCCCCATTTTCTAATACCATGGTTAGAGTCCCCATCCTGTATCATCTCATTAGTATAAACTATGTCAGGGCCCACCATGAGCCACCTCAATAGCCTAAACTATCAGGCCCACCATCAGTAAAGATCCACAAATTCCAAAGATTTAGAAGCAACAGGAATAAGGAACAAAGGCAAGCCAAATTCTTTATTCTCTAGCTATTGTTAGTATCTTTGGTGTTCTATATTGGTTTTCTGTTTCTCATTATAAGAGATAATTCTGAGGTCAACAGAATAAATAATTGTTTCTCCTAACTACTTTCTTCTAGCCAGTTTCATAACTAAAAAGGATCTTTAAGTAGATAATATACTGTTTAAACAATTAGTTATAAGTTTAGGTATGGAACAGAAATCTATATTCTCACTTCTTACATGCCGATTAAGTTCTCTCACATCTTCATTATCTGTACCCAGTTTTCCGGAATCTAAACCTTTGAATGTTCTTTATTTCCCAAAGCATGGTCAGATGGTAAGACCATCCTTTTTTTCTTCCATATAGTCTTTAAAAAATATTTATTATGTGTCAAGAGATCTTTCTACAACCTGATTTATTTTAATCTTGCATTTAACACTTACATTGGGAGCTCCCAGTATAATATGAGACGATGATAGGTTTAGAATTAAGGGAAAATTCATTTTACCCTTGCTAGCACTGTATTAGGAGGTACATAACTAATATAACCTTCAGGTATAGAATTATATTAATGGCCCTGTCTTTATTGCATTTTCTCTTGCCGTCATCTGCCATTATCTGGATACCTTCAGAATCTCACCAGGTTATCCCAGGATTCTCCAAGGTCTCTCCTGTGAGATTATGAACAGCCCTTTCATGCTCTTCCAGTGTCATTGTTCTCTGGCCCACTGCCACGTTTGCTAGTGCGTGCCATAAATTTGCTCATATCCTTGCCAAAGATTTTGTCTCCTAGAGCTACAGCAGAATTAGTCTTCAGGGTATCATATTGACGAGAATCTTTTGTGCTGAACTTGATTGCCTAAACACCAGGAGCTATGTGCCTTTTCCACTTCTCCCCTGCTTTGGCTCTCTAATGAAAATACTTTCTTTAGCTTCTGCTTTGGCTCAAACTAGGACCCCTGCGACATAAAGATATATGTAGAGTTCTTTTAGTACACTAGCATTCCTAATTTCCAACTTTTTACATTTGATTTGGTGTTATTAGGCTTTTTAAGAACTGGACCACACAGTGATGTAAAGTTAGATCTGGAAATGTCTGTGAAAGAACATTCAGCCTGTTCTAAGGCCAAGTAGTACCTGAGCTGTCTCATTTAAATTACTCCCATTGCACTGACCTCAGTTAAAGGATTGCAGAAACCTCCAGTTTGTAGTCTACAGACTTCTCCCCCAAAGGATTTCACCTAAACAGTCCCGGATGTTGATGTCAACCTTAACTAACCTCCTCTCAGAGACTCACTCCAGGGTTTATCCTTACCCACTGTTCTCTCCAAACCCCACAGCCATCTCAACTTCCTCACTTCTACCAGATAGTATTCTGGGTAAAATCCATATCTATACTAATAAAAGGGTAATCTGCTAATTACACCAGACGTCTTTCGGTCATCCTTTTTTTGTTGTTGTTGTTTAAATATATTTTATTGGTTTTTTACAGAGAGGAAGGGAGAAGGATAGAGAGTTAGAAACATCAATGGGAGAGAAACATCAGTCAGCTGCCTCCTGCACACCTCCCACTGAGGATGTGCCCGCAACCAAGGTATATGCCCTTGGCTGGAATCGAACCTGGGACCTTTCAGCTATGTTAAGTCAAAGTTTCCATCAATACAGTTATTCTACCCAAAGAATGGCATCAGCTCTCCTCTTCTCCTTAGCTCCAAGTCATCCTGTCCCATTCTCCAACTGCATGTCCTGAAGGCACATTAAATTACTGTGTACAAAACTGAGATTGTTCTGCACCAAATCCTCTTTTGCTTCCTCAACTATTTCTTATGTTAGTGAATAGCAAGCACCACCTACACCTTCATTGTGTCCGGTCATAATTATTCCTGCTATCACTGCCCTAACCTTACTGCTGACCACCCCTGGTTCTAGTTAGCTTCCTCCAATTAGTTACTTTCTGTTATATTAACCTCTTTATTTCTATTAGCAATGTAGTGGCTTAAATAGCAAGAGCTCTGGAGCCACACTACCTGAATTCAAATCCTAACTCTGCCACTTACTATTCTTGTAATCTTGGGCAAGCTGCTTAATCTTTCTCTACCTCAGTTTTCTCACTTATAAAATGGGAATAAGAGCACCTACCTGATAGGGTTATTATAAGGATTAAATGAATCAATCCAGTGAAAACATAGGGAATAGTGCTTTGTGAATAATAAGTAACTACTTAAGAGTTTGCTATTAATATTGGTTTTAAAGTACATATCATAATCAGTAATTACCTTATTTATCTGCATAGAATGTAAGCACTTCGAGTACTGGGATCCTGTCTGGTTCACTGCTATGTCCTCAGCACTTAGAGCAGTGCTTAGCACATAATTTCTAATCAAAAGATTAGAATGAATGAAATCTCTCTTTTATTTTGTTGTTTGTTTTTGTTTTACCTGCTAGAACAAAGTTTATCTATGCTGAAGCTAACATAATTCTCAATGGTTTCTCTTAAAATAGTTCCCTATTATTCTGGCTTTCACGTCCCTCATGAGATCAAGAACTAAACTTCTAATCTTAACTTCAGTTATAGCCACCATTTGATGCTCTTTTCCTGTTGTTTGTTTTAGAACATTAATCAAAAATATCAAAACCAGGAAAGGAACATTATAACAAGCATTCAACATTTACTACTCAGAATTAACAGATGCTAACCTTTTCTTATATTTGCTATATTTCTTTTATTTTTTAAGAAATAAAATAATTGCCGAAACCGGTTTGGCTCAGTGGATAGAGCGCCGGCCTGCGGACTGAAAGGTCCCGGGTTCGATTCCGGTCAAGGGCACGTACGTTGGTTGCAGGCACGTCCCCAGTAGATGTGCAGGAGGCAGCTGGTCGATGTTTCTCTCTCATCGATGTTTCTAATTCTCTATCCCTCTCCCTTCCTCTCTGTAAAAAATCAATAAAATATAAAAAAATATATATATAAGAAATAAAATAATTGTCATCATTGAAATTCCTTTTTTAATCTCACCTAAAATTCTCCCTTTCTCTCTCTAAAGATAATTACTAATATGAATGAAATAGGTGTATACCCCTCCTATACCTTGATTGTATGGTTTTAAAATTTTTACATAAAAGTTATAATGTATTGTAGAGATGATTCTGCTTTTTCTCTAAACATTCTAACATTCTTTGGGGAACTTTTAAATATAACTTTAGTTCATTCATTTTAATTTTTTTATATTTTGCAATTGTTAGGCCTTTTTTAAAAATATATATTTTATTGATTTTTTTACAGAGAGGAAGGGAAAGGGATAGAGACTTAGAAACATTGATGAGAGAGAAACATCGACCAGCTGCCTCCTGCATACTCCCTACTGGGGATGTGCCTGCAACCAAGGTACATGCCCTTGACAGGAATCGAACCTGAGACCCTTCAGTCCCAGGCCAACGCTCTATCCACTGAACCAAACCAGTTAGGGCAGACCTTTTTTAAAAAAAATCAGTTTCTCTATAGATAGACATTTGGTCTTTCCCATTTGCTTTTAAATAAGACATTGCAGTGAATATTTTTGTATGTCTCCTCATGCACATGAGTCTCTTTAATGTGTAGATCCAGAAGTGGAAATATTGGGCCCTAAGACTTGAGGAATTTAAACTTCACTTGATATCATAAATTGTTTACTTAGTGTTTGAGAATTCCTATTCCCCATGCCCTTGCTAACTCTAGATATCATCAGGTAGGTGTTTTTTTGTTTTCTTCCCCAATTCATATGCTCTGTTTCTGTTAAATGGGCTTCTTTTCTATCTTCCTCATTTCTCCACTCAGGATACATCTATCTCTATATATAAAAGGCTAATAAGCAAATTGTCCCCTCGGGAGTTCAACCAGGAGTTCAATCACTTGCTATGATGTGTGCTGACCACCAGGGGGTGGTACAGAGCATGGTGGTCGACAAGCAGTGGTGGCGGGGCACTGAGGGAGCGAGGGAAAGAGGAGGCGGGGAGGCAGGGAACCTGATCACTGGCCAGGCCTAGGGACCCTACCCGTGCACAAATGTTGGGCACTGGGCCTCTAGTATTTGTATAAAACCTTACCTTTACGTCTAACTTTTTCCCTAAAAGCAATATGTCTCACAGTCTTATAGGACTCCACTAAAATTTATTTCCTCTCATTCTTCAACTTACCAGAAAGTATTTTTCCCTCTTTAAATATCCTCTTTAAATTATTTTGTACACTTTTGGGTTTAACAAAAAACTCTTTCAGGTCAAGGTAGTTCTTTCTCTGCTGTTCTCAAATATGCTAATATTGCAGCTATAATGAACTGTGGGATACTAAGTACATTTTTGTTGGATGACAATAACTGTTTATGAATCACATAGAGATTTAGCATTTTCAAATGTTGGTCCTTATATTCTTGTTTATGTAACTGATAAGTGATTGATTAAGAATGTTAATTTCTACTATCTTCTATATATGATAATAAAAGTTTAATATGCTAATTAGACCAAACAGCCGAACAAACTTCTGGACATCATTTCAAGCATCCTTCTGGATAAAACTGCAGGGGCCAAGGCAGAGGCAGTTAGGGGCGCTCAGGCAGTCAGGCGAGTAGTTAGGGGTGATCGGGCAGGCAGGAGAGCGGTTTAGGGGTGATCAGGCAGGCGAGCTGTTAGGGGCAATGAGGTAGGTTTGCAGAGTGGTTAGGGGCGATTAGGCAGGCAGGTGAGTGGTTAGAGGTAATCAGGCTGGCAGGCGAGCGGTTAGGAGCCAACAGTTCCAGATTGTGAGAGAGTGCTGGCCAGGCTGAGGGACCCTCTCCTCCCCGTGCATGAATTTTGTGCACTGCGCCTTTAAAATATATATATATATAAAATATACACACACACACACACACACACATACTAGAGGCCCGGTGCACAAAAATTTGTGCACTCAGGGGGAAGGGGGATTCCCTCAGGCCCACTTGTGCCCTCTCGCAGTCTGGGACCCCTCAGGAGATAACGACTTGCTGGCTTAGGCCTGCTCCCGGGTGGCAGAGGGCAGGCCCAATCCCTAGGTGCAGCCCCTGGTCGGGCTCAGAGCAGGGCTGATTGGGTAGTTGGGGCACCGCCCCCTGTCATGCACAGAGCAGGGCGGATTGGGAGGTTGCGATACCACCCTCAGTCACGCTCAGGGTAGGGCCGATTGGGGGGTTGGGGCGCCACCCCCTGTCACGCACAGAGCAGGGCCCATCAGGGGGGTTGGGGCTCCGTACCCTATCACACACAGAGCAGGGTCAATCAGGGGGTTGGGTGCTGCCCCCTGTCATGCACAGAGCAGGGCCCATCAGGGGGTTGGGGAGCTCCCCCCTGTCACGCACAGAGCAGGGCCCATCAGGGGGTTGAGGAGCTCCCCCCTGTCACACACAGAGTAGGGCCGATAGGGGAGTTAGGGCACCGCCCCCTGTCACACACAGAGCAGGGCGGATCAGGGGGTTGGGGCGCCGCCCTCTATCACCCACAGAGCAGGGCCGATCAGGGGGTTGGGGCACCGCCACTGTCACACTCAGGGCAGGGCCAATGGGGAGGTTATGGCTCTACCCTGTCACACACAGAGCAGGGCCTGTTGGGGGGGGGGGGGGGGGCGGGCGCCGCACCCTGTCACAGAGCAGGGCCGATCAGGGGGTTGGGACACCGCACCCTGTCACACACAGAGTTGCAGGGCGATCGGGGTTTGGGCGCTGCCCCCTGTCACGCTGATCCGGTTCCAGGAGGCCTCGAGGCTCTGCTGATCCCGGTGCTGGGAGGCATATTACCCTTTTACTATATAGGATAGAGGTCTGGAGGCCGGCTGGTTTGCCCTGGATCAGGGTGGGGCTCCCCACTGGGGTGCCTGGCCAG
Source organism: Myotis yumanensis (assembly GCF_028538775.1). Classification (NCBI taxonomy): domain Eukaryota; kingdom Metazoa; phylum Chordata; class Mammalia; order Chiroptera; family Vespertilionidae; genus Myotis; species Myotis yumanensis. The sequence continues at coordinate 75,561,171 of NW_027223759.1, read as the reverse complement.
CCTGGATGAGGGGATGATGGCTGTTTGCAGCTGGTCACAGACCCTTCAGGGTGGGGGTCCCCACTGAGGTACCTGGCCAGTCTGGGTGAGGGGCTGAGGGCTGCTTTCAGGCTGTCGGTTGTTGACTGAAGCTCCCAACTGCTCCTTTTTTTTCTCTTTTTTTAATTTTATTCTGGGCCAGCTTTAACTCTGGCTCTAGCTCTGAGGCTTCCGCTGGTTTGTTTGCGTTCTATAATCGAAACAATGTATAACTCCAGCTCTGAGATCCCGGGGTTTTGTTTAGCTTCTATATTTGTTACTAAGTTTCATACTGCCAGCTCAGAGGCCGGCAGTGCAGGCGGGGAACTTTGGAGTCTGCAGTCACTGGAGCAAGCAAGCCTCATGTTCGCTTCCAGCTGCCTGGCTGCCGGCCGCTATCTTGGCTGACAGTTAATTTGCATATACTCACTGATTAGCCAATAAAAAGGGTAGTGGTCGTACGCTAATTACCATGTTTCTCTTTTATTAGTGTAGATATATATATATATATATATATATATATATATATATATATATATATATATATATGGCTAATACGCAAAGCGTCCCTTCGGGAGTTTGACCGGGAGACCAAGAGTTCTATCACTCGCTATGATGTGCGCTGACCACCAGGGGGTGGTGTGGAATGAAGGGAGGCCCCGGCCGGCAGCCAGAGGCCCTGATTGGCCCTGATCACCAGCCAGGCCTAGGGAGCCTACCCATGCACGAATTTCATGCACAGGGCCTCTAGTTTCTAAATAAAGCATGAACAATTTTCCTTGACTTTTGCTAGAGTCCTTACCTTAGAAGATAACATGTGTTGGTCTTGTGCATTTGGTTTATTCTATAAAAGTACTTAATTTTTTTCTCTGTAAGGGAAGAAGTACAACATTGTGTCCATCTAATGAAATGACATATCTGGTAATCATAAGGGAAAGACAATGTAGTGTTTTTGCCAAATTATATTCCGGTAACTTTAATAATATGACTTTTTTCCACTCAATATTCACATGAATTGCCTAACTTGTCAATTATTTTGTGCTGTAGAATCAAAAAGGAGGCCCTAAGCATAATAAAGTGATCCTTTGAATTAGCAGTATCAGTATTGTGTTTTTGTTGCTGAAAATTCTATCTGAAATTTTCACTAGAGAAACTACTCATTCATAGACTGAGTGTACTAGTCTGCCTTTCCAAATGTTGATTCTAATTTTGCCCTGCTTTGTTACCTTGAGAAAGTTACTTAGCTGTACATATTTTTTCATTTTTAAACTACTAGGCTTCAACATTGTTCTTAACCACAAACTGCATCTTTACGGCCAGCCAGATTTACATAGTTTGGTGCTTAAGATCATGAGAGAGGGAGATTAAGAGAAACTTGTTGGTTACCTGGCAGTTCTGATAATTGAGTAGCAATTAGCCCATCTCACCATTAATATGAAGTTAATAGTACTGTCTTCCTCTGTACAAAGAACAGTACATAGCACCTTTCCATGTGAAAAGGATATGTTTACTTTGTCTTGAAAACAGTGTTAAGGAGTTATTGCATGTTATAAGTAATTTTTAAATAAAGATGCTCTATAAACCCATATTGCCCTCTTAGTACATATGAAAGGTGATATAGCATTGTAAGTAAGAGCCTGGAGTGGAGTACCTGTTTGTCCTGTTTGTGTCCTGATACCAACACTTACTAGCTGTGTAACCTTGGCAAATCCCTTAACTTCTCTCTGCCTTGGTTTCCTAATCTGTAAAACAAGGGTAATAATAGGGTCTACTTTTAGAATTGTTGGCTTTAAGTGAATTCCGTATGAAAAGTATTACAGCAATATCTGCCACAGGGCAAGCTATATAAATACCTACTGTGTAATTATTTATTACATTAAGGTGGTACATTTAAATGACTCATAAATGTTGTAGCATACACTTAATGTGCCATGTCTATTTTGTGGCTTTCTCTATTTGATACCCACATGGCCGTAAATAACCCTAAAACATAGTCTTTGTCCCAAGATAAAAGTTTTTCATTTAGTGGGTGCAAAAAGTTGGACTATCTCTTTTACTTGAAGGTTTGGAGAGGAAAAACATTTTATTTAAAACACTAATATTTAGGAGAATACAAAGTTTGTGTGAATTTTAAAATGTTGAAATGAGAGCCCCTTGGGGTTGTGCACTTAGGCAAGCATCCTTCTCTCCATACCTACACACATTTACACAAACTTATAGTGTTCATTCTCCTCTATTAATCTTTGTAAGGTATGTACATTTAAAAAAAAAACTCATGCAAAGCCACTGTGCACTCATGGTGGGCCTCCTATCAGTCTTCAGGGTGCAGCCAGAACAAAGTCAACCTCAGCCAACTGCTGGCCTAGGGTGATTCTGACTGTGGGAGAATGCTAACATTTTCTGAGTGCACAGTCTGAGAGAGGCTGTAATGGGCATGCAAACTTTTCTGTCTTCCCAACAAAATTATGAGCTAAGTATTCTTTTTCCCATTTTATATGTCATAAGATTATAGCTCAGACAAAGTGAAATAATATATCAAAGTTTTAACTTGCAGAGCTAGGATTTAAACTCAGGTCTAATGCTAGTATACTTGATCCTTTATATCCTTGTCTCCTTCCAGGCAATAACTGGTCATTTTGGTTCAGTCATTCATTCATTTAGTTTGTTGTCAAGTAATATGACATATTAGCAAGTATTGGTCATATATATTGCTTGTACAACTTTGGACAAATCATTTGACCTCTGAACATTAACAACTTGCATGGTAAATTATAAAATTGGACTAGGGGGAGAAACCAAGATGGCGGCATAGGTAAACACCGGAGTTTGCTGTCTCGCACAACCACTTCAAAAATACAACTAAAAGACGGAACAGACATCACCCAGAACCACAGGAAGGCTGGCTGAGTGGAAATTCTACAACTAGAAGGAAAGAGAAAAGCATACCGAGACTCAGAGGAGGTACGGTGCGGAAGTAAAATACTAAGGTACAGAGGCGCACGCGGAGCGGGCTGGCAGCTGAGGGTGCGGTTGTCTTTTTCAATCTAAAGGGAGTCTCAGGCTCTGAGCTCCAGTTCTGGGCGAGTCTCTGGGGACCTAGACTCATACGGGAGAAGCGGGACTGTCTGGCATCGGTCGGAACTCAAGGGCAGCTTTCTCTCGGAGGTACTTGCAGCAATTGCTGGGACACTGAGAAGCGGGGCCTCTGAAGGCAGGACTGAGAGCAGCCATAACTGCTCGCTCCGCCCACCCTGTTGATCCCCTGGGACCCATCCCGCCCAAGCCTTGCATGGAATTGTTTACTGGATAGCCTCAGGCAGAGGCTAGATTAGCACCTCCCTAGAGATCCAGGACAGAAGTCCTCCCACTGCAGACACAGCTGATTCTCACAGCCAATTGGCCTGGAGGTCAATCCCTCCAAGTGTTACTTACAACAATTAAGGCTTAACTACAACAAGACTGTGCACAAAGACCACAAGGCGGAGCACCAAGAGTGTCCTCCTCAGGTAATTGGGGAGGCTGAACCACTGGGCCCTAGAGGACACTTAGCACAGAAAACCACTTTATCAACAAAAGGAAGCATTAAAAGTACGGAGACAAAGAAACAGGACACAAATGACAGAAATGAAGGAAAGCAAACTGCTGGATATAGAGTTTAAAACCACACTTTTAAGGTTTTTCAAGAACTGTCTAGAAGTCGCCGATAAATTTAGTAAGACCCTCGAAAAGACTGGTGAGACCGCCAATAAATGTAGTGAGATCCTCATGAAATCTAGTGAGACCCTCAATGTTGTGATAAAGGACCAACTAAAAATTAAGCATACACTGACTGAAATAAAGAATATTATACAGACTCCCAACAGCAGACCTGAGGTTTGCAAGAATCAAGTCAAAGATTTGAAATACGAAGAAGCAAAAAACACCCAACCGGAAAAGCAAAATGAAAAAAGAATCCAAAAATATGAAGATAGTGTAAGGAGCCTCTGGGACAGCTTCAAATGTACCAACATCCGAATTATAGGGGTGCCAGAAGAAGAGAGAGAGCAAGATATTGAAAACCTATTTGAAGAAATAATGACAGAAAACTTCCCCTACCTGGTGAAAGAAATAGACTTACAAGCTCAAGAAGCACAGAGAACCCCAAACAAAAGGAATCCAAAGAGGACCACACCAAGACACATCATAATTAAAATGCCAAGAGCAAAAGACAAAGAGAGAATCTTAAAAGCAGCAAGAGAAAGAAAGTCAGTTACCTACAAGGGAGTACCCATATGACTGTTAGCTGATTTCTCAACAGAAACTTTGCAGGCCAGAAGGGAGTGGCAAGAAATATTCAAAGTGATGAATACTAAGAACCTACAACCAAGATTACTTTATCCAGCAAAGTTATCATTCAGAAGTGAAGGTCAGATAAAGAGCTTCACAGATAAGAAAAAGCTAAAGGAGTTCATCACCACCAAACCAGTATTATACGAAATGCTGAAAGGTATCCTTTAAGAAGAGGAAGAAGAAGAAAAAGGTAAAGATACAAATTATGAACAACAAATACACATCTATCAACAAGTGAATCTAAAAATCAAGTGAATAAATAATCTGAGGAACAGAATGAACTGGTGATTATAATAGAATCAGGGGCATAGAAAGGGAATGGACTGACTATTCTTGGGGTGGAAAGGGGTGTGGAGGATGCGGAAAGAGACTAGACAAAAATCTCGCACCTATGAATGAGGACAGTGGGTGGGGAGAGAGGGCGAAGGGTGGGGTGGGAACTGGGTAGAGGGGAGTTTTGGGGGGAAAAAAGAGGAACAAATGTAATCTGAACAATAAAGATTTAATAATTTTAAAAAAAAAATTGGACTAGGTCAGTGGTCGCCAACTGGTGGTCTGTGAGGTCTGAAAGGTTGGCGACCACTAGACTAGGTGGTCTCTGAGGTGCGTTGGGTTCCTTAGGACCTCGGTGTCCTAAGGTTCTTCTGATCCTGTTAGAATTCTGAGAGTTCACCTTTTCACATTTTGCCTCTTCCTCGTTATCTCTTGCAGTTATTGCCTTGTGCATTATTCATTTCTTAAATGGATCACTTTTTAAAAAACTGGCTTTTTTAGAATTTCAAATTTGAAGGATTCTTGGTAAATCACAAGGTCACTTTACAAAAAACAAAAAAATTTGGTTGTTAGTAAATGCTGCCATCTTGTGCCTACCATTTAATGAGAGAAAAAGTTAAAATGAGGAAAAATTAATTTTTTTATAACTTGTTTTTGGTTGTCAAACCATCACAAAATGTCAGGAGGCTTTGTCTAGAAGTAAATGACAAAGATTTATTCAAGGGTCTTAAGATTTGCAAATCAGAAAAATTACCAGTTAACAAACACCTAGAGTGTTCTGAAGAAAACAGAACGCTTAGAAGTTCTTATAGTACATTCTTGAGAAGAAACAGTCCTGCATTTATAGCCTCTGGTTTGGTCTGAGATGATAACCTTTGATGTCCGGTGGTCTGGAGAATGGATGTCAGGTGGTCTGAACACACGAACATTCTTTCCTAAATTTTTAAGAATTGGCTATAGTGTGTGTGTGTGTGTGTGTGTGTGTGTGTGTGTGTGTTCTCCAGGCATTGATACACTACTGAAAGTCAAAAGTTTAAGTTTGTAGCCTACTTAAAGCAAAAATAGAATCATTTTCTCATGCTTCAGCCTAATTGATATTAGTCCATTAGCAGCTTGACTATAGTGACTGCATTTTATTTCTTCACTCTTTTCTCATGGTGGAACTTTAAAAAAATAAACACCTAGTCATTTAATTTAGTAGTCTGGTAGCCTTGCACAGATTGACATTGCTAATTTAAAAATGGCATTGTCCATTCAAAATAATTTTGACATTTGTTTATGATACTACTTTTCTGTTATCCTTACTCAACAAAATTGTTAAAGGAAGATGGAAGAGCTATATAGGATTTTTAGAGTTGTTTATTTGTGTGGTATATTCACTTGCACCAAAAAATATAAAGTGAAACTGACTTTAAAAGCAAATGACACTGGACATTTGTTGTATGGGGCAGCATACCAACTGTAAGGAACAGCATTTCACAGACAAGCTAAATTGTCATTCAAGACCAAGTATTACAAAGTGAAATACTTTGTAATACTTTGTAAGGCTCCTGGCTTCAAGTTCAAGATGGTGGAGTAGGAAGATCCTCAGCTCCTCTCATTGACACCAAAAGAAAACCACATACAGAACTGAGAATGACCCGAAGACTAGTAGAACAAGCTTTCTACAACTATGGATATGAAGAAAAAGCCACATTGAGATGGGTAGGATGGGTATGCCCCACTCTCCATATAGCTGTCTCACTAGTGGGAGGGATATCACAACCACAGAGGTCCCCCGTGAAGAGCAAAGGGGTCCGAGTCCCAGCACGAGGGACCTGCACCAGGAAGAGGAGTCAGCATTAACATCTGGCTTTGAAAATCAGCAGAGGGCCAAAGGGCTGTAGGAAACCACAGTGTGCTCTTTCTGAGTCTCAGAACAGAGGCAGCAGTTTGAAAAGCACCTAGGTCATACGTGAAGGTGATACATTGACTAATTATAAGGTATGTGCTGGAATTTTCTCCTGATTCAAGTGCTAGTAGGCCTCCTTTTTCCCCTTTCTTTACTCTTGTTTTACCTAGTTGGTCCGATGTTAGCATGCACCATTTCTGACACTCCATTAACCTTGCTAACACTGTTCACCCTACCCTAGCTTATCCCTGAGGACTCACCCAGGCTAACTCCCCTCTAAAGCAGCTCCTGCCATGCCACATCCAGTGGGCAGCCTCAGTTGGCACCACACACGTAGCAGTGTGTTTACAACATTTGAGGCTAGGCCTCACAGCCAGCCACACTAAAGGCCTGCTTTACACACCAGTGAGCCCACCACAGTTGTGGCCAGGACTCACAGCCAGATGGGTCAGGAACCAGCGTCACCTGCCAGTGTGTCCATAGAAGTTGTCGTCCAACCACAAAAGGAGGCCAACTAGTTCACCCAGGGTAACACCTCTGGAGCACTTGACTTTGGTGGAAAAGGAGGATTCCACCACTGGGCCCCATAGAACACCTAAATTAGGCCACTTTTCAAAACCAGGAGTTGTAGCTGACCTCTACCTAATACATGGACACAAAGAGGGAAAATGAGGAGAGAAAAGAATATGTTCCAAACAAAAGAAAAAAAGATTAAACCCCAGAAGAAAAAAAACTAAATGAAACAGAAGTAAGCTGTCTACTAAAGATTTCAAAGTAATAGTTATAAAGATGCTCATCAAACTCTGCAGACAAATGTATAAACTCAATGAGAGTTTATACATTATAAAAAAGAACCTATCATAACTGAAGAATATGACAACTAAAACGAAAAATACATGCAAGGGAATCAACAGCAGATCAGATGATGCAGAAGAATGGATCAGCAATCAGGAAGACAGGCTAATGGAAGTAATGCAATTGGAAGATCAGAAAAAAAAAGAATTTAAAATGATGAGGATTTTTAAAAAGAGGATAGCATAAGGCAGTGGTTCTCAACCTGTGGGTCGCGACCCCTTTGACAGTCGAATGACCCTTTCACAGGGGTCACCTAAGACCATCCTGCATATCAGATCTTTACATTACGATTCATAACAGTAGCAACATTACAGTTATGAAATAGCAACGAAAATAATTTTATGGTTGGGTCACAGCATGAGGAACTGTATTTAAAGGGCCAGAAGGTTGAGAACCACTGGATAAGGGATCTTTGGGACAACATCATCAAGCATACTAATATTCGAATCATTGCAGTTCTAGAAGAGAGATAAAGGGACAAAAAAAACTATTAAAGGAAATAATGGCTGAAAACTTCCCTAACCTGGTGAAGGAAACGAGCATCCAAGTCTAGGAAGCAGAGAGTCCCAAACAAGATTAACCAAAGTGACCCACACCAAGATACATTACATTACAATTAAGTTGTTAGAAGTTAAAGGGAGAGCATCTGAAAAACAGCATTAGAAAAGCAACATACACAGGAATGCTCATAAGATTATCAGCTGATATTTCAATAGAAATTTTGCAGGCCAAAAAGGGGTGGCACAATATAGTCAACATGATGAAAGGGGAAAATCTTCAACCAAGTCTATTCTACACAGCAGGGTTATCAATTCAGAATTGAAGGAAACATCAAGATTTTCCCAAAAAAGCAAAAGCTAAAGGAGTTCATCACTACTAAGCCAGCATTACAAGAAACAGTAAAAGGAATTCTTTAAGTGGGAAATAAAGCTCAAAACCAGAAATAAAATATGCAAAAGAAAAAACTCTCACTAGTAAAGGCAAACAATAGTGAAGATAGTAAACCAACCATTTATAAATCTAGTATGAAAACAACTAAAATGGCAATAAGTATATACCTATCAATAATCACTTTAAATGCAAATGGACTAAGTGTTCCATTCAAAAGACATAGGGTGACTGAATGTATTTTTTTTTTTTTAAGACTTAGATATGAGACTCACTGCCTATGTCAGACTCACTTCATATCGAAGGACACTCACAGATTTAAAGTAAAGGGATAGAAAAAGATACTTCATGAAAATGATACAAAACCAAAGAAAAGCTGGGATGGCAATAGCTATATCAAACAAAATGGACTTTAACCAGTTAACTGTCACGCATCCAAAGCGGAAACCATCCCACTTGCATCTATAGACGCTTATGGCATACAAAGGGTTAAAACAAAAGCTATAATAAGAGACAAAGAAGGACCCAGCAATTCTATTTTGGGGTGCTCATCTGAAGAAAACAAAACACCAATTCAAAAAGATATGCACACCCCTATGTTTACTGCAGCATTGCATACAATAGTGAAGATACGGAAGCAACCTATGTGTTCATCAATAATGAATGGATAAAGAATTGGACATATATATAGTACCTGCTTTCTTCTCCCTTCTGCTTTTACTGATATTCTCTCTAGTGGCCGCAGTGACTTATCTGGGCTCACAAAACCAATACATGTCAGAATTAGTTGAAACTGAGTATTCTGACTTGTTTAGGACAAGAATATAAAATCACCAACAGTAATATCTTTAATTGTCAAATTGCTGTATATTGTTCCATTTCATTTGGCTATTTTGTTAAAATGTTTTCTTTTAATTTCAGGCCACTGAAAGGTATGATATATTTGATCCACGACAGTTTATTTCAGTCCAGGAATCTACAGTGGTGACAAGGACATGGGACTCCTCCTGCCAGATTCCAGATGGTTCAATACAATTGACATCCTGGCTGACAACTGTGAAAAAGAACCTTGGATTATTTTATTTTATTTTTGTGGGACACCACAATCCAAAATCCATAGAACACATCAGGTAACCTCTCTTCTTAAGAAAAAAAATTCCTTTTTTTTTTTTCTAAATCTTACATATAAAAAGCAAGGAGCCAGGATATTTTACTAGTAAGTATCCCTTTCCTCCTTAGTAAGTTTATTGTTTTTAGAATGAAACAGTTAACCTTGGTACTGAATATAATCAAGGAAGACATGTTCTTTATCCAATTGAGTATACCTGTGACTTGAGAATTTATTTCTCTCTTTTAATACTTTTCAGATATATTTGCCCTCTCAATTTTATCATGAAATTTTTGTAAATGCAGGAAAGTTAAAAGAGTTTTACAGTGAGCAAACATATAACCACTCCTAGATTTTACCGTTAACATTTTATCGTACTTACTTTAACCTGTACTTGTTCACATATATCCCATTCCTCTGTCTAGCCATCAGTATATCTTAATTTTTTTTATGCATTTCAGAGTAAGTTGTTCTTGTCCTCACTGCAAAAAAATTTGTAATTATGTGAGGTGATGGATTATGGTAATCATTTAGCAATATATATTCTTGTGTTATATTATCATGTCATACACTTTAAACTTATACATGATCATAAAGCTAGAAAGAAAAAGTTATTTACATCAACTTCTGCTCTTCAAGTTTACATTTGCTAAAATGACAGCTATCTCTGATACATTTTTATTTGATATTCAATGTAAAGTCCCCAGTGTTTTTTTAAACTCACTGAAAACATGAAATATATTGGCATCTTATCTGCTTGCTCTCCTACGGAGTCCATATACTAGACCGTCTGGTAATATGTGTTCTTTGGCATTTAATCACATGAATCAGTTGAGTTTTAAATTCTTGAGTCATAAAGCCAAACAGTTATTAATCCAGATGCACAACTGTATTTTGTATAAAATGTTGCTGTTTATTTCTTTAATTATTTCCTTTCATAATTGCAGGTAATTTAAGAAATTTACAATTTGAGAAATGTAGACAAAAGCTATGATAGGAAAATATTTTCTGACAGGATGATATTTATATTATTCATTTATAGAAAAAAATTTCTGATGTTATCTAAATACACATTTGTCATACCCCAATTAGCCATTGCCTCCCATCTCAATATGGCTAATGTTTCTTAAGAACTTTCACAAGTGGTCTGTGCATGAAAATCACCTCATGCCTTTATTGTAGTTCTTATCTCATTATATTGACTTTTTTTTTTCTTTAATTTGAACTGGTCTGGCACTAAACTGCCTATTTCTTGAAAGCAGGAGTTTTGCTTCTCTCTGGGAATACTCAGCATTACTTCTGGGACACAGAAAGTACTTTGTCAATATTATGTAGTAACTCAATGTAAGAAATGTTAAATTAATTTTTTTTCTTTTCTTTTTCCTAAGGCTTCAGGTTCCCTGTAGAATTCTAAAATAACCTTTGCTGATGAGGATGTCTGATATTGTTACTGTAAAAAATGAAACTGAAACAATGAAGGATTTGGAGGCCGAAGTGAAAGATACAACCAGAGTTGAAAATCTTACCAAATCAGAGAACTATGGGAAGATTTTAGCAGAGAAGAATGAACATTGTATTGACAACAATATTGATTTTCAGGTAAACAGGATTTTTCTCTCTGGATACAAATGCTGAATATTCAGTATATAATTACCATCTTCATAAAAAAACTTACTTTCAGGATAAGTTGGCCCATTGAGATATGCTTATCAGCTAGTTTTTGAGCCTTCTGTATTAGCTTGTGGGGTCTAATTCTTTGATTTGCTTGTATCATATAATAATTTTCATTTCTGTCTAGCAATACTTTTTTTATTGGCTTCCTACGTTTTCATTCCACTCTGCCCCTAATCAGTATTGTGAGAGTTCAGAATTTAACCGAAGAGCTCTTAGAGGATAGAAGAATAGAGAGAGGGGAACTGCAGAAGTTCTTTTGGCAAAAACAGCCTTCAGGGGAAGCAATCAACCATGACTGAGAAAAAAGATTGGAGAAGACAAAAAAGTCACTAAGGCTTTCGATGCTACACATATATGATGACTAGAACTAACCACTGTGAAGGCTTTTAATTTCAGGTATAGAAGGAAATTGAGGAGTTGGTCAAGATTCAAGATAGGTAAAAATTGTTTCAAGTAGTATTTAAAGTATTTAGTTCTAGGTGGTCCAGCAAAGGGCCAGCAATTTTAAAACAGAATGCACTAAAACTCTATTGTGTTTTATTTTTTAAACATGATTTGTGAGTTGGAAAATGGAACAGGGCTTGGCTGAGTGCAGTTTCTATTTCACAAGGAGTCAAAGGAAGGCCTTCCCTAATATTTAACTGGCAGATGGGCTGGCCTAGAAGGTCTAAAACTGTTTTTAGACAAATGGCTGCAATGTAGGCTAGATGAAACTGGGAGCACCTACCAATAGTCCCTCCAGCATGTAGGCCCCAAGGAAATCAGACTTACTATGATGACTCAGGGGTCCCAGAAAGAATGTTCAAAGAGCCAAGCAAAACTGCAAGGTCTCTTTAGACTAGGCTCAGAAGTCCCAGAATGTCACATCCACTATTGTTTTTTGATGACCCATGTCAATAAAGCCAGTCAAGATTCAAGGAAAGGGGTATTGGACCCTTACAAAAGGTAGTCCCTTAGTTTACCACAAAAAGTTCTCTTAAAATACTGTCTTTAACACTTCTGTTTAAGTTTAACCCTGTGAATATAGAATTCCACTTCTGGCAGAAATATTCTATAATTCTTCCCGTATCCTAAAGACTTGAGAGCTACATGCTAAAAATTATACCTTCATTTTTTCTGATAAGTAAAGAAGGGTCTTTTTGAGGTTGTTTTATTCATTCAGTCAGAAACTTTTTATTACCTATTATGTGCCAAAATGATAGCAATTCATATACCTATAAAAAAGCAGTTAGGCCCATAGGTTAAGTACAGTCCCGTGGTAATTATCTAAGAAATTGGGAGGAATACTACTTCTAGTCATTCTTAGTAATAGCACTTTTTAAAACAAAAAAAATGCCATGCCTGCAGTCAGTACACTGAGTGATGGCAGCATGCCAAGATCCTGATTGAATCAGAAAATCTACTAAAATCTTACTGCATTCCTGATTGAAGTACTAAAAGATTTCCTTTTAGTCTCTTTTCTATACCTGATGGTCACACTTCCAGGCTTTGCTTATCAACCAAGCGATTAATTTAGATTATTACATTTCCTCCCAGGTCTGTTGTGTTGCTCTTGTCAATAAGTATAAAAACATTTTGATGACTACTATCACATAGACCACTAGAGTATAGCCCAGTTGTTGGTACTCTAGGAAAATTTCATGCATTCTCCAAACACTTACTGAAAACCTATTCTATGCCAAGGAAATATTATAGTAAGCAAAAATGGGCATGGTTTCTGCCATCATGTTCCATATAGCATGGTGACTGTAAAGATGGGAAAGAGAAACAGAGAATATGAGAATTCATTTTATGTTCATTTATGAATGCTATATGCATAGCTTATTCAGATGTTTATTAAGAGTGTACATGTGAGACTGTTTACTCTGCTTGGAGCTTTTTGATGTCCAAGGATGCCTCCATGCCAAGTGTCTGGCAAGGGACTTAGAGTCTAAATAACTTATCCAGAAGAGATTTAAGTAATGGATATTAGGAACAGAAGTAGGTAAAACTAGAAAAAAATGTTTTACCTAATGTAACGTAAAATAAAATCAACTGAAGTTACCTTTCAACTTACTGTGGAGTTAACTATTATAAAATGTCTTTTTTCTAATATACTACTTAGGTATTTCATCTTTCTTTGGTACCTCTAAGATACTGCCTAAAAGTTTAATTTTAAATAGGAACTATTATTTTTACTCAAATTTAGATGTATGCACCAATTATAATGTAGGTTTCCTATTAAGAATTTTGAATAAACCAAATATTTCTCTCCTGTCATTCTGAAAGTCGGCTACCATGAATATAACATACCTATTGTCTTGCTTCACCATAGTAATATTTAAAGTGACTTAGGATAATGGAAATGTTTTCCTGAAGAACTGTACATTTCATCCATTTCCAAGTCTTAATTTCCTGACTGTCCCTTAGTAGTTTATTTAGAAAAACTCATTTTTAAATGAGCGGTTGTTCTAACTTCTCTTATACTGTGAAGAAATCTTATGATTTTCTACTATCTATTAAGGAAAGTATTTACATCCTATATAATAAAAGCCTAATATGCTAAGTGTCCGGTCATCTGGTCATCCATTCAACCAATCAAAGCCTAATATGCTAACGATAAGGTTAAGGCTGCTCAGCTGCTTGCTATAATGTGCACTGACCACCAGGGGCAGACCCTCCAACCAGTAGGTTAGCTTGCTGCTGGGGTCCGGCCCATCGGGACTGAGTGAGATGGGCCAGACACACCCTGGAGCCCTCCTGCATTCCCTCCCCAGCTGGCCAAGCTCCCGCGTCCCTCCCACCACCACCACCCACCCCCCGACCCTGATCGTACACCAGTGGAGTCCTTCGGCCTGGCCTGTGGCCTCTCACAATCCGGGACCCCTTGGGGGATGTCAGAGAGCCAGTTTCGGCCCAATCCCACAGGCCAGACCGAGGGACCCCACTGGTGCACAAATTCATGCACCAGGCCTCTAGTAAAAAATAATTTCTTCAAACTAGAGAGAGGCCAACAAACAGACCTCACCTGGGATGGTTCCAACTAGAGATGATCTCAGAGCTCCTTGGTCTTTTCTTTTATAAATAATTCTACCGTGTGATGCTTTACCCTTTAAAAAACATTAGTTGTCTTTTATATAAGTTTTAGGACTACTTTCTTAAGAATTTCTTAAGAATACTTTAGAGCTAATTCAAATAGTGTGTGTTAATGTCAAGAAGGTAACATTCCCACATAATTGCCTGAAGTTGTTCTAAACTGTTGATGAAGATCCCAAATAATTGTGAAAAGATTTTTTGATTAGTAACTTTTCTACTGCCATACACTATTTCTATTGCAAACCTTAAGTTATATGTTAAACTTTCTATGATCATTAGGTATTTGGAACTGGTGAGGTGTCAGGCTTCTAAATCCAGAAAAAATTTAATACGTTAGACTATTAATCTTTAATATAGGATAAATGGGGTGGGAGTTGCTTTGTTTCCCTTTGTATAACTTATTTGTATGGCCTCTATTGTGTGATTTTTCTCAGGAGTAGATTTCTCAGATTAAATTTAGGTAAATTACTTGTTTATTTTTACTGTCATTTACTTAAAACATAAAATTAGGAACCTTGTGTTCTGCTTACTTATTAAAGATTCAAACTCAACTTTCTCATTTTTTTTTTTACAGTTGTATCTTTGTACTTGGCAAATGCTTTGTCTGGGAGTATTCATCTGTCTATGTGCATATAAACATGATTCAAAGCATATTTTGGAAAAGTTCAAACAATTCCTCTCCCCATAAATTATTTGCGAACAATAGGATGGCCAGTTCAAATTGTGTTGGTAACCCTTGTTGTGGAGGAAAAAAGAGAACTGATTTTTATTAACTAGGCTTCATATGCCAGTATGCATGAACAGCTTCTGATATGTATATATACGCACACACATATATGTGTGAAATCTGTTGAAGTAGGTGTTTAATATATTCTCTTGCTGTAAAAAGCCCTTTGATAATTAAGATGAGCCTTTACATCAAGTTCTTTTGCATTTATTTAAAAAGGGGAAGTAAGGGATAAGAAAGCAATGCCAATCCAATAATATTATCAGAAAAACTCAGGGTACAGACCACACTTCTCCAACAGTGAGGTAAATGGGATGAAACATGCAAAGAAGTTTCTGTTTAAAGGGTTGAATAAGTCTGTCTATGTAAAATTATAAAAACTATTTTGCTATTTGTCTAACATAAAAATGATGTATATAATTTAACTGGTACATAGTTAGAGCCTACCAATGGTAGATGCTATTAATAATACACTATTGCCCTGGCCAAGTGTCTCAGTTGGTTAGAGCATCGTCTCATACACCAAAGGTTGCAGTTCGATTACCGGTCAGGACATGCAGGTCAGGGCCATACCTAGGTTGCAGGTTCAATCTCCGGTCAGGACATGTATGGTAGGCAACCGATGGATGTTTCTCTCTCACACTGATGTTGCTCTTTCTCCAAAATTAATAAAAACATATCCTTTAGTGAGGATTAACAAATAATGATTATTACTATTATAATAATCCCAATTGTTTTATTATTAACATTAGCACAACTATATGGCACCTAGAGAGCCAGTGGCACAGCCAGGACTCAATCCTAGCCTACCTCCATGTGCTTTTTCCAGAGCACTGTGCTGCTTCAATCATGACCATTCCCAACCTTATTTGGCCTGACTACCCTAAAAGCATCATCTGTGTTTCAGTGCATATTAAGTAAACTCAAGCTCTTTTTGCTGAGTCTTGTAGATGCTAAAACACATGCTGAAATCTGGAGGAGATAATTACACATCCATGTTCGTAGAAGCATTATTCACAATAGCTAAAACATGGAATCAACCCAAATGCATCCATCAACAAATGAAAGGATATTTCATTGTATTGAACATTATTAAATAATACTCACCCTCAAATATGCAGTATTATTTAGCCTTAAAAATGGAGGAAATTCTTTAGTAATATGCTACAACATAGATGAACCTTGAGGTCATTGTGCTAAGTTAAATAAGCCAGTCATAAATGTCTGTTTAAAGGGTTGAATAAAAGTCTGTCTATGTAAAATTATAGAAATCTTAACTATTTAAGATTTACAAAAAGACATACAATTTGACCTATATCAGGTACTTAGAGTAGTCAAAATCATAGACAGAGAGTGGTTGCCAGGGGTTGGGATCGGGGGAGAATGATAATTATGTTTAATGAGTTCAGAGTTTAAGTTTTATAAGATGAAAAGAATTATAGATATGGATTGTGGTGATGGTTGTACAACATTATGATTATATTCAATACCACTGAACTATACACTTGAAAATGGTTAAAATGTTAAATTTCATGTTTTGTATATTTTCCAGAATAAAAAAAAAATGAGGGAAAGGTGAAAGGTGTGGTTTAAATAATAAAATCTATTTGAGATGGGTGGGTAGGCGGAAAGAGATCAACCAAAGAAGTTGTATGCATTGTACATACATATATAACCCGTGGACACAGACAATAGGATGGTGAAGGCTTGGGGCAAGGGATGGGGGCAGTCTAGAAGGGGTCAATGGGGAATAAAGACTTAATTTTTTAAAATAATTTATTTTTATTTAAAGCCAAATCTAGCTATCAAATTGACACCAAAAATATAAAACAAAGGTTATTTTCTTTAATAAATCAAACTTGTTTTCTCTGCTTTGTTATGTGTGCACGTGTGTATAGTAAGCTTTCTGGCATATATTATGTAATTTCAGTTCTTTGCTATTTGAAATGAAGTAGTGACTTTTATTAAATAATGCTTTACTTATGAAGTAGTGTATTAGTTTTCTATTGCTGCAGAGCATATTACCACAAACTTAGAGCATAACACAATACCCAATTATCAACTCAGTTGTAGATATCAGATCTGTAGATTAGAAATTAGTTTGGGCTCAAGTAACTTCTCTGTTTAGGATTTCACAAAGCTGAAATCTAAAGTGTTGGCTGGATTGGGCCCTTACCTGAAGACAGGGGAAATTTGCTTCTGGGCTCCTTCCAGGTATTGGCTGAACTCAGTTGCTTGCAGTTGTGGGTCTGAGGTCCACATTTCCTGACTGACTGTAGGCAAAGGGCCACTGTGCTCCTAGAGGCTGCCTGCAGTCCTTCTCACAGAGCCCGTCCATCTTCAAAGCAAGCAATGGTGTGTCCGTTCCTTCTTGCCCTTTGAATCAGATTTGCCTTTCTGCTCCCAACCAAAAAATTCGGCCCAACTAGCGTAGCTCAGTGGATGAACGTCGACCTATGAACCAGAAGGTCAAGGTCTGATTCCCAGATTGCAGACTCAGTGGTAGGTATGCAGGAGGCAGCTGATCAATGATTCTCTCTCATCATTGGTATTTCTATATCTCTCTCCCTCTCCCTTCTTCTCTGAAATCAATAAAAACATTTAAAAAAAACAAGTAAACTGAAATAACTTGACCAGGGTCACCTACTAATGAGCAAAGCCAGAAATTTAAATCCAACTCTACATATGAATACAGTTTTTACTTGACAGTTAATCATCTCTTTTATTTTAATAATTTTTAGCAGAAAGTTTTGTACCCTGGATACTTAGAATTGTAAGGAATTAAAGCAGAGAACAGGAGTAAGTCACACATTATTTTCCCTTCTGCCTTTTTGCTTGCATTCATCTATTGATTTTCTCCCAGCTTTTCTTCAAGTCCTTTCTCTATGCAGTATAACTTCTTTTAGTTCTATTTTTGGATATGAGTTACAATTAGAAATTTTCTTGAACAAATTATAGAGTAAATCGAAACAAAAGACAATACCAACATGCAGAAGCTCTTAGGCAGTATGGCCATGTGTATATGTGGTGTATACAAACTATTTTCTTCTCTGTAAGAAACGAAAGACATTTTTCTTTATTTTTCGTATTTTCCTTTTGTGTTTGTTACTACTAATTTGTATGTAATGTGGGTAATCCAGGATCAGAATCCCAAAAATACAATGCTCTTATCTCAAGAACTTTGGGCTCAGCATGAGGGATAGGACACACTGGTACTGCAGATTGTCATTTCTGTTGGTTCTGCAAAGAAGGCTCTTTTGGATGTTAGAATGACATGATGACTCTTCTTTCATATGTGAATATACTAATCTACATATTAAGGACTTTTTATCTGTTTTATGTTTGGTCCCTGGCTTTAATGAGTATAAATGATAGGTACCTGGGATTAGAGTTAGAGAGGTAGATCAGAAGGAGGTTGGAGGAAGGAAAGCATGTTTAAAAACCATCTGGTTCTGGTTCAGAGTCACTTCAGCTGCTTTCCCAAACCAAAGCCTGATATCACACACTAGAACTTTTGCTCCATTGGGTTCCCCAATCATGTGATTGGTGATTTGGCAATCATGTTGGACGTGTATATTGGAACTTTGATCTCTTTTCTTTATATCTGCTTCATTGCCTTACCGTGGACTAGGCAAACATGATTCTGTGACTAGTAAACTGGTGATGTACTTCGTATGGGTCTGAAAATGCTCAGAAGATAGGTCGTTGTACTCTGACTCAATGTGCATGTGCAACATTCTCCTTAGTATGTTTGGGACTTTGTTGAGCACAGATACTTAAAATTCCTCAGGATTTTTGTAGGGATTTTTCCTCCTAACTTTGCCTAAACTGTAATATGTTATAAAATACTGAAGAAACATATTTTATTGTTCTACTACCTTAGAAGTTACCTTGTAATTTCATTTAGCTCAATTAACACAGAAATTGTGGTAATTTGCCTACTTACAGAAAATGCCAATTCACAGAAGGATTTTAAGAGAATCTTTTACAGGAGTGCTTTTGGGAGGAATCAGTACATTTTTACTTAAAACCAACTTTGATTTCCTCATTTTCTATTCTTTGTGCAGTTAGTTTCTCTGTGGCTTAGGATTATGAATTGAGAAGAAAACTTTCTGTTTCAGCATGAAATGTAATATAAATCTTTCTTGTGTATTCAGCGGCCATTGCAGTCCTTTGGACAGACAGGAAAAAGGTCTAAGGTATAGTAAATATTTTGTGCTGGCATGCCAAGGGCCGTCCTTCATGCTTGATGAATCCTTGTTTTCATATAGCGCTGCATCAGTTTAGTTTTGTCATATTTTGTTTGGGGCAGAAAGCTTATTTTGTTTTATTTGGGTTTTGTCTTGCCTAGTTGCTTTTGTGCATTGCTTTTGTATCTTTAATGGTTTTTTTATAGAGAAAATGGCTTTCTCACCATTCTTTGGGTTTTGAAATTGGAATTATTCCCATCCTTGCTATTGCTATAATTTTCAAAACTGCAATTGTTTGTTTTCCCTCTTAACAATGGATTTTAGAGGTAATGAATGATATATATAACTTGCACATTTCACCTATGCCTATATGTGGCAGAAACTATAAAGACTTAAGAAACTCTAGGGAGCTTTTGGATATACACCCCAGATTTGTGAAATGTAGTGTTAATTTTAAATACTTTTCTTTAGTCAAGCTCAAAGTTAAAGCTAGTTCGGAGCCTTGCAGTATGTGAAGAATCTCCACCACCCCCTACAGCAGAGGTATCACAGGAGAACCAGGTAAAAAAAAAATTATTATTTACAGACATGGTGGAATAACCTGCCTCCTGGAGAAATTTTTTCATAAGGTTAAATAAAAGTTGTATAAACACTCTGAAATTAAAATTTTTTAAGTTGCATGTGTGTGTGTTATATGTGTTTTTACTAAGAATTCATTTAATAATACATGATACAAGATACACATGAAAAGTGGGAAAACCTTGTTACGTCACTCTAAAATTTAGTATAATGATTAGGGATAATATAATTAAGTGGGAATATGGCTCTAAGGGAGTTATAAGTTATTTTGGAAAAGTAATAAAGTAGTACCTTCACTTAGTGGAATTGCGATGGAATTTACCCTTTTGATTTTGGCCTTTATAAGTTTGTCAAATACTGCTTGTGTGTGAAAGGAAACTACCCAAGACTTCTGCTTGATATATTATTTTACTTAAACTGAATGCATGGTGAAGCCAATTCTTATATTAGCTTGGCTCTAATAGTTGTCTTGAAACTTCTAATTCCTTTTCTGTCTATGCTTGTAAAATATAGAACTGAGATTTAAGCAGACAATTCGGTTTGCCTTTTGTATTTTTAATGCTATGACTACTTTTCTGTTAATCTCAGCTGTGGACTAATGTTTGCCTTCTCTTATATGGGCATTATATATTAAATATGTTTGGACCCTTTACCAATATTTGTCTGTGATGATAACTTTGGCTGTTAATGGCTTATTCTACTTTTTACGAGTTTAAGCAACATAAAATCCTCCTATATCCCAACAATTAGTTTCCAAAGAACTGAGGCAACTTTTTGGCTCTTTAAGAAGCATACTAAAAAAGAAAGAAAGGAAAAGGCCATGAGAAGTTGTATTTCTTCTTCTTTTTTTTTTTTTTTTAATAAATAGCAATTGTACATTTATTGATTCAGGCAAAGTCTTATGCTTTGCCTTGATTTAAAAGATGATACTCTTAAAAGCCTGCTAAACATACTAAAGATAGTTGTCACATATTTAGAATATGTCCTCTACACTTCTTTGCTTCCAAAATGTAAGAAGAGGCCCAGCCAGTGTTGCTCAGTGGTTGAGCGTCAAACTATGAACTAGGAGGTCACGGTTAGCTTCCTCGTCAGAGCATATGCCTGGGTTGTGGGCTCAATCCTCAGTGTGGGGCATGCAGGAGGCAGTTAATCAGTGATTCTCATCATTGATGTTTCTCTCTCTCTCTCCCTCTCCCTTCCTCTCTGAAATCAATAAAAATACATTTTTTTAAAAAATGGGAGGAGAAGATTTTTTTTTAAATTATTTGTCAGTAAAAAATACCAAAAAATCAGTTTCTTTTGGACTGTGCTCAAGCGATTCAGAGTTTATTTGTGATTTATTTACAATTTAAAAACAGAAGAAAGCTATATGCATTCATTCTATAAAGTAAATATTTTTTAACAATAAAATAACAGAATTTCTAAGAAAAAATAGAAATGCAGTCAAAATATTTTACTAAGAACTATTGCCTGAGAATATTTTTAAATGTTACCCTTTGGCTTTTGCATGGTTGTTGATAAGGCTGAAGAGTTATGATACACTCTGAAAGAAATTTAATAAAATTGTTTTTGAAATAGCAATTTTAAAAAGTTCTTTTGTACAAATTAAAGACTATGCCTGTCCAGGATGGAATAATATAGTGTTTTTTAAAATGTATTTCTTCTTTCTGTTGTTCAAAATGTTATACCATCCTAGCCTCATGGACTAATTAGTCCAAGGAGATTGAAAAAATGAGAAGGGTCAGGCATTCATAAGACTATTAATACAGAAAAATGCATTCTTTTTGAGAAAAACTATAATGTGATTGTTGTTTTGTTGTTTTTTCAGTACATTTTACCTATCTGAAAAATATTGGGGTGAAATTCTTATAGTGCTACATAACTTTATCTAGTGAAAATTTATATGGGAAAAAATAACATCAGGAGTGTATTATAAATTATTATATATACTATTGATCTCAGATTATAATTTTTGCATTCATAGTTCAAAGAGCTGTTATTCCATTTAATACATTTGTTCTCAATTTCTCTTGAATACAGTAATTTTTGTCTTTTGAGATAATAGCCTACTTTTACTGAACTTTTTCCAAGTCTTGAGTTAACTAAACTGCACCTGAATGGGAATAGGAAAATAAATTATTTCTTCTGAAATGTCCTAGTATCTAATCCTTAATGGGTAGAGACACTTTCCAACTAATAATGTTTGCTTCAGAATGTGATTTTTGAGGAATTAATCTGGAGTAAAGCACATTAGTCAAAAGGTTGAGAGGCAATTAAAAGAGCTGTTACTTGTGTCTAATGAGAGCTTATGAGAGGGAAATGACCAGTAACAAATGTCAATGGCTGAGTGAAGAAAAGTAAAGAAATTACAACTTCCTATGGAGATGTTGCTTATTTATAGTCAGAAGAGTTTGTGTATGGATTTCAGCATTTAAAATATGCCTTGTTTATTTGCTAATGAAAACAAGGTCTCAGACCTCAGTACATTAAGCCTCTAGATTTTTAAATACAATTAATCTTGATAAAATAGTTTAATATCTGTAATTATAATGTGCAACTTTAGTAGGAGAATTTAGAAATGAAACCTGATAGTCATTGGGAGTGCCTTTTGTGGTGGTCTAAATGTGAAATATTTTCTTCCAACCTGGATTTCATGGATTATCCTTGAGTAACAGGAATAGAAGCTGTAAGTCAGTAACACTTCTAGTATTCTACTTCCAAAACATACTTCTGGGATTCATTTTAAAATATCTATCTTACAATTACTTTAAAAATAAGGAAAGTAGATTAGAAAATGAGTCATAAGACAACATGGATGGATCTTGAGAACATCATGCTAAATGAGATAAGTCAAATGGAAAAGGACAAGAACCATATCATTTCACAAAAAAGCAACAAACAGTTCTGGCCGGTTTGCCTCAGTGGATAGAGCATTGACCTTTGAACTGAAGCATCTCAGGTTCGATTCCAGTTAAAGGCACATACCTCAGTTGCAGCCTTGATCCCTGGCCCTGTTTGGGTCACATGCAGAGGCAACCAATCAATGTGTCTCTCTCACATTGATACTCATCTCTCTCTCTCCTCGCCCCCCTTCCCTTCCACTCTCTAAAAATCAATGGAAAAATATCCTCGGGTGAGGAGACTGGCTAGATTTCCCATGGTGAGCACACAATAGAGTATACAGATTAATTACTAAGTTTTACACCTGAAATTTATATAATGTTATTAACCAATGTTACCCTGATAAATTTAATTTACAAAAAGGAAAATTAGTCATAATGAGAAAAGTGATTACCAGTTGATGAATGTATGAAGTTCAGCAATTTTAGTGAAAATTGCCAGTACATAGCTTTTGCACTATATTCTGAACATAAATTTGAACTGAGATGGAAGGGGAAGCAGAATTGAAGAGATGAAAATAGCAGTCAGCAAACCTATAGGAAAAAATACTATATTTGATCTGAAATTTTTTGCCAATTACTATTTCAAAAAAAAATAATGTTTTCTGGGGGGTCAGAGATGTTTAACAGAAATCCTGATGGCTGAAAGTTTAAGAACCCTGAAATTTATATTCCCTTTGATATTGACTTACTGTATTACCACCAACAACCATCTCCCAGAGAAGAGAAGTAGAGTAATTGTCTGATTGATGTTTTTCATCACCATGGACAACAGTATAATATAGTCTACAATTATCTTTAGTTGAAATGGTCTGGATGTTATTCTACCTTTCTTGATAACTTTGCCCAAATAAACAGAGCTGTGTGACATTTACCATTTTAGGCTATATGAATTAATTTTCACTAATTCCTTTGGTTTTTGAAATTGGATGTAATGAGATTGTTTTAAAAATGAAATGTAGAATTAGTTCTCCTTTTCAGTCTTATATAATATGGTTACTTTACAGTGAATTACTATGTATCAGGAAGGAAAGCAATCTTGAAATCTTTTTAAACTTTGAGGTGATTGAGGAAGAACAGTGATACGTAAATCTCAAATAATGAAAGTCATGTAAATTTGGTTTTGGATATTTTGTACTTACAGTTTTTTTATATGTCAAGAGAATGAAGGAATATGAGATTTTACCTATTTCTCTCTTTTCCCCGGCCCCCTCAAAAAAAGTACTTTTTACTAAGTGTTGACTTGATACTTACGTCTTCCTGTTGTCATGATTGATGATAATTGTATCTTTCCTTGGCATCCCCATTGCAAAAATAGGTTAAAAAGACCTTGGTTCTGATTCTCCAGGAGCTTTGCAAGTAGATACATTTAAACTGTTACAAAAAACATTTTTTTTCTCTAAAATAATTTCTAAGATATGTTTCAATTGATAAAGTCAACATTTCAAATTTTGCTATCCAGACTTTAATAAATATGGTAAAAATATTTTTAAGTTGTATTCTACTTTGAAGAATCTAATTGGGAAAAATAATAGTTTTCTTTTTTTTCCCCTCCACATACTTTTGTGTTACTACAGGTGTGTGGTATTAACTAAATTGCTCTATATTTTTATTTAATCTGATTTTACCTTCCAACAGGAGAAAATTCAGATCCAGTTAACACAATCATTTGAAAAAGAGGAGAAGCCCTCAAAAGATGAAGCAGAAAAAGAAAAAGCCAGTGATAAGTTACCCAGAAAAATGTTATCAAGAGGTTTGCAATTTATTTTTGTGGGGTTTTTAAAACAAAATTTTAGTGTCATTGTTGGTAATTCCATTCCTTATCATATATATATATATATATATGATATGATACAGAACAGATTGAAGGGATACTATAGTATTTGCTGATCTGGGCAAAATGGAATAACACAGTAAGACACATTAATTAAAAATCTGCAACACATTCCATAGTCTCCGAGGAAGATAACTGTCTTTATCTCTTACTGGTCTATCTCCTATTGAAATAATAGAATTACTATTATTTGAATACTGATTTCACTGAAAATATTATTTCTTCCTTATAATACAAAGAGCTGATGCCCTGGCCAGGTGACTCAGTTGATTGGAGTGTCATCCCGTATACCAAAAGATGGTGGGTTCAATTCCCGGTCAGAGCACATACCTAGGTTGTGGGTTCAGTCTCTGGTCAGGACATGTATGGGGGCGGGGGGCAATTGGTCTCTCTCTCCCTCCCTCCCTCCCCCTCTCTCTCTCTCTCCACCCCTCCCCCTTCCTCTCTAAAAAATCAATAAAAACATACCCTCTTGGAAACCAGAATGTTTATCTTTCATAATAAATTTTAAGGGACTTCACCGTCATCTACTGCACATCTATAAAAATGCTTTTTTAATTTACAAACTTGATTATGCTGACCAGTATTATAAACAGCATATAGGGAGAAATAAATATAATTTTTTTTAAAAAGTATATTGGAAGCAAGCCTTTAGTGATAGGCCTAATCATATCTAGTTAAATTAGTGTTCTTTCAGAACTAAAATTCCTATCTACCCCCAAGTTATTTTCTCCACCTATGTTCACAATTGAACTAAGCTGTCTTAATTTGCTACCAATGTAGTTAATTGAATAAGTCATTCTAATTTTTTACTTCAGGAGACATTTTAGAAAATGAGGATTGTGGTGAGTATATAATAGGATCTTTAAAGGATTCAGAGTAAATTATTGTCACATTTGAGCAATTTTTTTTTTTTAAATCCTCACCAAGGACATGCTTAGAGAAAGTAAGGGGGAAAGGGAGAACTAGAAGGACAGAAAGAGAGGCATTGATCAGTTCCCTTCCAAAGGCTTTCCTACTAGATCAAACTTGCAACCTAGTTATGTGCCCTGACCCGGAATCAAACCAGTGACCTTTCAATGCACAGAGGGACACCGAACCAACTGAACCTCTATGGCCAGGCAAGACATAAATTTTTTTTAAGAATGTGCATGTACATGCACTTATATAAACCTACGTCTGTTCATTATACGGGAATAGAAAAATTGTTCTCATCTGATTTCATAAATTTCCTTTTCCTACTTTGTTAATCTTTTTCATTGTGGGTCACCTCATTTTATTTAAGATATGTATCATGTGTAAAAGGAAATGGGATTTATTTTCAAACAACTTCATACTGTGTTTTTGTGTTGTTTTTTTAGATTCCAGTCAAGAATACACTGATTCAACTGGCATAGATCTACATGAATTTTTAGTAAATACATTAAAAAACAATCCCAGGTAAAAATTAAATTTATAAGGTTTATATTGCTTTTAGAATACCATAATTTGCTATGTGTGTCTCCATTACTGAGTTAGAATATTAGAATAAGATTAAAGTATTTGAAGTACACCAGAAACATTTTAGATTCTTAGGGTTATGATGTTGGTGGTCTAGATACACATGTATAAATATCTTTTTGCAATATGTATTTCAGCATGATATAAAAATAATTTATGCTGTATGTAGGAATTTTGGGAAATACAGAATTACCAAGAAATTTTGACTCAATTGAAATGCAGAGGTAACATTAATCATGAAAAAAAAGAGAGAGAGAAATATTCTCAGGATAATGCACCCAACTGAACAAGAACTTAGTGTATTCAATTGTGAGAGTTTAAACAGTTAAAGTCACATTATTTGTTCCCTTTTTCTTAGTTTATACACCTTCAATCCTATGATTTTTAAAGTGCTTATTTGAGTCACTAACCAATTGCGAAATCCTTTACTTACCATGGTAATAAGTAGATTTTTATTTTTTGGCAGGTCATTGACCCCTTTAAGGTATTTCTCACAAAAAGGCTTATCCACAAAATATTTCACCAATGCTTTCATGAGGTAGAAGACTCCCAGGTTAAGAACCCATCCTCTAAGTGTTAACTTCCCAGAGTGGGAGTTATTTTACATACATTGCAATAAAAAGAAAACAGTTTCATTGGGTATGTGCACATGGAAGAAATCATGAACAGCTGGCTCTCTTTAGTCTCACTGAGACTTATATCATACCTCAAGATAAACCTTTATTTTAATTCAGGGTTTATTGTATTCAGTGCCATCTTGATTTTCTAGTTTACTCTTAACATAAACCTTTAAAGGAGAACTGCTTAAATGAAAACTGGGCTTGTAATATGGATTGAAGGAGTATAGGTATGACATGAGGAAGAAGATAGTCAACTTTGCCTGACTTCTTTATTTTAAGTCCCAAAATAAAGATGAAATCATTAGTCCATTGGGCAGGCATTTCTTTTTTTTCCATCACCATTTATCCCCTCTATGCCCTCTTCCACTTTCCCCCCTGCCCCCAACAGTCACCACTATTGTCCATGTCCATGATTTCTCTCTATTTTCTTTTTTGCTCCAGCCTCCACTCATCCCCCAATACTCCACCTCCCACCAAAGCTGTTTACCTGCCCTCTATCTATGGATCTGTCTCTTATTTTGCTTGGTGGTTCAGTTTGTTCATTAAATTCCAGAAAATTTTACCCTTTACAACAGCATGGATGGACCTGGAGAACATTATGCTAAATGAAATAAGCCAATCAGAGAAAGACAAGTACCATATGATTTCATTCATGTGGAATCTAATGAACAGGTATTTCTTAAGCATCTGCCATGTGCTAAGTATTGTGCTAAACATTCCATATAATAAAGGGCTAATATGCAAATCGACTGAACGGCAGAACGACCAGTTGCTATGGAGCACTGACCAGCAGGGGTCAGCTGCTCAATGAAGGATCTGCCCCCTGGTGGTCAGTACGCTCCACAGGGCAAGCGCCGCTCAGCCAGAAGCTAGGCTCATGGCTGGCAAGCGCAGTGGTGGTAGCAGGAGCCTCTTCTTCCTCTGCAGCAGCACTAAGGATGTTCAACTGCCTAAGACATCAGTCAGACATCCCCGGAGGGCTCCCAGACTGCGAGAGGGTGCAAACTGGGCTGAGGGACCACCCCTCCCCCTGAGTGCATGCTTTCGTGCACTAGGCCTCTAGTTATGGATATAAAGATGTGCAAGATATCATCTCTGCCCCTAAGTTATCCACTGTCTCTCTGCTAGAATAAACTCTTGATATATAACCCTATGTAATAAAAGGGTAATATGCAAATTGACACTAATGGTGGAACAAACAGAACAACTGCTCAACCAGTCACTATGAGGCACACTGACCACCTCTCAGTCCCTTTCCCCGGCCAGCAGGCTCCCATCGCCTGATAATGAACAGGGAACCGGGGATGGGTGGTGGGGGACGTGGGCGACTCCAGGCCAAGGTTCCCTCCCTGTCCATTGCCCCACACACAGAGGGCGATCTGTGGTGGGGGCGGGGCTGGCAAGTAGGCGGGAATGGCCAACCTCTCAGTCCCTCCCCCCAGCCAAGAGGCTCCAATCGCCTGACAGGAGTTGGGTGGCGGGGGGAGAGGGGGGGAAGTCGGGTACCAGCAGCCGGGGAAAATGGCCCTGATTGCAGACGAGGCCTAGGGACCATACCCACACATGAATTTCATGCGCTGGGCCTCTAGTCTATATATAAAAGGCTAAGTGTCCATCTGACTGATAGCTATGGCGCGCACTGACCACCAGGAGTTAGACACTTAATGCAGGAGCTGTCATGACACACACTGACCATTTAAAAATAAACGGCACCACAGACCTGGCACCGACAAACCAGCACTCAGCTTCCCCCAAGTAGGACACAGGCCCCACCACCACCCCGGAGTGACAGCCCACAAATCCCACCCAACGCTGCCAAGACCCCATGGCTCAAAATGCGGCCCACAGCCCAGCCCGGAAACAGTCACTGTGAGCGCCGGGTAATGACTTCACATAGCAACACCTGGCTTCCTCTCTCTAGTGACTAGCCTCCTTAGAGTTTCTTCAACCCAGGAACCCAACTTGCTTCATAGCCAGTTGCAAACATTTCACCCTTTAACCAAATGTTTGTGAAGCATTTTCACGTGCCTCATCTCATTTGATCCTCACAAAAGTCCTGGAGTAGATAGATAGGAGACTCGGTAAATGGTGGACCTTGAAAATGACTTCAGGTTTTCTCACTGCACCAAATATAGTCAAACACTGCTGTAGTTAAATATTTTACCCTTTGTTCTCCCTGTGTGATCTACAATAATAATCTGCTTTGTGTTGTTACTTGCTGTTGTGTTGCTGACAATTACCTGAAAGAGAAGTTGGGGTGCTTCAGTGGGCTGCGAAAAGTTTAGCTTCATCAGAAAGCAGGTTTAATTAAGCAAGTGTATTCTATAGAGATAAAAGGCTCAGTTGACCCTCGCATGCGAATCATGTAAAGCTCTCGCTGGCGCTAATCTCACGCATGTGTTTCGATCTGTCATTGTCAGTCATGTATTTAGTTGACACTTCTATTATACAGAAAGGGCAAATAGCAATATTAAAATATTTCTTCTAATTAATTTCCTTTCAATGATCACGAACACGTACACCGGGACACTAGTTAAAATAGAATAGATGTAAAATAACTTTTCAAGGGCTGTAAAAGAGTAGGGGGGAGCCCCAGTCTTTGTTTGAAAGAATATGGGAAGGCATCACTGAAAAGTAATGCCTGAGGTGAGTCTTGAAATCAGAGTGCTTTAAATGGGAACTATCTATACAGAGAAACATGAGAAAGGCATTCCAGGTAGAGATAAAGAGCATTGCCAAAGCATACCAGTGTGTGAGGGGAAGTGATATCCTCAAAGAAAGACAAGATTGTACACACTGGCTCTAGCAGGGAGGTATGGGCAAATCATTCTAGAAAATGGTGAGGAAGTAATTATTAGCTATTTTAACAAGCTGTTTCATATGAAGTAAGATTGTGAAAATTAGAACTCAGAGGTTTGAGGAATAAGGAAGAAGGTAGAATACATAAGTAGTTTGAGTAAAACAAGATAGGATTCTAAACAAGCAGAAATTTTCCTTCTGCTGAACCTATAGGAGACATCAATAAGGACAAAGATTAGAAATCTATTTTTATACACTTCAAAATATTTTTCTATTATACAGTTCTGTTTTTCTCTACATATAAACGCAAAGGTTTGTTATCTGCATATGAATTTTTAAATTATAAAATTTAATGGGCTTTTAATATACTCAGATATGTGCAACAACCATCACTACAGTCAATTATAGAAAGTTTTCATAACCCAAAAAAGAACCCATACTCTGTTGCTATCACCTCTCTATGCCTTGAGTACTAATCAAGCTTGTTGTACAGATTTCCCTGGTTTTGACTTCACATGTCAATAGCATGTGTGTGTTTGTGTGTGTGTGTTCCTGTGACTGGTGTCATTCCCTTAGCATATTTTTATGGTTTATCCATGTTGTCACATGTATCAGTAATTTATTCTTTCTATGTATGCCTGCTGTTTAGGTCAGGCACAGGAAACCAATTTAAATGCACTGTTTTGTGAATGCTAAATAAGTTGCCTGCCTTGGATCACTTTTTTTTTCCCCCCCCCCTACAATTAGTGTATAAAATATATACTTCAGAAAACTATATAATGATCATTGTGATAAATGCTATTAAAGAAACAGTCTAAAAAAGAATATACGAAGTTGTTTTAGGCAAAGGAAACAGCATGTTCAAGGAAGCTGAGAAAGGAACGAGTTTGGCACGTGCCAAGATGAGCCAAGATGATAGGTTTTGTGAGGAGGGCAGGAGATTAGGCTAAAGAAGTAGGCAAAGACCAGATTATGCCTACTTGATAAGTCACATTTCAGATCCTAAGAGCAGTGGAAATCTGTGGTAAATATTTTATCAAGGCAATGACATGTATTCACATGTATTTTTTGTTTTGTTTTGTTTTGACTTTTTAATCTTTATTGTTGAGATTATTACAGATATCCCTTTTTCCCCCCAATAGTTCCCTTCCACCTGGTTCCCACCCCACCCCAGGCCCTTGCCACCTTATTGTCTGTGTCCATAGGTAATGCATACATGCATATAAGATCTTTGTCTAATCTCTTTCCACACACCCACAAACCTCCTTCCCTCTGAGAATCGTCAGTCTGTTCCATTTCCATGCCTCAGATTCTATTCAATTCACCAGTTTATTCAGTTCAGCACATTTTTTATTCGTTTGACTTTTAGATTCAGTTGTTGATCGATAATGTATTTGTTGCCACTTTGTTGTTCATCTTTTTTATCTTTACCTTTTTCTTCTCCCTCATCTTAAAGAATACCCTTCAGCATTTCATATAATACTGGTTTGGTGGTACTTTAGCTTTTGCTTGTCTGTGAAGCTCTTTATCTGACCTACAGTTCTAAATGATAGCTTTGCTGGGTGTAGTAATCTTGGTTGTAGGTTCCTGCTTTTCTTCACTTTCAGTATTTCTTGGCACTCCCTTCTGGCCTGCATAATTTCTGTTGAGAAATCAGCTGACAGTAGTATGGGTACTCCCTTGTAGGTAACTAACTGCTTTTCTCTTGCTGCTTTTAAGATTCTCTCTTTGTCTTTTGCCCTTGGCATTTTAATTATGATGTGTCTTGGTGTGGTCCTCTTTGGATTCCTTTTGTTTGGGGTTCTCTGTGCTTCCTAGACTTATAAGTCTATTTCTTTCACCAGGTAGGGGAAGTTTTCTGTCATTATTTCTTCAAATAGGTTTTCAATATCTTGCTCTCTCTCTTCTTCTGGCACCCCTATAATTCAGGTGTTGGTACGCTTGAAGTTGTCCCAGAGGCTCCTAACACTATCTTCATATTTTTGGATTCTTTTTTCTTCTTGCTCTTCTGGTTGGGTGTTTTGTGCTTCCTCATATTTTTAATCGTTGATTTGATTCTCGGGATCCTCTAGTATACTGTTGAATCCCTGTATATTATTCTTTTTTTTTTTTTAAATATATTTTATTGATTTTTTACAGAGAGGAAGGGAGAGAGATAGAGAGTTAGAAACATCGATGAGAGAGAAACATCGATCAGCTGCCTCCTGCACATCTCCCACTTGGGGAGGTGCCCACAACCCAGGTACATGCCCTTGACCGGAATCAAACCTGGGACCTTTCAGTCCGCAGGCCAACGCTCTATCCACTGAGCCAAACCAGTTTCGGCACCTGTATATTATTCTTTATTTCAGTCAGTGTATGCTTAATTTCTGACTTGTCCTTTTTCTTCTTTTTTTTTTTTTTTTTTTTTTGCATTCTCACTAAGATCCTTGAAAGTCTCACTAAGTCCCTTGGAGGTTTCTAGAAGATTCTTGAGTAATCTTATAATTTGTGGTTTTTAACTCTCTATCCAGTAGTTTGCTTTCTTCCATTTCATTCATTTGTGACCTGGTTCTTTGTCTCTGCATTTTGGCTGCTTTTCTGTGTTTGTTTCTATGTATTGGGTAGCTGCTAAGTTTCCTTGAGTTGATAGATTGGCCTTGTGTAGTAGGTGTTCCATAGGGCCCAGTGGCTCAGCCTCCCCAATCACCTGAGGTGGACACTCTTGGTGCACCCCTTTGTGGGCTGTGTGCACAGTCTTATTGTATGTATTTGAGCCTCAATTGCTGTTAGTGTCACTGAGAGGAATTGACTTCCAGGCCAATTGGCTGTAGGGACCAGCTGGGACTACAGTGGGAGAGCTGCTATGCACGAGACACACTTTTGGGGCAGGACTTGCTTCAGTGGGGCTTTGATGCTCATTGAGTCTGCCCCCTGAGTGTATCACTTATGGATGTGTAGAGTTGTAATCTGGTATGGTCTGACACTGACCACTGGATACACTGGCTCTTAGGTCTCCAGGGAAATCAAAGTCAGCCTCTGCCTGGGGCCAACCAGCAGGAGCTACAGAGAGATCTTCAGATTCTTCCTCTTTGTATCAGGTTTGGAAGTGCCCAGATGAGTCCCAGCTGTGAAGCAAGGCAGGCTGATGCTGGTGCTGGGTCTTGGGCCTTTTAGTGATAGGTTTGGGGCTCCCTGACCCAGCTGCAGCTTGTTTGACAGGTTTTTAACCTGAGAAAGGACAGGCCTATCATATGCAAAAGCTGCTGCACACAGCTTGGGTGGGGTTATAAATTGGGTGGGGCTATAAATTGGGTGGGGCGGGGTCTCAGGGATTCACTAGGGCTGAGCAAATGCTGCGAATCAGCCCTGCAACCAGGGAGGTCCCAGCATGGGAACAGTGACTCCTGTGAGCACTTCCATCTGGAAGAAAGCCACCCCCACGTTCCTGCTCTGATGCCAGACACTCCAGTTTCTACTCACTGTATCTGGGTCCCCGAAGGCCTCACCTGGCACTGGAGCTCAGAGGAAGTGGGAGCTTGTAAATTCAGTTAATGCTGCCGGCCTTTTAAGAGGAGCAGCTGGGTCTTCCAGCAGCCTGTGTGTCACTCAGCCCCAATCTGCACTGGTTTTTACAGCCCACAGTTCTTGCCGCACATAGGAACTTCTTTTCCCAGTTCTGGGACCCTTGGCTGGGGGTCTGGGACCCCTTGCTCCTCCTGGCATCCTCCACAAAGATGGTCTGACTCCCATTTTAAAAAGCGGCACACCCGGGTGCCGGACCAGCCCTTTCCACACCTCCTACCAGTCTCAGTGTGCTTTCTTCTTTACTTCTCTAGTTGTAGGACTTCCATTCAGCCCCTTTCCAGTGGTTCTGGATGATAGTTATTCTGTACTTTAGTTATAATTTTGATGTGGTTGTAGGAGATGCCTATGCCACCATCTTGGTTCTCCCTCATGTGTATTTTTAAAAATTCATTACGGATGCTTTGGGTCAAGCATGTCAAACTCAAAGGCTAACACAAGCCCAATAAACAAGGTTTAAGTTTATGTGGGCCACAAAATTTTTAATGTATAACTTTGGTACACTAATAGCATTATTACACATCAAGCAGATTATTTTATTTTTTACTTCACAACAAAAATACTTCAATTCCCACTTTTCTTGGAAATTTCGATGTTTGTTAGCAATTTTTCATTTATTTTTACTACCACTTGATTTTGATAGAGACATGCTGAATACAAAGGGCTGAAATAAATGAGTAATCATTGACATAAAATAATAGAACATTTTAGTAAAAATATTTTTTTTCTTGAACATTAACTTACCAGACACTGAATAACTGCACAAATTAATAAGCATAACGCAAATCAACCTATTTTTCTTGTTCTCCAAAAGAGAAATATTTTCTATTGCTCACACTAAACAAGTCAATCCAAGACTAATGACTTGGCAATCGGCTGCTAAAATATTTGCTGCTAGTATTAGTGGAGAGAAATGGTGCACCTGCATGTAAGGCACGTAAGGGAAACAAATACAACATGATTATAGTAATCAGTCATTAGTGAACGTTGTAGTTCGTTATTAATAATTATGTATAATAGGATATTGTAAAAATTAAGTTAAGAAATGTTTGTTAAAACGTTTCTTACATACCGTTATGTTGGCTGTGCCTCAGAAATATTCGTTGTGGGCCACGAGTTTGACATGCTTGCTTTAGGTAGAATAGATTTGTGGGGAACAAAGGAAGATACGTTGATACAATAAACTACTGTTGTATTGTAGTTAAGCCACAGATTCTGATTGCTAGGATCCCGGGTACTGGCAGTGGAAACAGAAGAAAATAGGTAGAAGGTAGATAAATTTTGTAGTTGTAATTAACTGCATGGGAATATTAAACAAAAGGACTATCATGGGCCAAAAATGCTTCTAGTATAATATGCTGGGTGAAAGGTGGTGCCACTCACTGGAGTGGGGAATACTAAACGAGGACCAGATTTGGGAGCAAAATTGAATGTTGCTAGAAATTATATTAAAATGTAATCCTGTATTCAGCTTTAGATTTAAAATCACCAGGGTAGCATGTTTTTCTCTAGGTTTTTCAACTATTATTTTAAAATGTATGGTCAAATAGTATTCAGTTTTATGATACTTCCTTTATTATGTAGGGGGAGGCTGATGTATAGAATTTCAGGCAACTTAAGCAGGGAGCATCGTCTCCTCTATTTGAATTTGAGAGGGATCTAAATAACTTTTATTTGGGCCCACCCGGTGTGGCTTAGTGGTTGAGCATCAACCCATGAAGCAGGAGGTCACAGTTCCATTTCCAGTAAGGTCACATGCCTCGATTGTGGGCTCAATCCCCAGTAGGGATCATGAAGGAGGCAGCCCATCGATGATTCTCTCATCATTGATGTTTCTATCTCTCTCTCTCACTGTCCCTTCCCCTCTCTGAAATCAATAAAAAAAATTTTTTAAATCAATCAGTAAATAAGTAATGTTTATTTGGGAGGAAAACAATAACCTCTTGGCCTAGTTTTATTGATCTATAAAATTTGAGGAACACAAATGTTCTGTAAAGCTACTTCTAGATTTGTTTTTTTTGAGGTTCTTTTGCTTTGTTTTGCTTTGTTTTGTTTTGTTTTGTTCCCCTTGCACATGAAACTTATACTGAACACAGGAATACTCCCTTGAGCAATGTTCTTGGTGTGTGAGCAAGGAGGTCCTTTGGGGAGAGGTGCCATTAATTTGCTACAGCCTAAATGCATTAAATAAGCCCCTAGTGGTCTAAAGGAGCACATGCAGATACTCCTTAGAGTCTATTTATTTTACCTAATGGAGGCTTTTGGCTCATTTTTATTTTTATGGGCAAAATTCCTAAAGTCTTATAAATATATAATAGCAATTTACAGAATGATTTGAAAAGTCCTCTCCTTTGGAGTTAAAGTTGGTAATGTAGTTCATACTTCTCTGCTATAGCTCCATTTATATATAGCTTAGGATTCCCATAGGAGTATTCCTGTTGTTACTGGCATTTCATGTTCTCTAGAGCATTGTTTCTATGGTGTTCAGCATGATAACACAATCATGCGTCTAACTAAAGATGTATATTTTCCTGCTACCATCTCTCGGCTTTATTGAGTAATAAGGAAGTAAATACTAATATGCTCTTGTTATCCATATATATTTACAGAACAGAGTCCAATATAGTCATAGTGGAGTCAAAATCTATTGCAAGAATGGCAACATGCTGATAGTTGTTGAAGTTGGGTGATGGCTATATTAAAGTTCATTGCACTGTTCCCTCTACATTTGTATAGGCATGAAATTTTCCATAATAAAAATTTAAACCAAAATAAGTCATTTTTATTTTTTTAAAACATTACTTTTTTAGAAAGCATGTAAATATTTTAGCATCAAGCTTGTGATAGTAGTCAATGTACAGTTGTTAAGACAAATATTTAGTAGTATAAGTTCAACATTTATTATTTCAGTGTTAAATTTTACAGATGAGTCTTCATATTTTGTTTCAGGGACAGAATGATGCTGTTGAAATTGGAACAAGAAATTTTAGATTTCATTGGTAATAATGAGTAAGTCCTGACATTTAACAAGAAAAGAAATTATCATCACATTTCTCCTTGATTTATTAAATTTGTGTTTCTTTTTTCCTACTTCTAGGTCTCCACGTAAGAAATTCCCCCCCATGACATCTTACCATAGGATGCTGTTACACAGAGTAGCTGCTTACTTTGGGTTAGACCACAATGTTGATCAGAGTGGGAAGTCTGTCATAGTAAACAAAACTAGCAATACAAGAATGTAAGTATTAAGAAGTTTTGGTGCACATTATATGTGTGACGGTACTTTCTCTTTTTACAGCACCTTTTACATAGGTTTTCCATACGTTTTAGCAACTTAATTAAGCTCCATAATAACCTTACACGATTGGACCAAAAAATACTTTTAGATCACTAGCTTTAAAATGCACCAGTCTGGGGACTCTTTCCCCCTCCGCACGTGGGAGTCTGTGCTGTGGGACCCTTTCCTCCTCCCCACGTGGGAGTCTGTGCTGTGGGACTCTTTCCCCCTCCCCACATGGGAGTCTGTGCTGTGGGACCCTTTCCTCCTCCCCACATGGGAGTCTGTGCTGTGGGACCCTTTCCCCCTCCCCACGTGGGAGTCTGTGCTGTGGGACCCTTTCCCCCTCCCCACATGGGAGTCTGTGCTGTGGAACCCTTTCCCCCTCCCCACGTGGGAGTCTGTGCTGTGGGACCCTTTCCTCCTCCCCACATGGGAGTCTGTGCTGTGGGACTCTTTCCCCCTCCCCACATGGGAGTCTGTGCTGTGGGACCCTTTCCTCCTCCCCACATGGGAGTCTGTGCTGTGGGACCCTTTCCTCCTCCCCACATGGGAGTCTGTGCTGTGGGACCCTTTCCCCCTCCCCACATGGGAGTCTGTGCTGTGGGACCCTTTCCTCCTCCCCACATGGGAGTCTGTGCTGTGGGACCCTTTCCCCCTCCCCACATGGGAGTCTGTGCTGTGGGACCCTTTCCCCC
Organism: Myotis yumanensis; assembly: GCF_028538775.1. Lineage (NCBI taxonomy): Eukaryota > Metazoa > Chordata > Mammalia > Chiroptera > Vespertilionidae > Myotis > Myotis yumanensis. The sequence goes on along the minus strand of NW_027223759.1, from coordinate 75,524,372 downwards.
TCCCCACGTGGGAGTCTGTGCTGTGGGACCCTTTCCCCCTCCCCACATGGGAGTCTGTGCTGTGGGACCCTTTCCCCCTCCCCACATGGGAGTCTGTGCTGTGGGACCCTTTCCCCCTCCCCACATGGGAGTCTGTGCTGTGGGACCCTTTCCCCCTCCCCACGTGGGAGTCTGTGCTGTGGGACCCTTTCCCCCTCCCCACGTGGGAGTCTGTGCTGTGGGACCCTTTCCCCCTCCCCACATGGGAGTCTGTGCTGTGGGACCCTTTCCTCCTCCCCACATGGGAGTCTGTGCTGTGGGACCCTTTCCTCCTCCCCACATGGGAGTCTGTGCTGTGGGACTCTTTCCCCCTCCCCACATGGGAGTCTGTGCTGTGGGACCCTTTCCTCCTCCCCACATGGGAGTCTGTGCTGTGGGACCCTTTCCCCCTCCCCACATGGGAGTCTGTGCTGTGGGACCCTTTCCCCCTCCCCACATGGGAGTCTGTGCTGTGGGACCCTTTCCCCCTCCCCACGTGGGAGTCTGTGCTGTGGGACCCTTTCCCCCTCCACACGTGGGAGTCTGTGCTGTGGGACTCTTTCCCCCTCCCCACATGGGAGTCTGTGCTGTGGGACCCTTTCCTCCTCCCCACATGGGAGTCTGTGCTGTGGGACCCTTTCCCCCTCCCCACGTGGGAGTCTGTGCTGTGGGACTCTTTCCCCTTCCCCACGTGGGAGTCTGTGCTGTGGGACCCTTTCCCCTTCCGCACGTGGGAGTCTGTGCTGTGGGACCCTTTCCCCCTCCGCACGTGGGAGTCTGTGCTGTGGGACCCTTTCCCCCTCCGCACGTGGGAGTCTGTGCTGTGGGACTCTTTCCCCTTCCCCACGTGGGAGTCTGTGCTGTGGGACCCTTTCCCCCTCCACACGTGGGAGTCTGTGCTGTGGGACCCTTTCCCCCTCCGCACGTGGGAGTCTGTGCTGTGGGACCCTTTCCCCCTCCACACGTGGGAGTCTGTGCTGTGGGACTCTTTCCCCCTCCCCACATGGGAGTCTGTGCTGTGGGACCCTTTCCCCCTCCCCACATGGGAGTCTGTGCTGTGGGACCCTTTCCTCCTCCCCACATGGGAGTCTGTGCTGTGGGACCCTTTCCCCCTCCCCACGTGGGAGTCTGTGCTGTGGGACCCTTTCCTCCTCCCCACATGGGAGTCTGTGCTGTGGGACCCTTTCCTCCTCCCCACATGGGAGTCTGTGCTGTGGGACCCTTTCCCCCTCCCCACATGGGAGTCTGTGCTGTGGGACCCTTTCCCCCTCCCCACGTGGGAGTCTGTGCTGTGGGACTCTTTCCCCTTCCCCACGTGGGAGTCTGTGCTGTGGGACCCTTTCCTCCTCCCCACATGGGAGTCTGTGCTGTGGGACCCTTTCCCCCTCCCCACATGGGAGTCTGTGCTGTGGGACCCTTTCCCCCTCCCCACGTGGGAGTCTGTGCTGTGGGACTCTTTCCCCTTCCCCACGTGGGAGTCTGTGCTGTGGGACCCTTTCCCCCTCCGCACGTGGGAGTCTGTGCTGTGGGACCCTTTCCCCCTCCGCACGTGGGAGTCTGTGCTGTGGGACCCTTTCCCCCTCCACACGTGGGAGTCTGTGCTGTGGGACCCTTTCCCCCTCCGCACGTGGGAGTCTGTGCTGTGGGACCCTTTCCTCCTCCCCACATGGGAGTCTGTGCTGTGGGACTCTTTCCCCCTCCGCACGTGGGAGTCTGTGCTTGTTCTTCAATAAATTTCCACCTTTGCTATACAAAAATAAAATGAAATGCACCAGTCTGAACTGAAATGAGGTGGATGAATGAGGACTGGTTTTAAAAAGCAAAAGCAAAAAACCCCTCAGAGGTCATAATATCAGTGATGTTTGATAACCTTTCTCTTATGGATTTTTAAATTAATGTAATTGAGATAGCTATGTCCAACCGCTGGCAAATTGGGGGATGAGGGAAAGCAAATGTGGACACTATCACCTTTAATCTTCTGTCAGTTTGCCATCCTTTCCACTTCTGGTTTTGCTCCTTTTCTGCTATAGATCTCCAGAAAGTCAGTACATTAGTTAATAATGTTGTGTCCACCTTGTGGGCTATATGTAATTTCCTGAGGAAAATTTTTAAAGAGTTAAGAAAAGCCATTTTCTTTATAAAGTGATAGCTGTATACTGTTGGTGAAATAGATCCTCAGTGCTGGCATTTGGGAGCAAAAGGCCCAATGCAGAAGCACCTAAAACTATAACATCTACAAGACACCTCTTCTGCCTTTTTGTAAAGCTGATCCTAAAACAACTAATTGAGTTAGCTAAAATTTATACTTTGGTGGTGATCTGCCCATGAAGAGAATTTTCTATTATCGGTTTGTGTGTGACAACAATGAATCTGTGGTATTGAGCAGCAGTCAACTACAGACGCCATAAATAATGCAAAGTTCATTATTTTCCTGCCTTTCTTGAAGCTAGACTTCTCAGGGTCTGATCTATGAACCTTTTGGTTTGCATGGTTATATTTAATTCACTTATGTCCTACTAGAGGTGCGGTGCGTGGGTAGCATCCCTAGGCCTGACCGGTGATCAGGGCCAATCAGGTTCCCTGCCTCCCCACCTACTCCATCCCTCGCCACCCATGCGCCACCACCATGCGGTCCTGCTTACTCCTTCTCTCACTCCCTCAGCACCCTGCTGCCACAGCTGCCGCTGGTCGCCCACCATGTTCCATGCCGCCCCCTGGTGGTCAGTGCATGTCATAGCGAGCGATCAAACTCCCAGTCGAATTCTCGAGGGACAATTTGCATATTAGCCTTTTATTATATAGGATACCCTTATAGCTGCCATTTTGTTTGCTGGAATTAAGTTGGTTTTCTTCTGTTTTAAATAGAATGTTGTCAACATAATAGATATATAGATGGAACTTAGTATTTTTAAATGATTGTTCCTATAATTAAGATTAAATTAATGAAGATAAATGTCTTTGAAAGGGTCCTATCTTTCTTGGGGATTCGATTTTACCTGCAAGTGTGAATCTGGTTTAATTTTCCTCTGCCCTTCCCTTAGTCTTTTTAAAATATCCCCATCAATTAGTCTTTTCCCAGTTAGTTACATCATGGCTAATGTAGGATAGTAACTATAGCATGAGTTGAACTGAAGGTGAATAGAACTCTAATTAATCTAACCAATACCTCTCAACATTACTCAGAGCTGCTGGATACCCAATCACATGCACATTAGCAGGCATTTTGACTAACATTTCGACTGGTGACTCTCTAAGGTTTTCAATACAGTGTAACCTCAGTTATTTGAATGCTATGAATGATGTCAGAAAGCTTTGGGGTTTTCTTCAAGGTTTCCGAAAGTTTAGCTAAACACAGATGTTTGTGATGTACTTAAAAAAGAATAGATTAGTAGCATAATTATAACTAGACATTTCAAATCACTGAAGTTACACTGTATTTTTGTATCTTCTGCAATAAGAAGAAGGTTATAAATCAGAAAACCTTAGAGATCTACTCCACATTGAATAAAAACAAACTTACCTTTTCCTCATAGGCAGATTACCCGCTCCAGCCTTGAACCAGTGGTGTTGTGGATGTCAACAACCCGGTGTCCACTGGGGTGTCTCAATGGAGCGGGAAGTCAGGCATCTGTAAAAAAAAAGAGGTAAGACAGTCTTAAGGTTAGCTGAAATGCCTGCTAATGCTATTTGGTGTGGGAATCCAGCTACTCTTAGAAAAGTTGCCAGGCTGTTGGTTAAATCATATAGTTCACTTTGGAATGATAGTCTCCTACCCAAGTACAAACTCCTTGAATAAGAAAATATGACTTTTATTGGCTACAAAAATAATTTATATAAGTAAACAGGATAATCATGTGACAGAAATAACAACATACTGCCATGGTCAGAACTACATAGACAGTCTTTCAAACTCCTAAAAAATGCAGTCTTTTTCTCATTAGTTTGGTCGTGAAACTGTTTTTACACTGTACTTTTCTCTTTAATTCTGTATGTAGTTTTACATGGAGATCTGCTCTCTGTTTCGCTTATTTAGTATATTTTTTAAAAATTTGTTTCATTGATTTCAGAGAAAGGAAGGGAGATTTGAAGAGAGAGATAGAAACATCAATGAGAGAGAACCATGGGTCAGGTGCCTCCTGCATGCCCCCTACTAGGGATTGAGCTATCAACCTGGGCATGTGCCCTGACTGGGAATTGAACTGTGACCTCCTGGTTCATAGGTCAACGCTCAACTACTGAGCCACACTGGTCAGGCAGCCAAAAATATTTTATTACTTTCAATCATATAACACCAAAGCAGGTACTATAGGAATGTAACATGATACTGTATACTTTTATTTTGTCCTAGAATTTTTTCTTATATTTAGAGGAGGCAATGCAAAGAGGACATATAGTCTTTGGGTCTTACATAGCAGGCTCCAACTATGGCTCAGTCATGGACTTGCCCTTTGACCTTGGATGGTTACTTAAGGCATCTGAACCTGATTTCTAAGTAGTATTTATAATAATAACAAACTTTTACTGTTTTAAGTGTTGTCTGTCAATTCATGTTCAGAATAACTCTGTGAAGTAGGTAGACTATAATTCCCATTTACAAATGAGGAAACTAGGGAATATAAAAGTTAAGTAACTTGTGTAAGTCCTAAAGCAACTAAATTGGTAAAGCTAAGTTTTGAACCCAAGCAGTCTGATTCCAGAGTTCTCACTGTATTTCATATGGCCTTTCACAAATAACATGGGATAGTTAATATTTTCTTGGAAGATTATTATGAGACGTTAATAAAATAATGTAATTATCTATTAATAGCACCAGTGAGTAGTAACTTCTATTACTTCTATTACTTTTCATTAAATGTTATATTTACCCTTTCTGTAAATATTGTATATTATCTTTTTTGTACCTTTGTTTTTGTTTTTTTAGACCTGATCAGAAATTCAATGAACATATTAAGGATGATAAAGGTGAAGACTTTCAGAAACGATATATCCTCAAGAGAGATAACTCTAGCTTTGACAAAGATGATAACCAGGTAATTTAGCACAATTAGAGCATTTTTTATATGTGCAGGACTTATACCAGCAGATTATTTTCCCAAGAATTAATTGTTCTCTTTTCTCTAGATAAGAATACGTTTGAAAGATGACAGAAGGAGCAAATCTATAGAAGAAAGAGAAGAAGAGTACCAGAGAGCTAGAGATCGTATATTTTCCCAAGATGTATGTATTGTTCTTTTTAGCTCTTCATGTTAGAATATATACTAACTAGAGGCCCGGTGGACAGGGAGGGGGAGTGTCCCTTAGCCCAGCCTGCACCCTCTCGAATCTGGGATCCCTCTCACAGTCCAGGACTGCTGGCTCCCAACTGCTCGCCTGCCTGCCTGATTGCACCTAATCACTCCCCTGCCAGCCTGATCGACGCCTAACTGCTCCCCTGCCAGCCCGATTGCCCTTAACTGCCCTCCCCTGCCGGCCTGGTCACCCCCATCTGCCCTCCCCTGCTGGCCAGGTCACCCCTAACTGCCCTCCCTTGCCAGCCTGGTCACTTCCAACTGCCCTCCCGTGCAGGCCTGAGTCCCCCACAACTGCCCTCCCCTACAGGTCTGGTCACCCCTAACTGCCCTCCCTGCAGCCCTGGTCCCCCCCCATCTGCCCTCCCCTGCAGGCCCGATCACCCCTAACTGCCCTCCCTACAGGCCTGATCGCCCACAACTGTCCTCCCTTTCAGGCCTGGTCCCTCCCAACTACCCTCCACTGCTGGCCTGATCTCCCATAACTGCCCTCCCCTGCTGACCTGATCGCCCACAACTGTCCTCCCCTGCTAGCCATCTTTGACCCCATGGGGACGGCCATCTTGTGTGTTGGAGTGATGGTCAATTTGCATATAGCCTCTTTATTAGATAGGATTATAGGGGCTCACTCCTCCCTTAATCTGCTGTTCACATTTTTAACCACATTTGTTACATATCAAGTTATCTTTTAGAAATATTCTGTTTTATTCATTTTAATAATAGTATATAAAATACTATATTGCAGGAGTTACATAAGTTTTTCAAAAGTTAATAGCAGATCTATTATGGGAGTAATATTCTGGACTGAGTATATCTATATGTATAAAAGCCTAAGCGGTCATTACAACTGGTCAACTGAATGGTCGACCGGTCACTATGACGTGCACTGGCCACCAGGGGGCAGATACTCAATGCAGGAGCTGCCCTCTGGTGGTCAGTGTGCTCCCACAGCAGGAGCACCGCTCAGCTAACCAACGGGCACCAGACACCAAGTTCACAGCTGGTAGAGCAGCTGCAGCAGCGCAGGCCTCTCCCACCTCCGCAGCAGTGCTACTGAGCAGCAACCACAGGCACAGCGGGGCCAGGATGAGCGGGAGAGGCACAGCGCCCAGTCCGGGCTCGGGCTCCTCCCCGGCCACCTGCTGCTTCGCACACTACTACATCCCTCGGAGGATGTTGGACGCTAGTTTTGGCCCAATCTCCGCAGGCCTGCAGGGATCAGGCTGAAACCTGAAATCCGACATTTCCCTAGGGGTCCTGGATTGTGAGAGGGCGCACGCCAGGCTGAGGGACCCCACCGGTGCATGAATCGGTGCACTGGGCCTCTAGTCTATCTATCTCTATATATAAAACCCTAATATACAAATAGACCAAACAGTGGAGCAACCACACAACTGGTCGCTATGACGTGCGCTGACCACCATGGGGCGCGTGTGGAACATGGCGGGTGTCTGCTGCGGCAGGATGGTGGAGTAGGTGAGCGGGGGTGCCAGACCCAGGCGGCACTCTGGTCGCTGTCATCCGGGCGAATCTCTGGTGGTTACTGAAAATTCTTTGCTCCCACCGGCACCAACCCCACTCACACCCGCTGCCAGTGCCAGAGCCACCGTTCACACCCGCAGCCAGCACCCAGTGCTGGCCCCGATCACTCAGTGCTGTCAACAGGTGTGAGTGGTGGCTGCCGGCCCCAATCTCCCCTCAGGGCTTCTCCATCTCCCCCTGCACCCAAGGGGTGATTGGTGCTGGCAGCTGCCACTTGCACCCACTGCTGGTGCTGGCCCTGCTTGCACCCGCAGCAGGCGCCAGAGCTGCAGCTTGCACCTGCTGCCGACGCCAGGCTTGATCACTCAGCTCCATCAGCGGGTGCGAGCAGTGGCTGCCGGTCCCAATCACCCCTGGGGGCTTCTCCATCTCCCCCTGCTCCTAAGGAGCTATCGGGGCAGCAGCCACTGCTCGCGTCCGCTGATGGCGCTGGTCTCACTCGCACCTGTTGCTGGCATTGTCTCCAATTGCTATGCACCGTCAGCAGGTGCAAGCGATGCCGGCGCTGTTAGTGCCTCGGAACAGCAGGAACAGGGCTGCCAGCAGACGGGACCAGGGGGCACAGCAGGAGGGGCCAGGCTGGGGCACAGAGGATGGGCCAAGACCCGCCCCTGTGCCCACTGCAGCCTCGCGGCCCACAGTTCCTTTTAAGGTGCATGAATTTGTGCACTGTGCCCCTAGTAGTTTTTATAATATTTTTTTCTTCCAGGTTTGAGATTTTTAGATAACTTTTTCTTTTAATAAAGCTAATTGATTTTTTAAATTAATATTTATTTTCCACTTTTGTAAGTGCTTATATGAAAGAAATCTTTTAACACATTGTATGCGGGAAACGTATTTATACATTTTACGTATTTATACGTTCTACCAATGTAGTAGAGCGCGGGATAAAAACTACCCGCAAACAATGTGTTAAGTGGCTAGTTAATTTATGCAGATACTCGAGAAGAAAATCGGTTTGGTTTTACCAATATCTGTTAATCATCTGTCTGTGCAGTACTAGTTACTATTCAAGGATATATGAACGTGCGTAGTTCATGTTATCACTGCCAGAGATAGAAACTTCCTCTATATTCAAAAAACAAACAGTACATAACATTAAAATCTAGACTGACAGTTAAGAATTTGCAATATTTATTCAACAAATTTTATTGAGCACCCATAGTAGGTACTATGCTGGGCATAGTAGAGTATGCCCATGAATAGTTACAATAGGTTACAATAGTTTTTTCCCCAAAACAGCTTTTATATGGTAGATAGTATAATTACTTTCGTTTTATAAGAAACTGAGGCTCCAGGAGACTAAGTAAAATAGCCAAAGATCATGCAGCTAAAATGACAGAATTGGAATTTCAACCCAGGTCTTCTGAACTCAGAGCCCAAATGAGATATATTTCTGTCTAGTTTCTAAGCAATATACTGTCTTTACCCTTGATGAGTAGCCGGACAATGGCAATATGGTGTGTGATTTGTGTAGAGGCATAAAGGTAAAATAAGGACACAGCAGAGAAGCGCCACACACCATAGCTGAGGAATGAGAGAGAGTGAGCTTCCAAGAGGAGACCTGAAGGACTAAAGTGTTCCATGTAGAGGGTCAGTATTTGATGGACAATTTGACAATGAGGAATTGAAAGATTTAGAAAGATTGGATTATAGCTAAGTGACACAGGAAATGAGGAAATAAGCAGAGGGCAGATGACACAAAAAGCTAGTTCAGGAGGTCAGCAAACTTTTTACCTAGAGCAGAGGTCAGCAAACTTTTCTTATAAAGGGCCAGATCATAAATATTTTAGACTTTTTCAAGCCATATAATCTTTATTGCATCAATTGAAATAAGCCTTTTTAATGTGAAAGCAGCTATAGACAGTACATAAAGGAATGAGCATGGCTGTGTTTCAATAAAACTTTATTTGCAAACAGGTCTGACCATAGTTTAGTGACTTCTGGTCTGGTGGCTGAAAAACTAGTTAGAAGACTGTTGTAATATTACAAACAAAAAAATGATGGTTGCCTGAGCTAGATTCATAGCATGAGAAAAGCTGTGTTGAGGCATAGCTGCTTGTTCACTGCTACAGCAACAGCCATAGCTGCAGAATGAGAGAGTTAGCTTCACCTGACAGGTGAATTACAAGTGATCAAAGTATTTGTTGAGTGAATGAGGTGGAATCTACAGACTGGTGTATACCTTGAATATCTATACTAATAAAACGGTAATGTGCTAATTAGACCAAACAACTTCCGGACATCCTTTTAGACAAAGCCATGGTGGCGGGGCCAAGGCAGAGGCAGTTTGGGGCGATCAGGCCAGCAGGGGAGAGCAGTTAGGGCGATCAGGCCAGCAGGCAGGTGAGCGGTTAGGAGCCAGCGGTTCCAGATTACAAGAGGGATGTCCGATTGCTGGTTTAGGCCCGGTCCCTGTAGCATCAGGCCTAAACCGGCAGTCGGACATCCCCCAAGGTGTCGCCGATTGGAGAGGGTTGCAGGCTGGGCTGAGGGGAAAACACACACACACACACACACACACACACACACACACACACACAAGCACGAATTTTGTGCACCTGGCCACTAGTATAATAATAATGAATTCATTTATTTGGAAGAGAATATTTTAATTTCAAATTAATTTGTACCATAAAAATGAATGGCTTCAAGCACAGTGTTACCAAGCCAAAATAAAATCCAGTATCATCTATTTGTGTACTTTTATCATCATGTGGATTTGGCGGGGGAGGTGGGTTTGTAATAATATAAACATATATATATATATACACACACACACACACACACACACACACACATATATATATTTAATTGATTGATTTTTTTACAGAGAGGAAGGGAGAGGGATAGAGAGTTAGAAACATCAATGAGAGAGAAACATCAATCAGCTGCCTCCAGCACACCCCCTGCTGGGTATATGCCTGCAACCAAGGTACATGCCCTTGACCGGAATCGAACCTGGGACCCTTGAGTCCGCAGGCCGACGCTCTATCCGCTGAGCCAAACCGGTTAGGGCTGTAATAATACTTTTTAAATATTATTACACATGACTTTTGTTGTCATCATTGGTTTACAGATGGCATTGTATTTGCAAAAGCTCAACTTTATATATCTATTCTTTTTTCTAGTCCCTGTGTTCCCAAGAGAATTATATTATTGACAAAAGGTGAGGAAATTTTTTAACATTTGTTTTGGTAACAATCTGACTGATGCTAATAGATATAAAAATGTCTTATTAAAATGCCAACAGAATCCAAGATGAGGATGCCAGTAGTACCCAGCAGAGACGCCAGATATTTAGGTATTGTAAGCATGCTTTCATACAGTATTGAAAAATTAAAGCATTTTTTCTTTTTGTTTTTGTCTCTATTCACTTTTCAAAGTTTTATTTCTAAATTACAGAGTTAATAAAGATGCTTCAGGGAGATCAACAAATAGCCATCAAAGCAGCACTGAGAATGAGCTGAAGTACTCTGAGCCACGGCCCTGGAGCAGCACAGATTCAGACAGCTCTCTCCGCAACTTCAAACCCGCTGTAACCAAAGCCAGCAGCTTCAGTGGAATTTCCGTCCTGACAAGGGGTGATAGTTCTGGAAGCAGCAAAAGCATAAGTAGGCTTTCGAAAGCAGGTATAAATATCTGTCTAGAACTGTGCAGTCAAAACATTAGTTTCCCTAATGTTGTCTGAGTTCTTTATGTTTCATACGGTTTATATAACTATCCTAAAATATAAAATTCCGATCAGCAGTGCATTGAGCACTTTCAAAGAACTTAAAAGATAATGTTTATTGACATTAAGATTCATTCTCTATTGTAACATAAATTTAATCATGTTGGTTCAATGAAATGTCATCTCTTAAACGTTTGAGTACCCAGAGGTGGTTGGAAATTCTTCATTGCTTATAGTTGGAAAGGGATGGTTTCTCACATAGGATTATTTAACAGTGATTGCATTTTCAGGTAATACTATCAATTATTGATTGAATTTTTTATGATAAAGTTCTTCATTTGACAGTCAAAAATGAATAGAATTACTGAGAAGTTTTTGAGAAACTTGAAACTAAAGAAAAATAATATGATGTAATTGTCATGAATGAGTGGAGATTTTAATAACATCCTCATTCTTTTAGCTTCTTTGCATTTAGAGCACATAACATTTAGGCTCATAACATATTCTCTTTACACTTTCACGAACTGGCTTCAATACTAAGAGAGCTCTCAGGATCCTTGTAGATCAGTGATGGCGAACCTTTTGAGCTCAGCATGTCAGCATTTTGAAAAACCCTAACTTAACTCTGGTGCCGTGTCACATATAGAAATTTTTTGATATTTGCAACCATAGTAAAACAAAGATGTATATTTTTGATATTTAAATGCCATTTAGCAAAGAAAAATCAACCCAAAAAATGAGTTTGCGTGTCACCTCTGACACGTGTGTCATAGGTTTGCCATCACTGTTGTAGATCCTTATTTTTATCCCAAAATAAGCATGAACATCAGCAGAAGTGGCTCCCTCTCTTTAGCCTATTTGGGTCAACCCAAACATTTGGTGTTGTACAGATAACAATTGAAGGGAGAGGTGTGTATTTGAAAGTGACAGTATTTTTTTAATCCCTGACCACAGTCAATGCTTTAAATATTAATGCTTGCGGATTGGACTTGTCACATTTTTAACTTACATTGTAGCTATTAAAAATGTCTTGGTGTATATGATAGAATATTGCTAAAAATAGGTAAGTTTTATGAATATAAGAAATACGCATATGTACCGAATATACATTTATTTGAAAAATGTCCACAAAGTCTTCATAACAGAAAAAACTACTTATGTATCATGAGAACATCATTCAGACACTGCCAAATTAAAACATTTTAAGAACATATACTATTTATTTCTTATCCATGTTATTTTGAGAGATAAAAAGAAATATTATTTAACTCAATAGGAAAAAATATATTTATATAGTTCTGGTCAATAATCATTTTGGCACAAATTAAAATAGAAGTCCTTCAGAGGGAATCTGTATTGTGTACTCATATTTGTTTATTTTGTTTATTAAAGATTAATTCTCCATCCCAGAGTAAACCATTTTTCAAAACTTGATTAACTGTATACATTATCAAAATCTTTTTTTTCTTTTTTTATTTATTCACCTTTAGCTATTATACTGAAAGTCAGTGACATTTTCTATCTCAGTGTAATAGAAAATGAAATCAATTGGAGGCATAAAAGCAGTTAAAAATAAATAAATTATCAATTTAATAAGTGCAGTGAGAAAGAAATTTTAGCTAATGCTAATATAAGTAATTGGATATTTTTCATGCAATCTTTGCCCTTTGATATAAGAAATTGAGAGATGACTTTACATTATAGGAAAATGCTGTAATTATGAGCTAAAAATGAAAGTCTTAATGAAACTTGACAAGCGTTTCTCTTGATAGAGAATTTATCTTTTATTTTTAATTCCTACACTACTAATCTTTCTGTGTTCTTATAGATAAGGGGTTTCTGGTATAATAGGCTTTGGGCATTTATTTGGGTTGTGCTAAGTTCTTTTCCCTTTGGGAAAATTGTAATCTGTATATTCCTAGATGTTAATTTGAAAGGTAAAATGTATAAAACTTCGTTGTCTTGGGTAATGTGCTTTTGTGACTGTCTGTAGCTGGTATTATAAACATGCTAGTTGCATGCTTTAGCCATGTCTTTAACAACTTGAATGATCAGTTTGCCGTATTAAACTTGTTCATTGCGGGGAGGGAAAGCAAAATTGTACAGTAAATCAAAAATAACCAATGCTTTTATGTGGTAACTACATGTTATGCAATGTGAATTTTATTGTTACATATTTAAAACCTGCGTTTTTGTATGAGGTTTAAAAAATCCATATTTTTCATTACTCCTTCCTAGGTTCTGAGTCTTCTGGTAGTGTAGGGTCATCTACGGGCTCTCTTTCTCACATCCAGCAGCCTCTTCCAGGTACAGCTCTCAGCCAGTCTTCTCATGGCGCACCTGTCATCTATCCAACTGTCAGCACTCATAGTTCTCTTTCCTTTGATGGTGGCCTAAATGGGCAAGTCGCATCTCCTAGCACTAGCTTCTTTTTGCTTCCCTTGGAAGCGGCAGGCATACCACCTGGCAGTATTCTGATCAACCCACAAACAGGTTGGTATCCCAAAAAAAGGTGTTTATTTCAGTTGAGATATCAGGAGTTATCTGAAAATTAAAGAATACATGTTAAATCTGATGTCTGTAAATGTGTTGTTAGCTATTTATTTTTCATGCGTAATTACCACTTTTCCTAGAATAAAATTTTTCCTTTAATAAAAACACTTATGCTAGAAATATGTTAAAAGACATATTTATATCAGAAAGTATTTTTTTCATTATGACATCATCTTTTATGCCAAATAATGGCCTAACTGTAACTAAAAACAACTCATTTTCTAGAAATGAGACAACCACCTTTGAAAGAGCCTTATTTGATTAAACTTTGATAGAAAGAGTTTTATTTGATTAAAGCTTTATTCTGGGAAAATAGTATGCATTTCATGAAAAAGAAGTTAGAATGAAGTGGAAAGAACATGTAAGTAATAGTCCTTCGGAATATGCTCATTGTTTTCTGCTGAGGAAAAGCTAAAGGAAATCTTATTAGTATAAGAAAATAGGTAGTCACTATGAATTAATATTGACAACACATATTCTTTGCAATTAGAAAATGATTTGCATATACCGATCGTTTACTGTGTGTCATATACTGTATTAAGTGCTTTAAATACATTATTTATAATCCTTATGACAACCCTGTTTGATAGGTTAAATTCTCATTTACAGATAGGGAAACAGCCTCTGAGAGATACAGTTATAATACATTTCATTATTTCCATTTTTAAAAATGGCTTATGTAGAAAAAATGCGATCTTTTAAAAGATCACAAGAAGTCTTGGTCTCTCTTCAAAACAACATAGCCCAGTTATTTGGTAAAATAATGAAAACCTACAGCATTTGATAACCTTCCTTAAAAACTGGTCACATCAAGATGGTAGTAGTCAAGCAAGATAGTTACAGGTGAGAGTGTCAGGGTCGCTGAATGTTCCTTTTGTTTGTTGTAGAGAAAGCCATGGCTTTGAATTCATTGCTTTCAGATTTCATTTGTATTTCTTTTTTTTGTTTTTTAAGATAAAAGTATTCAAACATCTGTTCCTATACAAGAATTGAATTAACATAAATAACTGACTCTTTAGAAATTCAGGTTTTGCTTAATAAGTTATCTTCTTAGCCTTCAGGTTTATTAAATTATTAAATTTCCTATTTCCTGGTGCAGGATGTAAGATAATTTAATATTTCACTATTCCCTATTCTTTTTCATTCAAAACACATCAGTCAATATATTTTTGGTAACATGATTGATTCTATTGAGTAGAGAATAACAGAGTAAGGAACTAGTCAATCTGAAATTAAATTGTATTCTTAATTTTAAATGAGTTCAAAAGTGACTTCTTTGCTTATTTTCAAAATGAACAATCAGCAAATATCCGACATGACTTGTTTTTAGTCATTTATAACCAGCACATAAATTGTCAGGAAACTAACTGATAAAAATAATTTGACTTTGGAGGACTTTTCCCACTTGATAGCAATGGCACAGGGGATTCTTCTCTTCCAAATATTATTATATGTCATAGATTTTTTTTAAATGGGGACTTATCATGGAAGAAATGATGTTTTGAAGGCAATGTAAGAAACTATTATTCAAACTTCTCTTATTTTCTTCTGTATTATTCCCATACTAAATGGGTGTCATAGTCAGTGGTCAATTTATTTCACATAGTCTTTTCTTTTTAAAATATATTTTATTGATTTTTTTACAGAGAGGAAGGGAGAGGGATAGAGAGTTAGAAATATCAATGGGAGAGAAACATCGATCAGCTGCCTCCTGCACACCTCCTACTGGGGATGTGCCTGCAACCAAGGTATATGCCCTTGACCGGAATCGAACCTGGGACCTTTCAGTCCGCAGGCTGATGCTCTATCCACTGAGCCAAACTGGTTAGGGCTCACATAGTCTTTTTTTTTAAAAAAAATAATCTAGTGTACAGTGAGGAAAAATACTAATCTTTGAATCTATATGTGTATTGAAAAAAGTCTGAAAGAAGGTATCCAAATTGTTAATGATAAGATTATGGGGGATTTATTTTCTTTTTTATCTCTCTTTGTTGGTTATTTTCCCACAATAAAAATATTAGAAAAAGTTGTTTAGAATATGTGTAGAGAAAGAGTAAAATTTACTCAGTTACTTAAAATATCCCTCTGATAGTTAGTAAGCACTGAAAATAAGCCTCAGAATCAATATTAAAGCTCTCTTTATTTTTCTCTCTTACCTATCAATAAATCTCACTGAAATTAAAAAAGATAATTTTAGAAAATAATTTAGAATTTAAAAATTATTTACCATTTTTAACAAGTTAGAAACTACAAAATAAGGATACTGCCACCAAGTCTATGTTTAAAATTCGAAGCTGTCAACCATTTAAATTTTCATTCAGTTTTAATTTTATTAGTTAAATATACACAATGTGGCCTGTAAATTAGCTATTTCCCACCACCTAATTAAGGCTAATTAATAATGTTCTAGTATCTCAATAATGTTCTAGTATCTAGCATTTTGTTCTTGAAACTGAAATGTATTGCAGCACTAAAGCACCACAATCTTGTAACTAGAGCAAGATGTATTAAGAAGCCAGAGGCTTTCGGAAAATAATGTGTATTATAAAATAAACTTGAGAAATTCTGGAGTAGCAGCCTTACAGTAAAACACTGCAGAAACTTTGGAATATTTACTCTAAGTGGGGGAAAAACTATTAATAGCTTCATATAAGGTCAGACTATGCCTCCTAAGCTAGGAAAATCTTTAGGTTTTCAAAAACTTGAGGCTTTGGAATTGTGACTAAAGATTGTAGACATGTACTGTAAATTGCTACTAGAATGACCTATTTTCAAGTTCTGTTGTAAATGAATTTTTTTTTCCTCTTTAAATTTTTTAGGTCAGCCCTTCATAAACCCAGATGGGAGTCCAGTTGTGTATAATCCTCCTATGACTCAACAGCCCATTAGAACCCAAGTGCCTGGACCTGCACAGCCACCTCTGCCACCCCCACCACCTCAACAACAACCAGCTAATCACATTTTCTCACAGGTGCACATATCCACGATTACATAATGCTAAGTTCACCCGCCTTTGCATATTTGGGACTAAATTCACTAATTATAATTGAGATAGCCCATGTAAGTACCTCTTAGAACTTTCATATTCTCCACCAGTGATGTCCCACTCACTACTTGTAGGAAGACAGGTTAACTTCAAGGGCTTTTCAGCTAATAAATACAGAATATATATGGGGGCAAAGGGAATTTTGTATGTCATGAGCCTCTGGTAAGTATTTTATCCCTATTTCATAACAGCAAGAAATGGACACGAGGTATAAAAATAAAACTAAGATTGTTCATTATCCCAGTGAGGAAAGTGTGTTGTTTTAAAATTCAACAGATCAGCAGTTTGAAGAAACTGAGTTGAATTGCTCAAGTTCTGCACTAAAAATTTCATTAATGAGAAAATGCAGAGTAATTTCTTGTGAAAGAAGTATGGTGATAAACTTGAACTAGAGAATTTTCATTAGTTTTGCTCACACATTATGTCATTTGTATTGTAGGAATGAAGAATGTACAAGCAATTTGATAAAGTTATCAAATATTTTGAAGGGCTGAAAATAATTGTTCTTCTGGCAATTAATACTCCCAATACTGGGCAAGGCAGTTTATCTAAAGTAAATGGACGTCACAGTTTTTGATGCATTCCTAAGACTATAAATATGAATTCATATATGTAGAGGAAATTGCCTGAAACTATTTCCAAAGACTCCCATATTCACTTCCCAACCCTGTTTGATTATATATACCCAGGGTCACATATTAAACTGCTTAAAACTCCCTCCCTATTCTTCTCTGCCTTAGCTGAATTCAACTTGATCCTAAAGTGTTTTTCTTTCATTTTACTATCATGTGGTGGTTTTTGTAGCACTGTGTATTTCACTTGGAGTTTTATAGGACTGATTTTCATTTTATTTAATTCAGTTAAAATAATGTTAGTCTGGTAGCTTCAAAAAATTCTAAGGATTTCTCTATGGTTATATACCTCTTAAAAATAACTTTGAAGACACATGTAAAATTTAAGACAAAAAAGTTGTTTAAAAAAATAACTGATTTAGTTATGAGACTATTGTAAATGAAGGTTGTTGTAGACCATTTAGTTTAGAAATAAATACCTTAATGGACTATAATTTGAAATCTTAGGGTATGCATCAAATTTCATGGCTCTTTTTCCTTGTGTTCTTCATAATTCATCATCAGTTATAAAAATAGAGAATGGATGAACAGATGATACTCAGTAACTATTGTTTGCACACTGAGATAATCATCAACGGAATTTCAAATAACCACACAAAAGAATGCGGTGATTTCCAAAGCCTGCAGATGGGCTACATTTCTTGTAACCAATCACTTTAAATGGGTGTTGTTTTGCAGCCAGATACATTTTAAATAGGAAAAGGAGGTGCTAAGGCTTTCTTTTTTTTAAGTGGTATCAAAATTTTACTTTGGCCCAGCCGGTGTGGCTCAGTGGTTGAGCGTTGACCTCCTGGGAACCAGGAGGTCACAGTTTGATTCCCATAAGGTCAGGGCACATGCCTGAGTTACAAACTCAATCCCCAGTGGGGAGCATGCAGGAGGCAGCCGATCAATGATTCTCTCTCATCATTGATGTTTCTATTTCTCTCTCCCTTTCCCTTCCTCTCTGAAATCAATAAAAATATATTTAGGGGGAAAATGCCCAGCCGGTGTGGTTCAGTGGTTGGGCGTCAACCTGGGAACCAAGAGGTCACTGGTTCAATTACTGGTCAGGGCACATGCCCGGGTTGCGGGCTCTATTCCTGCAGAGAGCAGCCTGTTTCTCTCTGTCCCTGTCCCTTCCTTTCTCTAAAAAATAATAATAATAATAATAAAAACATTAAAAATCTTTTTTTTTACTTTAATCAGCCAGTTTCCTTAACCCACATTTTTCTCATTACCACTTGACACTCTGGTAGACATTAATACATACCCTTGGTGCTCATAGTGCTCTTTCATTTATCCCAGAGCAGGCTAAAGCTTGTTTTTCATCTGACACCTACATAGTAGGTCAAGTTCTCTGGAAGAAAGTTATATCTTAATGATTGTCTACCTTAACAACACATTCAGTACCCTGTATTTGGAACTTCTAAAGCTACACCTCCTTTAGTGATAGGTGCTGTCATCCATGAGGAAGCTTACTCATTTCTAGTTGAGAAGTTAGTGAAGAAACAGTAGGTACTTCAAAGATCTTTCAGCTTTTACCTTTTTTAGTACCTTTACTTTAATTCTAGATTTTCTTGTAAGGTTCTAAGCTAATATAAGCCTTTCATATTTTTAGAAACTCCTGGGTTGATATTATGGTAAAAATGCAACTCGTTTATACAGCTTAATTGTCATAAGAATTGCTTCTTTTTTAGATTATTCCCTAATACCGTTGGTTTATTTTGCGATTTTAAAGTATTCTCTTTAGAAATATTCCAGAGGGAGATTCATATATATACATTTTGACCAAAAGTAGGACTTTTTTTTTTTTTAAATATTTTATTGATTTTTCACAGAGAGAAAGGGAGAGAGATAGAGAGTTAGAAACACCAATGAGAGAGAAACATTGATCAGCTGCCTCCTACACATCTCCTGGGGATGTGGCCACAACCCAGGTACATGCCCCTGACCGGAATCGAACCTGGGACCTTTCAGTCCGCAGGCCGACGCTCCATCCACTGAGCCAAACCGGTTTCGGCCAAAAGTAAGACTTTTTATTAGATAAAATTGCCTGGGTTCCTCCATTGCTTGCTAACATGACTGACTACAGGTCACTTAACTCACCTTAGCCTGATTGCCCACATATAAAATGGATTATGATTATAATAATATTTAAGCCAATATGTATATTACCCCCTTTGTAATAAACTATGTAAATATAAGATTGGAAATCTAAATCAGATGTCAATGTTAGCTTATAGATGACCAGCTATATTCCATAAAATTTAGAAATTATTAAAGTTTTTTTTATTTTTCAAAACACCTGTTTATTGAGTGCCTTTGGGAAACTTTTCCCCTGAAATGCAAGCGTGTTTCATTAGTGAAAAAAAATTGCAAGAACTAGTTTTCTCAGCTTTTTTGTTTGTTTGTTTTGTTAATCCTCACCGGAGGATATTTTTTCCATTGATTTTTAGACAGAGGGGGTGGTGGGGGAGAGAGAGATCGATTGGTTGCTTCCCGCAAGCAATGGGTTTAGGGAACAAACCTGCTACCCAGGTATGTGCCCTTGACCCGGAATCGAACCCGAGACCCTTCGGTGAACAGGCCAACGCTCTACCACTGAGCCACTCCAGCCAGGGCAGCTTTCTCAGATTTTAATAAAAATTTTTACTTATAAGAAAAGTATGTTTATTTTCCATATATAAAAGAGATGTGTTTGTGTGTCTGCATGTGCCTGTATGTATGTGTGTGTTGTTTCTTTAGGCTGTTGTTCTTAATGGTACCTCTAATACATTTTTCTTTAAAAAATTTTTAAAATTTATGCACGTTGGTCCCAAAAGAGTACCTCATTGTGCCATATCAAATAAAGGCAGTAACTGGCATAGATGTTATGTAAGTTATTACTGTCTGATAACAAAATAAGTGAAGTTTTTATTTTATTATTTAGTGTTATATAACTAAATAGAGCAGCCCCTTCATCAAATCAGGAAGGAAGGAAAAGTGGTTTTGTTTTGATTGACCTAAACCAGGGGTCTTGGTTAGATAATAGGATTTAAAGTACCTGTTTCAGTGAATCTAATCTTTTTATGACAGAGTTATCTTTCTAATTGTGTATTAAATTTAAACATAGGTATATTCTCAAAAATTTTACTATGTAGAGTTTCCTCATTTAGCATTGTTTTTGTTGTTTCCTACATTGTTGTGTTGAAGATGACTTTATAAATCTAGTTTAAGCTATTGCCTTGGCTCTTATGACTTTCCATTTTTTGCAATTCTTCTAATATTTTATTCTGACATTAACGTTGTTTGCCAACCCGTTATTCCTTAGCCTGTTTGTCTTCTGCAGCCCTCTTCACAGCCTATTTCATACTCTCCAGCTCATTACCCATCCCCGCTCTTGCCAATCTCACCCACCCAGCAATACTCTGTGGTACTATTTCTCTATTCACCTCTTGCATTGTTTTTGTGGATGGAAGGGTGCTGAAGGCTCGTGAATGTGATTAAAATCAGGGATACATATATACTGAAAAGTATTTCTGTCTTGTATTAGAAAGAAATTCATTTTCTTTCATAAAATATTTGTTATATTTGCTTATCACAGTGATTGTATAATCCCTAATCTTTTCCTTCCTTTCATAATGAAATAATTTTCATGTAGACAATTCTAGTCCTAACATGTTTTCACTCCTTTTCTCATTAAGGTCAGTGCTGCTCTCTGCAATCCTGGGATGGCAGCTTTCATCTGGAGATAGGCTTTCTAGTCTATCCCCAAAGCCATAGGCCCAGTATACTTACTTCCAATTACTAGGGTGAATTGAAACTTAAAACTACGAGAGACATCCTCCTAAGTAAATTTCTAAGAAGATCTCTAGATATTTAATATGTGACTATAAAGTAATGGTACTTCCTTTAATCCCAAGTGTGCCCCCAAGTTATACCGCACGTAGGGCTCCGTTGCACCACTGCTGTGTGTTTTCTGTGTGACCTGTAATTAGTAACCATGTGAAACAGTGATATTCAGTACTTCTTGCATAATGCCTAACATGACATATTCAGTAAATACCAGTTTTCTTCCCTTAAAATGAATCTCCCTAATAACATTCTTTCCCTATCACATTTTGAAAATGCTTTCCAAGTTAAAGTACTAGCTATAACTTAAAATCACTATACACTTTTTAGAAATGTTTTGTTTTATTTGGGGTAGTTTTGTTTAGAGCTGGAGGCAACCTTATTTACCAGCCTTAGCTCTTAATGATTTTCAAAAATCACTTCCAGGCTGAAAAACTGAAATTTTGCCAGCATTTTAGAGATTGACAATATTAAAAGGCATAACATAAAAGCCTCAAAATGTTTTGAATAATGGCACATCATTGGAATAACAAAATTGACTTTTTGCCAAGATGACTGTAATGGTGGTGTGCAGTTATGGTATCTCTTTTTAAAATATGGTAATTACAGCTAGTGTACTTAGGTATATTTTTCCCTTTTGACACTATGCATTGAGTTAGGAGAACAGAGCAGCTATTTGGGAAGAGTAAAACCATATATTTTCAATCATTAAATCAGGTTCCCATTTTCATCCCTTATCTTCGCTATAGTCTTAATTTACTTTGGAAAAAAACACAGCAGACTATAGAAATTGCAGGCATGTCAACTTTGATCTGACAACTCCACTGCCCAATTTTTTAAGTAACTTTTTTTCAGTTTTCTTCTTAACAAAATGTGGAGATGTGGTATATATTGTTGCCAATCTGCGGCTCCTCAGGAGCAGGGAAATGCCATTTTAACCCTGTTATTTTCATTTCAGTGATGATATTATCTAGACTAGTCAGGACTGCTATTTATGTTGTTGAGCCAGAGAAACATTTGTCAGGTAACATAAATCATAACCCTATCTTGACTGGGCACCATTGCCTGCTCACCAAGTAGCAAAAGCAGTAAGAAACTATTGTTTGGATTTCATTTGAATGACATGTGACTTAAGGAACAGACTGGAACAGATTAGGGAAGAATAGAATTAGGGCTAAATTATTTTTGAGAAATTAGAAAAAAGACAAGGTGGATAGATTTTCTATTTAATTTCTGCTAGTATATTTGTTAGGTATAATAGGAAACACAAAGATGCTTTTAGTGAATCTTGCCTTCTAGGAAGAGGGGTGATGATTTAAAGTGAAGAATAATTAGTACTGTGCCTTGCTAGTTACCTGGAGTTTGAAGTCCTTTCAGTTTCACTTTCACATCCTAATGTGCTTTTTTTTTTAATTTATTGGGGTGACATTGGTCAACATCAACATACAGGTTTTAGGTTGGGTTTCTATGCTAATGTGCTTTTAATCTTTATTTAAATAAGTGTTTTTTTATTGTTTGTGTGTGAAATGTTGTTATATCCTACTCTTCTGCATGCTATGCATTTCCATTATATGTATTTTATAAGCAATTTGTAGTGACAGCATTGTAATATTCCTCCTTCCTGCCTTAGAGTTTAATTTTCTTGAAGCTGTTCTTTTATTAAGTCATGTCTGATAAAGATATATGATTTCCATAATATACACTATTGCAACTCATCTTAAAATACAAGAAAAGTAGTTTTCTTTGATAAGTTTGGTCTGTATACAGAAGGCATACTGACTTGACTTTTTCCTTTTTTATCAGGACAACCTTGGGTCTCAGTTTAGCCACATGAGTCTTGCCCGCCAACCATCTGCAGATGGTTCTGACCCTCATGCTACTATGTTCCAGTCCACTGTTGTTCTTCAGTCCCCACAGCAGTCTGGTTATATCATGACAGCGGCTCCTCCACCTCCACTACTGCCACCTCCACCTCCTCCTCCCCCTCCTCCTCCCCCTCCCCCACTGCCACCTGGGCAGCCAGTCCCTACTGCTGGCTATTCTGCTTCTGGTCACCCTGTCAGCCAGCCTGTGCTCCAGCAGCAGGGATACATTCAGCAGCCCTCACCACAGGTAGGTTGCTTTTTCACCTCCCCCTCGGCGGAGGCTTTTCATTTAAGATCACTTTTAACATTAGAGTCTTTTTGTTTATTTGTTTTTTGTTAATCCTCACCTGAGGATATTTTTCCATTGATTTTTAGAGAGAGTGGAAGGGAGGGGGAGGGACAGAATGAGAGAAACATCAATTGGTGCCTGCACTCAACTAAGGCCGGACCAAGGCTGGGAATCGAGCCTGCAACTCAGGTATGTGCCCTTGACCTGGGACCCTTCAGTCCTCAGGCTGATGCTCTATCCACTAAGCAAAACTGGCTAGAGCTACATTAGAGAGTTTATTTTTAATTTCACAGGGAAAGAATTTGTGCAGGCCCAGCTGGTGTTGCTCAATGGTTGAGCGTCAAGGCCACAGCTCAATTCTGGGTCAGGGAACATGCCTGGGTTGTGGGCTGGATCCCCATTAGGGGATGTACAAGAGGCAGCCGATCAGTGATTCTCATCCTTGATGTTTCTATTTCTCTCCCTCTCCCTTCCTCTCTGAAATCAATAAAAAATTTTTTTAAAAAAAAAGCATTTATAAGGATGTGTAAGTAAAACTTGTCAGCATTTTCTTTTCTCTGGAGATTTTCAAGTGCATGATAGACAACATCATAACAGTTGAGTAAATTATGTGATCTTGGAGTTTCCTTCTGACTCAGGTTTGTTTTTTATAATTTGCTTAAGAGAAGCACATTTGCCGAAGCCGGTTTGGCTCAGTGGATGGAGCGTCGGCCTGCAGACTGAAGGGTCCCGGGTTCGATTCCGGTCAAGGGCATGTGCTTGGGTTGCGGGCACATCCCCAGTGGGAGATGTGCAGGAGGCAGCTGGTCGATGTTTCTCTCTCATCGATGTTTCTGACTCTCTATCTCTCTCCCTTCCTCTCTGTGGAAAATCAATAAAATATATTTAAAAAAAAAAAAAGAGAGAGAGAGAAGCACATTAAAGTAAATGCACTATAAAAATAAAATGTAGCCCTAGTGGGTTTGGCTTAGTGGATAGAGCTTCGGCCTGCATATTGAAGGGTCATAAGTTCAATTCTGGTCAAGGTCACATGCCCAGGTTGTGGGCTGGATCCCCATTAGGGATCGTGTGGGGGGGCAGCCGGTTAATGATTCTTTCTCATCATCATTGATGTTTCTATCTCTCTCTTTCTTCCTCTCTGAATTCAATTAAAAAATATATACGTATATGTATATAAAAAACATTCTTCTAGCCGAAACCGGTTTGGCTCAGTGGATAGAGCGTCGGCCTGTGGACTGAAAGGTCCCAGGTTCGATTCCGGTCGGGGGCATGTACCTGGGTTGCGGGCACATCCCCAGTAGGAGATGTGCAGGAGGCAGCTGATCGATATTTCTCTCTCATCGATGTTTCTAACTCTCTATCTCTCTCCCTTCCTCTCTGTGAAAAATCAATAAAATATATTTAAAAAAACAAAAACATTCTTCTAAATAAATAAAATGCATTTTGCCCAGCTGGCATGTCTCAGTGGTTTAGCATTGACCCATGAACCAGGAGGTCACAGTTTAGTTCCCAGTCAGGGCACGTGCCTGGGTTGTGGGCTAGATCCCCAGTGTGGGGCCTGCAGGAGGCAGCCAATCAATGATGATTCTCTCATCATTGATGTTTCTATCTCTCTCTCCTATTCCTTCTTTTCTGAAGTCAATAATAAAAATATATTTTGAACAAAAATCCTATATAATGAAAGCATAGTATGTAAATTGTTCCCTTGACCGAGAGTTCATCTGGGAGTTCAGCCAGGGGATGGGAGGGAGGCCCCAGCAGGCTGTGGCGGCAGGTGACCTGGGGAAGGGAGGGAGTACCTGGCCAACAGCTAGCCGATAGAGACTCTACCAGTGCATGAATTTCATGCATTGGGTCTCTAGTAAATAAATAAAAATAAAATGCATTTTAACCCCTAGAGTGCCGAGGAGCACGATCGCGCTCCTCCTGTCTTTCGCCAAAAGTGCCTGGAGCGCTATCAAAGCTTCGAAATGGCGTCCAGTTCTAAGCCTGCTTTTATTAGTGATGATGATATTGCTAAATATGTCAGTGTAGTAAAGGCTTCCTTAAGTTTTTGAATATGTAACTTCATTTACTTGCGATTCATAATTTTTTTCCTAAACTGCTGTAAAATCAGCAAAAATGCCTTGGCAATTTTAGCATAGTTCCTAGGATATTGGTTGGCACTCAAAGGGTTAGGAATAGATCAGTCTGGGGAGAGTTGACATCTTAACACTATTGAATTTTCCAGTACAGGAACATGTTATCTCTCTCCATTTACTTAGATCTTCCTTAATTGTTCTCAACAATATTTTGTAGTTTTCATTATATAAATACTACACATATTTTATTACTTATAACCCCTAAGTATTTAATGTCTTTAAATATTCTAAAGAAGATTTTTTTTTCATTTAAAGATGACATTCAATATTCTGTTAGTCCAGGTGTACAGCATAGTGGTTAGATGTTTATATAACTTATAAAATCCCCCCTGATAAGTCTAGTACCCACCTGACAGAAAATATAGTTATTACAATGTTATTGACTATATTTCTTATGTTGTACATTACATCCCGAGACTATTTTGTGACTGCCAATTTGTACCTTTTAATCCCTTCATCTTTTTCACCCATCTCTCCAAACTACCCCCATTGTTTGTTGATGTATTGATGATAGCCATTCTGATAGATGTGAAGTGATATCTCATTGTGGTTTTAATTTGCATTTCTCTGATGATTAGTGACATTGAACATCTTTTCATATGTCAGCCATCTATATGTCCTCTTTGGAGAAATGTCTGTTTAGGTCCTCTGCCAGTTTTGAATTGTTTGTTTGTTTTTCATGCAAGGTTGTACCAGTTCTTCATATATTTTGAATATTAACCCTTTATGAGATAAACCGTTGGCGAAAATCTCCCCTAGAATCCATGTATTAACCTGAATATGTTTTGAAAGTGCATATACTTCCCTTGTTTCCAAGCATATGGGAAAGAATTCAGTCTTTAATCACTAACTATTACATTATCTGTTCCTAGTTTGCTTAAAGTTTTTCCCATGAATGAATATTAAATCTTGTGAAATGTTTTTCTGTGTCTTTTGAAGTAATCATGTGATTCCCAACCACTCCCCTTTACTCTATTAGCACTGAATTATGTTGACTGACTTTTTTTAATATATATTTTTATTTATTTGAGACAGAGAGAAAGAGAGAAACATCAGTGATGAGAGATAATCACTGACCAGCTGCCTCCTGCACGCCCCAGACTGGGGATCGAGCCCACAACCCAGGCATGTGCCCTGACCAGTAATTGAACCGTGACCTGATTCATAGGTGGACACTCAACCACTGAGCCATGCCGACCAGGGCTGCATTTAGTATTCTTTAACTATTAATTGATATTGTCTTGTGGTTGATAGTGTCTTTCAAATCTTTTACATCCTTATGTAAATTTTGTACAGTTCTAGCAAAAATGTTTGTTGTTTTTTTACTTCTCCCTTAATTTGTATCAGTCTTTACATAGTATTTGAATATACATTGAAAAATTCATATTTATTATACCTTCCTGATATATTGACTCATGTTGTGAAATGGTTTTCTGTTTCTATTACTATTCTTTGTCTTGAAACCTATTTTATCTGACTTTAATATAGTGACTTCAGCATTTACTTGATTCGCATTTAAATTAGTTTTTTTCACCCTCTTATTAGCAGCATTTATACCTAAAGTGTCTTTTACATACAGTAAGTATATAGTTGTTGTTTTTGCTGTTTTATACAATCTGATCAGAGTGTCTAGTTCTTTTATCTTTTATGTAGGTATTGACATGGTTATATGCAGGTATACTATATTGCTATTTATTTTCCATTTGTCCTATCTGTATTTTATTTCTATTTGCTTCTTTTCCTGCGTTTTGTATTATTTGAACACTTTTAGTGAGGTTTTTTTCACCCCCTGAGGATATGCTTTCTACTGGCTTTAGAGAGAGGCAGGGAGAGAGAAAAAAAACAGCGATCAATTGCCCCCTGTACATGCCCCAACTGGGGTATGTGCCCTGACCAGGAATCAAACCCACCACCCTTTGTTATAAGGGAAGCATGTAAAACTCAAAGGCTAACATGGGCCAAATAAATGCTGTGAGTTTGTCATGCTTGTTGTAAGGGGCGTTGTTCTAATCCATTGAGCCACACTGGCTTTGTCTTTTAGTGTTTTATTGTATTTCTTCTGTTGATTTCTTATCTACAGCCATTTGAATCTTGTTTTTGTGTACTTTATTTAGGGACTACTATATGTACCTTTACAGTATCACAGTCTAACTGATGTTTAAATAAAACTGCAAGTATTGTGTCAAAGATGAAAGGAGAGTTAGAGAAAGGAACATCAGTGATCGGCTGCCTTCTGCACATCCGCTACTGGGGATCGAGCCCACAACCCGGGCATGTGCCCTGATCCGGAATTGAACCGTGGTTCATAATTTGATGCTCAACCACTGAGCCACACCAGCTGGGCAGCAATATAATTCTTTTTACCCTCTCTCCATTGTTGTCGTGTATATACATTATAAACAAAAATATAATGATAATTTTTGCTATAAACAGTATGTCTTTTATTTAAGAAAAAAATATTATTTATACATATACATACATACATACTGAAAAGTTTAATAATGGATGAGACCTAAAATCAGAACATACTATTTTGCTAATATCTCCAAGAAAAATTAAGGAATCACATCTCTATTGTGTCTAATATTTCAAAGACAGAAGAATATTAAAGTAAATATTAGGGATTCTTGGCCTATAACTGATCTATAAATTCTTTGCTTGGCTGGTTTCCTAATGAAATGGGCACTCTTGAAGATCTCCATAGATCTCTATCTTTTAATAGTAACCCAGTCAGAAGAGCAAAGCCTGAGAGAGCCCGTGAACTGAATAATGTAATCTATCACATACTGCTACATCGCTGGATTATTCTTCACCCCAAACTTGATGAGATTACTTTAAGAGAAATTCAAAGCAGATATAAATAGCTCTGGAAGGAAAAGTAAATCAAGTTAGTCTTACTGGCATTTTTTCCACCTTTATTAAGGCATAGTCTATACTAATAAAAGGGTAATATACTAATTAGACCATTTGACCGGACATCTTCTGGTTGTCCGGTTCTCCTTCCGGACAAAGCCACGGTGATGGGAGCCGAGGCAGAGACAGTTAGGGGCAATCAGGCTGGCAGGGGAGGGTGGTTAGGGGCTATCAGGCCAGCAGGCAGAGGCCGTTAGGGGTAATCAGGCAGGCAGGCAGAGGGGTTAGGGGTGATCAGGCTGGCAGGCAGAATGGTTAGGGGCAATCAGGCAAGCAGGCAGGTGAGCGGTTAGGAGCCAGTGGTCCCGGATTGCAAGAGGGATGTCTGACTGCCGGTTTACCCTGCGGGATCAGCCAAGGGGTCCCGGATTGCGAGAGGGTGCAGGCTGGGCTGAGGGACCCCCCCCCCCAACCCCCTGTGCATGAATTTCGTGCACCAGGCCTCTAGTTGACAAATAAGATTGTATTGGTGTTTTAATTTGCATAAGAAAAATTAAGGAATGGGACCAGTTCAGCTGTTCATTAATGTGGGAATGGATAAAGTGTCTTATTTATATAATGATTGCTATTCAACATTTAACTTGAATGAGCTAGTGGTACATGTTTAAACCAAGAAAAGTCTCGTAAACAATGTTAATTGCAAAATAAGTTGCATGAAGTTTAATAGTAGAGTACCATAAATGTAAATTTTTTAAATTCTCAACAATTTATATATGGGTAACAGATATATAGAGAGAGATATTAGACGTTTTAAAACATTTATAGGAATAATATATTCTAACTATAGGATAATGGATTTTTTTGTGGAATGTATAGCCAGACAATGTTGGAGTGATCCTTCAGCTCTATCAGTAGTGTTTGGTTTTGTAAAAGAGAGGAGAATCTGAAACAAATATGGCCAAAAAAATTAATAACTACTAAATCTAATTGGTTGGGAGTATTTATATTGTATGTTTGAAATTTTTTAAAATTTTCTCAGTTAAAGCTAAGAAAATCAGTTTTCAGATGATTGGTGTTGAAAAGAATTATTATATTACTTCATTACACTCTGATGTGCATCGCTGAAAAAGATTTTATTGCAAGTAAAATTGATTTTTTTCCTCAATACTTATCCTAGATGCCAGCCTGTTATTGTGCTCCAGGCCACTATCACTCCAGTCAACCTCAGTATCGCCCAGTCCCTTCTGTCCATTACAATTCACATCTAAACCAACCACTGCTACAGACCGCACAGCAGACAGGTGAGTAGCATTTTTGTCATTAATTCTTAGTGCTCAGGCACTGCTTTTTTTCATCCTGCTTTATTTCAGTCTTACTATTAAGATACTGCCACACTCAGTCTATTAAGGGTCTCAGATATGTACGTACATATGAATATGCAAGCCTGTAATGTAAAAGAGTGGGCAAATCTTAGCACATGCTAGCAAATACCACATGGTCAGGTTTTTATGCTAAGGGGATGGGAGCCATGGTGAGCAGGTTGTACCAGGCTGAGCAGTATGGTGAGCAGCTTCCTGGTGCTCATTGCCATTGTAGTTGAAGCCTTCTTTGCAGCCTGGTAACGCACCAGTGGTAACGACAAAAGAAAGGCAGGACAAGTTAAAATGTCTCCTGAACCTAAATTTGATTGAGAACTCTAGCCTAGTGAAAAATTTTTATGTCTCAGTTGTTAGTAGGAATGCTTCTGAAACAAATAATGTTCTTAAATATTTATGTTTGTGTTTTGTTTTTCAGTTTGCTGGTTGTATAGTGAAAGATATTTTAAAATCAAATGCAATCTAATACTAGGCATATCAAATATATTAAAACTCAAAAGATTTTTTTTTAAGCATTCAGTGAAAACAAATGATCTATATATAAAACTATCTTATTTGACTGAACTCATTTCTCTCCATGCTTCCCACCTAGATGTATACTTCTGCCCTGGATGTTGAATAAGAGTTTTTTGTTTTGTTTTTTCAGCTTTTCATAACTCTGGGTATTGAAGTAGAATTTTTATTGGTTTCGTTGGAGCCTTTTTGGCTGCTTGTCACCATTGGAGGCTCTCTGACTATGTCAGTGTGACTCAGTGAGGCCACATAATCCCTCACCTCCACTTAGGCAGTTTCTTGCTCATGATATTGTTTAGAGCTCTGAAGGGGAACTGCAGTTTCTGAAGGAAGACTCCTGCACTACACTATCTGATGAGAAGTGGTTTTGCTTCTCATCACTTGTGCAATCTTCAATGATCATTGTGACTTACCAGCCTCTTTTACAAGACAGGCCTCTTACTTCTTATCCCTACAGAAGTTCCAGTCCTTACTCTGTTGCTCCTAGGAGTTGTCTTATACTTCATATGTAGGTTCTTCCTTTTTGTGTGTTACTGGCCCTGAAGTGTGTGTGTGACAGATACTCTTTTAAAGGATGTTGAGTACAAGTATTGGTCCTTTTAGCCAACTTTGAATTTGCCCTCTGTCTCCAATATGACTCTTTAGTTCCTGAAGTTTAATAATATAGTCCACTTATAATGTAAACTAATATATGCTATCATTTTTAAAGGCATCAAAAGTTGTTCTTTATACATAGAAACATTGGTTGTGAAACTGCTCATTAGCTTTAATACATTGTTGTTTTGTTCTTATAGACATTATTTTCCAAGTTTTCCTAGAAACTCAGTGACTGACTTTTTATGTTGTTTTGGTCTTGATTTTTTTTTCTCTGAAAATTATAATACAGATTATAGCTGATGCCATGATAATAAAAAAAGAAATTTACCTTCACATCCCCCATTCAAGCACCTTGTGTGTGACTAATAAACGTAGTTCGTTAGTACACCCTATTAATGAGGCAATCAAAAATCCTTTGTTCTGCATTTGTGTGAGCTAGTTAGTTTTTTTCTTTTTTATGACTAAATTTTGGTCAAATTGCCTACAAAATTAAAACTTTTAGTCACAGATGGGACCAGTGTGCTTATACAAATGCATCCCTGCAAAAAATATTCCCACTTTATGGAAAACAACTGAAAATGACATTCCTAATTGAAGGCCAAATATGGGTATGACAGATAGCATGTGTTTATCATCAGCCATATTTTAAGTTGGGGTTTTTTTCTAATGTAGTTATGGTGAAAAGAAAGAAAACAAGTAAGTAAATTAAATTTCATCTAGATAATATAGGCACAGAGAGACTATGTCTAAATAGTTTTTGACATTGTGTTTGACTCATAGAGTCGATCATAATATAACACTTTATAACTAGAGTTGGTCCTCCCAGTTATTTTATGTAGTATCCTCTTAACTTACAGCTTACGTTAGTTTAATCTCATTTAGTTCAAAGAAGAGAAATAAATCCTCAAAAGATCCTTATCTGAAAGGGAAAGAAATTTTATCCCAATAAGTACAATAGAAATTTCCCTTGAAAGAAAAATTTGGTAGTGTCAGTGCCAAGTACTGTGTTAGTAATTATATTGAACCTTTTTATAGAATTTGTAGGATTTTAATATTTTTAAAAGTTATAATCTAAAGATTTTTTTAGTTAGCTAATGCCTATTTTTTATGTCAAAACTTATAGAAAATATGCATTTATGTTTGTAGTATCCTAATAGAAAAGTGAAATGCATTGGGAAATGGACAGGCAGTTTTTTGTTTCTGATTTTTTTCGCAGATTTATAGCAATTTCTGTCTCAATAATTTACATTTTTATATGTAAGCATCAGACTTTCTTTTTCTTATTTTTTTTCCTTATATTTCCCTACATTTTATCATCCTGAACTGATTAACATTAGAAACTGTCACATCTTAACATTTTTTTCTTCAAACATTTAGTTAAGCATATTGTTTTCTTTTATTGCCTGAAAGGGTGAATTATTCATCCAAATAATGAAAGCATAGATAGATTTGGAACAATTTTTCTTCACTGAGGCACAAATAAATGATTTTTAAATGTTTGTGTATAACTTTAAAGAAATTTTTGCCATAAATTAACAAACCCAATTGAATCAACTATTCTTTTTTTTTTTAATAGATTTTATTGATTTTTTACAGAGAGGAAGGGAGAGAGATAGAGAGTTAGAAACATCGATGAGAGAGAAACATCGATCAGCTGCCTCCTGCACATCTCCTACTGGGGATGTGCCCGCAACCCAAGTACATGACCTTGACCGAAATCGAACCTGGGACCCTTCAGTCCACAGCGCGACGCTCTATCCACCGAGCCAAACTGGTTTCGGTGAATCAACTATTCTTAGACCAAGTAGGGTATGAGCAATGAATTATAGGATTTTCTCTATTTTCCCTTTTTGAAGACAGAGAGAAAGGATGAAATGCTTTGGTCTTTTATCCATGTGTGTGCCAGAGGACCACAACAGTTATTGGTCTCCTTGACAATAAACCACCAGTTTGTTATGGGAACTGAATTGAACTTAGTACTTACATTACAAATGAATAAACAAGTCCTTTGTTATGAATGTGAAACTAGCCTGGTCATTCAAAACAAGGTAGTCAACAGAAGCAGAAGAAATTCTGGCTACATAAGGCTTTTGGACAATGTAGTATATGACATGAAAGAAAATAATATAGTCAATCCTGGCAGCCCTTATTTATTTTTAACTCCTTTTAGGTGTATCACCTAAAGCCTCTGGGTTTCAGTTTACTCGTTTTCCAAGTAAGGGAGTTTTACTCTGTTTTCTTTTGAAGGCTCTGTGTATCCTAAAATTCCCTGATTCTGTGTGTCTATCTTATGAGTCGTTTCTAGTTCAGAAAGGTAGGAATATCGAAGACTTGGTTTGCAAGTGAGTTACTATGAAGAAATAAGTCATATAAACAACAGTTTCAAAAGATCTGGTTACTTGCCAGTTACAATAAGGATTTGTTATCCTAACTCTTTATCATAAAATTTACAGCTTGGAGACTATAAAGTATACTACATTTAAGAACCTTGGTTTCTACTTATAAAGAAACCTTTTTCTGCAAGTAGTAATTATAGCAAAGATTTTAGGTTTGTGAGGCCCTGGCTGTTTTCTATCTAGCTGCTTTCATTCTTATGACTCTTTTGAAAAGTTTGCAGCTTCACCATATATGTTTAATATTTGCAATAATTGGCCTTGTTCCTGAGCTGTTGGATTCGGGGCCGTAGCACTGTCTGAGAGGTTTACATTTCTCACAGTGAACCGGTCTCTTTTTCAGCTGCTTCCTGGCTTCTTTTTACTCAGGTTTCCACTGCTTTTTTTATATTTTTCTTCTTTTTTTTTTTTTATTGCTGTATTAAGGTATTAACATTTGCTTATATTTTCCTGTAATTGTAATACCGGTTAATCATGCATCATACTCAGCAATAGGGACTTGAATTTAAATGACAACCTTGGCTTAATGTAATTTACCTTTTAAAAATTTGTGAAAGCTATTGCTTAAATTTCTTTTCCAAAGCAGATTTGTATGGCAGATTCATTTTGGTTGGAGCTTTTCTTAAAAGTTTAATGTCTTGCCCAATGTGGCTCAGTGGTTGAATGTCGACATCTGAACCAGGAGGTCACAGTTTGATTCCCGGTCAGGGTACTTCCTGGGTTGTGGGCTCAATCCCTGGTACAGGAGGCAGCCAATTAATGATTCTCATCATTGATATTTCTATCTCTCCTTCTTACTTCCTCTCTGAAATTAATTTAAAAATATTTTTTAAATTTAATTTCTTAAGTATGCCAAACTCATTAGCAAAAGGCAAATATATCTCTTTTCCTATTGCTATATAACTTTTTATGATTATTATGAATTAAAGCATGCCATAAAATAAGATACCTAAAAATCATTTGAAGCTACTTGGGCTCTGACCAGGGATATAATTCCATTTGTGTGTTTTTTTCTAAACTGTGATTTTGTATGCATGTGGAAAGCAAAATGATCCTGTAAAACTAAATATCATTTTAGTTTTGCAACCAGTTGATAAATAAATTCAAAGAATATAAATGCATTATATCTTTAGGTTCAGCTTTTCACATAACTCAGAACCATGTGGTTCCAAACTGATTAAGTTTTATTACCTGCAGAGTATAGTAGGGTCCCGATGAACTGCACTGTGTAGAACAAGCATGTCAAACTCGTGGCCCACGGGCCACATGCCTTGTTTATTTAGCCTGTGTTAGCCTTTGAGTTTGACATGCTTGATGTAGAAGGAACATTTTAGGATAATAGTCTTTAAGATGCACAACATATTGGCAGCATTATAAGATGCAAATTTAAATTAACTAGAATGTAAAAGACAAGCAAGGAAGAAAGGGTCCTGTTGGGTAAGCAGGGGAGGGTGCTAATAATAAAGACTTGGCTATGGCAAGTAGGGACTCGGGGCACAGTCATTTTCTTTACTGACAACTTTTGATGGGAGTAATAGGAATAGAAATTTTGTATTTATATTATTACATTTGGTAGCCTTGGCTATTGTTTTTCCATTGATTCTGTGAGCATTTCTTAGTATTGTATGACCAGCACAGATTCAGACATTGTATAATACCTACAAATCCACCTATTTCCCTTTTCCCTTCTCCATTAACCTGCCGCCACTGAAATCTGGAGCCAAATGTATCTGGTAAGTACCCATAGATTTTCTTGAGTTGTATAGACTCTTCCATAGGACTGTCATTTAAATAGCTGTGAGCTGTATTCTCTGTGGCTGTTTTTATTAGATTTTTTTTTTTTTTTTTTTTTTTTGGTGTTTGTATTTATGTTTACTTCAGGCACAGAGGTGTAGGAGTCCAGAGGGTGATATAGAGGAGAAAGAATAGTGAAGGTTTGCTGGCAAGTGTGTCTTCCTCCAAATTTACTTAAGGGGCTAGTTGAACTTGCCTGCTCACTAAAATAGTGCCACATACATAAGAGAGACCAGGAACCCTCAAAAACTTGAGGATTTGATTATTTAGAAGCACTTCTTTTAAACTGTCCTGTAAATACCTAGTTGCCAATAAATTTAAAGTTGGCAAAATTACTCCTCAAAAAAACTACTCTCACATTGCTTCAGCTATACAAGTTTAATTGCAAAAAAAAATTAATCAAAAAATTTAATAAACCTTAAATTTATGGCTATTCTGACTAAGTAGTTCTTCAATTCTTTTTATCTTTCTAATTATGTCTAATTCATATTAAGAATGCTTTCCTTTAACACAAATGCTAGTTCAGGTCACCTATATAAAATAAAACTAGCCTGTTACAGCCTAGGCAATACTTTTCTGCTGAACATGCTATTTCCTTGCTCACTTTTCTGTTGACGTGAAAGGGAGTTAAAAATAGAATATTCTTTGAACCCTCCAGGGATGTGCCTGAGCCATCAATTTATATTGTCCTAGTTCTCTCAGCTTGCAGAATCGATTGTGCTTTCCTCTGAAAGTGCTGGAAGAAATGGGATAATATGGCAACATATAGTCCTTTAACAAAGGAGAATGGCATTGTTAAATGACACCTATATTGAGACTTGGATGTTTATTCTGTTGGTACCTCTTAAATTGGCATTGCTTGCTTTACAAAACAGATGTTTTCCCACAGTATTGACACAAATTTCTATAAAAGATATTTGTTTTCCTTTAACTGCTAGAATAAATCCAAATATATGACAGGAAGGATTTTTTTTTTAATTCTGATATACTGAAACACACTTTTTATTGAAGAAAGAGTAATTACATATAGTAGCCAAGTTGGTCATATGTTGAGTGTCCTAATATTGGGAATACTCTTCTTGTAGTACATTTCATTTTTTTAAATATATTTTTTATTGATTTTTTACAGAAAGGAAGGGAGAGTTATAGAGAGTTAGAAACATCAATCAGCTGCCTCCTGCACACCCCCAACTGGGGATGTGCCCACAACCAAGGTACATGCCCTTGACCAGAATCAAACCTGGGACCCTTGAGTCCACAGGCCAACACTCTATCCACTGAGCCAAACTGGTTAGGGCTTGTAGTACATTTTAAATGTAATGGTACTTTTCATTCTCTAGGACTCTTCATTCTTCCTAATCTTCCACCTTCTCCTCTTTTCCAGATCATTGGATTTTTTTCTCATACTTGACAGTCTTCAAACTATACTTTTGAAACTATCAGTACTCTATCTCTCCCTTTCCTTTGTCTGAATAATTACATAATACACCCGAAGTACTGTGCCACTTCTCTGAGTGACACTGTAACAGCTGATGCTCAGCAGCCTGAATGTTTAAACACAGGTTTGGAGGAATTTGAGCATCTTGAACACTTCTTTAAGATGTACATTTCATTAAGGAAGTGTGCATAAAGTGAGGCATGTCCTTAATTAGATGATCTTTTATGTGACTAATAAGTTATTTTATTAATGATTTTGTCTTAAAAAGACAATAGTAAGGTTCTTATCTTTAATTGGATTAGTTGAATGGTGTTGTGGATATTTTATTTGTTTTTGGTGCTTTCCAACTGAATGTTTCTAGTTTTGCTAATGAATATAGTAACTTTAAACAATATAGAGCCATGGTCTTAGGTCATCTGAAAAAGTTCAGTAATCTTATTGCAACTGTTAATGTCTTGCTCTTTAGAAAGTGTACTCCAAAATTAAATACTTCTTGACCAGTTATTGGGTTGTTGTTTGTTTGTTTGTTTTAATTATTGGAATGAATAGTGAATAGTCCGACATCTCATTTCACTGCTGGAAAACAGTTTAGGTTCCTGTCCTAATGGGAATAGTATTTGCCTCCTGGGTGAGGTGCCAGTTATACAAAACATCAAATGTTAAATGGTGCCTTTTTTTTTTCTGTAACAGCCTTAGAAAGATTCCTCATTGAGCAGGCCCTGACAGCTTCCTGCTCAATGTGGGTCAAACCTGGTGCATTTTCCTGCCTTGAATGTAAAAATTATTATAAAGCTATTCAGTATATAGAAAAGAGCCATTGCTTCACAAAACGTCAAGACTTCACCCATGATACAAAATATACCCCCTTGTAGACAAGGTGTCCAGGTTAAAAGTGGCATTTCCCCACTGGGTAAAGTCTGACTTCTTTTACATACATACACACACACACACACACACACACACACACACACACACATATATATCAACAAAACTTTTCTTTCTCACAGTTCTGGAATCTGAGAATTTCAAGATTAACGCACCAGCAGATTCAGTGTCCAGTGAGAACCTGCTTCCTGGTTTATAGACTGTGCCTTTTCCCTGTGTCTTCACATGGCTAAGGGATCTCTCTGTGATCTCCTTTACAAGAGCACTAATCCAATTCATGAGGGCTCTTCCCTCATGACCTAATCTCCTCCAAAAGACCCCACTTCCTCATACTGTTACCTTGGGAATTGTCTCCCCCATATTCAACATAGGAATTTGGGGGAGCCATAAATTTAGTCCATTGCAGAGGTGTTTGAAGTAGGAAGGGATGAGAGCTTCATAGAATATATTCTAATCCCCAAAAAGATTTAATGCAACTGTTTCCAAAGCTCTCCCTCACCTTTAACCATACTTAAACAGTCTGAACTAGATCTGGCCAAGTAGATGAGAATGCAAAACTCCTCCCCTTTGTTAATGACCTTTGAAGTAACTGAATCTGTTGACCAATTGCTTCAGAAATTAACAATCCAATATTAAGTATGCCAAGACCCAAATCTTCATTTTTCCACATACAAATTTCAGTAGCAATTAGATAGAAAATACTATATAATTTAATATGTCAACTAATGTGATTATCTGAGCTTGTATCTTTATATATATATTTTATTATTATTGATTTCAAAGAGGAAGGGAGAAGGAGAGAGAGATAGAAACATCAGTGATGAGAGAGAATCATTGATTGGCTGCCTCCTGCACACCCCCTAATGGGGATCAAGCTCACAACCCGGCATGTGCCCTTGACTGGAATCAAACCCGGGGCCCTTCAGTCCCCAGGCCGGTGCTCTGTCCCCTGAGCCAAACCAGCTAGGGCTGAAGTTGTATGTTTGTTTGTTTGTTTGTTTGTTTGTTTTGGGGGTGTTGCCTTTAAAACGGATTTATTTTCTCCTTATAAAAGTAAAACATACCATAACAACTGGAAAATACAGGAAAGA
This sequence comes from Myotis yumanensis, assembly GCF_028538775.1. Classification (NCBI taxonomy): domain Eukaryota; kingdom Metazoa; phylum Chordata; class Mammalia; order Chiroptera; family Vespertilionidae; genus Myotis; species Myotis yumanensis. Next base: position 75,486,572 of record NW_027223759.1, on the reverse strand, counting down.
AGAATTTACTTTAATCACACATAATCCTATCTCCTCAAATACAGTACATTAATTTTTTCTTTCAATTTTTTATATGTACCATTTAAAAAATTTGTTTGCAATAGTAAAGTCTGCCTTCTTGGCAAAGCAACTCAAATTGTGGAGAAGAAAGGCAAACTTATGAAAATTCTACTAGATAAATCTTGCCTACTCATGAAATATGGCAACAGGGTAAACCTTTTGAGCAAAGGCAGCATTTCAGACAAAATAGCAAAGCTAAAGCCCAAAGAGGAACATTGGAGATTGACATGGCAATTATTAGGCTGAGAGGCATAGACCAAGAGATAAGTCACCATTTGACCCTCCTCTTCCCTTTCCCAGGATCTTGGGCAAAATAAGTGAAAGAGAGTCCCTTCTAGGGAGAGGACACTATTGGCTGATCATATAATCTCTTAACACCTAGTCTTTTTTCAGACCTCAAGTTCATATACCTGCCATCTGAACTGACTATTCAACCTGGCTGGTGTGTCTCAGTGGTTGAGCATGGACCTATGAACCAGGAGGTCATGGTTTGATTACTGGTCAGGGCACATGCCCAGGTTGCAAACTCGATCCCCATAGCCAATTGATGTTTCTCTCTCATCCGTGTCTCTCTCATCGATTTTTCTATTTCTCTACCCCTCTCCCTTCCTCTCTTTAAAATCAATAAAAAAAATTTTTTTCTTATGAACTGACTGTTCAGCATCCTTTCACTCTGATTCCTAATTTGGATAACAATGCTTATTGTCACAAATAATTTTCAATTCATATGAAAAAAACTTTCCTATTGATTGATTATTACAGTAATTTTCTGTTTTCCTATAATTAAATTTATCTTGTTAAACTTCAGTAAAAGTCTTTATTAACCAAAATTCTCAGAAAATGGAAAGTGGCCAGGTGTTAGTGTTCTGCTTATTTGAAAAGTTTACTGGAATATTCTTTCTATTTTAACACTTGTCCCTGAGAAAAGTAAAATTTAGAATCAGACTGCTGTGTAAAAATCCTAGCTACAACACTTATCAGCTGGTGACCTTAGACAAGGTATGAACAGCTCTGTGCTTTTGTTTCTTTACCTAAACACTGGGGATAAAATTGTACCTGTTTCATGAGCTTGTGAACATTAAATGAGTTAGCATGTGTGAAGTGCTTAAAAGAGTGTCTGAAACCTAATAAATGTCATGTAGCATCAAAGAAATGAAAATTATGTAGTATTCTAAGTAAAAAGGCATAGGAATTTGGGGCTCAATTTTTGTTTGGGCTGAATTCCAGAGTAAACATGAGAAACTGATACAGTTTGTTCTAAAATATTTAGTCTTTTATCCTGTTAGCTTCTTGAAACATTCTTCCTTAAAGTGCTGTAGAGTTGAGATCAGCTGAGTTCTTTTCTCATCCTTTGATTGTTAAGTTAAACTCTAAATATATTCTAAGTAAATTTACTTAAATCCTTCCTTATAGCCTTGTAAAATGCCCATTACTCACCTATTGAAGAGGCTTTTTTTTTTTCTCCATTGTGTTTCTGGCTCCTTTGTCGAAAAATCATCTGCCCATATACATGTGGTTTTATATCTGAGCTCTCAGTTCTGTTCCATTGATCTGTGTGTTTATTTTTCTGCCAATACCATGCTACTTTGATTTGAAAGAAAGAGGAAGGGAAAGGGAGAAAGAAACATTGGTGTGAGAGAAACATCCATCTCCTGCATGCCCCCCACTGGGGATCAAGCTCATATCCCAGGCATGTGCCCTGATCAGGAGTCAAACCATTGGTGCACAGCATGATGCCCAGCCAACTGAGCCACACCAGCCAGCGCTGTAGTTTTCTTTTTTTGTGTTATCCTTGCTAGGTTTTGGTATCAGGGTTATGTTGGCCTCATAAAACGTGTTAGGAAATATTACCTCTTTAATTTTTTGGTAGTGTTTGAGAAGAACAGGTATCAAATCTTCTTGTACTATTTGGTAGAATTCACTAGTGAAGCCATCTAGTCCTGGACTTTTATTTTGGGGGAGGTTTTTGATAGTTGTTACAATTTCCTCAGTACTGATGGGTCTATATAGATTTTCCAGTTATTCATGATTCATTTGAAGGAGATCATATATTTCTAGGAATGTATCTGTTTCTTTTAGGTTATTGAATTTGGTGGCATGTAGTCTTTCATAGTATTCTAGTGCGATCTATTGTATATCTGTAATGTCTGTGGTAACTTGTCTTTCATTTCTGGTTTTTTGTCTGTATGGGTCTTTTCTCTTTTTTCTTTAGTGAGTCTAGCCAGGGTTTGTCAGTTTTATCAGTCTTTTTTTTAAAAAACAGCTCATGCCCTGACCAGTTTGGCTCAGTGGATAGAGCATCGGCCTGCAGACTGAAGGGTCCTAGGTTCGATTCCAGTCAACAGCATGTACATTGGTTGCGTGCACATCCCCAGTAGGGGGTGTTCAGGAGGTGGCTGATCAATGTTTCTCTCTCATCGATGTTTTTAACTCTCTATCCCTCTCCCTTCCTCTCTGTAAAAAATTAATAAAATATATCTGAAAAAATAAAAAACAGCTCTTTATTGTATTAATTTTTTGTATAGTCATTTTGTTCTCTAGTTCATTCAATTCTATTCTAATTTTTTCCCCTCCATAGCTCCCCTCCACCCAGTTCCCACCCCACCCCAGGCCCTCGCCACCCCACTGTCTGTGTCCATAGGTACTTCATACATGCATATAAGATCTTTGTCCAATCTCTTCCCGCACTTCCCACACCCCCTTACCCCCGAGAATTGTCAGTCCACGCCATTTCCATGCCCCTGATTCTAGTACATTCAACAGTTTATTCTGTTCCTCAGATTTTTTATTCATTCGATTTTTAGATTCACTTGTTGATGGATATGTATTTGTTGTCACTTTGTTCTTCATAATTTTTTATCTTTACCTTTTTCTTCTTCTTCTCTTCTTAAAGAATACCCTTCAGCATTTCATATAATACTGGTTTGATGGTGATGAACTCCTCTAGCTTTTTCTTGTCTGTGAAGCTCTTTATATGACCTTCAATTCTAAATGATAGCTTTGCTGGGTAGAGTAATCTTGGTTGTAGGTCCTTGCTATTCATCACTTTGAATATTTCTTGCCATTCCCTTGTGGCCTGCATACTTTCTGTTAAGAAATCAGCTGACAGTCATATGGAAACGTCCTTGTAGGTAACTGCTTGTCTCTTGCTGCTTTTAAGATTCTCTCTTTTTCTTTTGCCCTTGGCATTTTAATTATGATGTGTCTTGGTGTGGTCCTCTTTGGATTCCTTTTGTTTGGGGTTCTCTGTGCTTCCTGGACTTATAAATCTATTTCTTTCACCAGGTAGGGGAAGTTTTCTGTCATTATTTCTTCAAATTGGTTTTCAATATCTTGCTCTCTCTCTTCTTCTGGCTCCCCCATAATTCGGATGTTGGTATGCTTGAAGTTGTCCCAGAGGCTCCTTACACTATCTTCATATTTTTGGATTCTTTTTTCTTTTTGCTCTTCTGGTTGGGTGTTTTTTGCTTCCTCATATTTTAAATTGTTGATTTGATTCTCAGGATCCTCTAGTACAGTGGTCAGCAAACTGCGGCTCGCGAGCCACATGCAGCTCTTTGGCCCCTTGAGTGTGGCCACGAAGTTTCAATCGCACTGTACGTGTGCGTCCGCACATGGCATTTTGTGAAAGAGCCACACTCAAGGGGCCGCAGTTTGCCAACCACTGCTCTAGTATACTGTTGAATCCCTGTATATTATTCTTTATTTCAGTCAGTGTATGCTTAATTTCTGACTAGTCCCTTTTCTTTTCTTTTCTTTTTTTATTGTTATTTTGTTTTGTTTTTTGCATTCTCACTAAGATCCTTGAAAGTCTCACTAAGTCCCTTGGAGGTTTCTAGAAGATTCTTGAGTAATCTTATAACTGGTTTTGATCTCTATATCCAGTAGTTTGCTTTCTTCCATTTCATTCATTTGTGACATGTTTCTTTGTCTCTGCATTTTGGCTGTTTCCCTGTGTTTGTTTCTATGTATTGGGTAGCTGCCAAGTCTCCTTGAATTGATAGATTGGCCTTGTGTAGTAGATGTCCTATAGGGCCTACTCCCCAATCACCTGAAGTGAACACTCCAGGTGCACCCCTTTGTGGGTTGTGTGCACAGTCTTATAGTTGAACCTTGATTGCTGTTGGTATCACTGGGAGGAATTGACCTCCAGGCCAATTGGCTGTGAGGACCAGCTGTGTCTACAATGGAAGAGCCGCTGTGCAGGAGACAGCCTTATGGGGCAGGACTTGCTTCAGTGGGGCTTTGGTGCTCACTGAGTCTGCCCCTTGAGTATGTCACTTATGGATGTGAAGAGTTGTAATCTGGTATGGTCTCACACTGACCACTGGGTACACTGGCTCTTGGATCCCCAAGGAGGTGCAAAGTCAGCCACTGCCTAAGGCCACCCAGCAGGAGCTACCCAATTCTACTCTAATTTTTATTATTTCCTTTCTTCTGCTGACTTTGGGTTGTTTTTGTTCTTTTTCTAGTTCTTTGAGATAAAATGTTAGGTTGTTTACTTGGGATTTCTCTTGTTTCTTGAGATAGGCCTTTATATAAACCTCCCTTTTATTACTGCTTTTGCTGCATCCCAGAAATTTTGATAAGTCTATTGTCATTCTTGTGTGTCTCTCTATATTTTTTATTTCTTCTTTGACCCAGTCATTTTTTAGTAGTATATTGTTTATACTTATGGGTTTCTTTACTGCCTTTTTGCAGTTGATTTTGAATTTCAAAGCATGTGGTCAGAGAATATTCTTGGTGTGATTTTAATCTGAAATTTGTTGAGGCTAGTTTTGTGACAAAACATGTGGTCTGTCCTTGAGAATGTTCCACATGCACTAGAGAAGAATGTATAATCTGATGTTCTGGGATGATAGGCTCTGTAAATGTCATTTATGTCCATTTGGTGTAAAGTTTAAGGCCGATACTTCTTTTTTTTTTTTTATTAAATCTTTATTGTTCAGATTACATTTGTTCCTCTTTTTCCCCCCCCCATAACTCCTCTCCTCCCAGTTCCCGCCCCACCCTCCACCCTCACTCCCCACCCACTGTCCTCATCCATAGGTGCACGATTTTTGTCCAGTCTCTTCCCGCATCTCCCATTCCCCTTTCCCCCCCAAGAATAGTCAGTCCATTCCCTTTCTATGTCCCTGATTCATTATAATCACCAGTTCATTCTGTTCATCAGATTATTTATTCACTTGATTCTTAGACTCACTTGTTGATAGATGCATGTTTGTTGTTCACAATTTGTATCTTTACCTTTTTCTCCTTCCTCTTCTTAAAGGATACCGTTCAGCATTTCGTATAATACTGGTTTAGTGGTGATGAACTCCTTTAGCTTTTCCTTATCTGTGAAGCTCTTTATCTGACCTTCAATTCTGAATGATAGCTTTGCTGGATAAAGTAATCTTGGTTGTAGGTTCTTGGTATTCATCACTTTGAATATTTCTTGCCATTCCCTTCTGGCCTGCAAAGTTTCTGTTGAGAAATCAGCTGACAGTCGTATGGGTATTCCCTTGTAGGTAATTGAGTCTCTTTCTCTTGCTGCTTTTAAGATTCTCTCTTTGTCTTTTGCTCTTGGCATTTTAATTATGATGTGTCTTAGTGTGGTCCTCTTTGGATTCCTTTTGTTTGGGGTTCTCTGCGCTTCTTGGACCTGTAAGTCCATTTCTTTCACCAGGTGGGGGAAGTTTTCTGCCATTATTTCTTCAAATAGGTTTTCAGTATCTTGCTGTCTCTCATCTTCTGGCACCCCTATAATTCTGATATTGGTGCGCTTGAAGCTGTCCCAGAGGCTCCTTACACTATCTTCATACTTTCGGATTCTTTTTTTCATTTTGCTTTTCCGGTTGGGTGTTTTTTGCTTCTTCGTATTTCAAATCTTTGACTTGATTCTTGCGCTCCTCTGGTCTGCTATTGGGTGTCTGTATAATATTCTTTATTTCAGTCCGTGTATGCTTAATTTCTAGTTGGTTCTTTATCATAGCATTGAGGGTCTCATTAGTTTTCGTGAGGCTCTCATCAAGTTTATTGGCAGCTTCTAGCACATTATTGCAAGCCCTCAAAATTGCGTTTTTTAGCTCTATATCCTCCATTTCTGTCATGTTTTTTTGTCTCCGCGTTTTTTATGCTTTCTTGGTGCACCCCCTTGTGGTCTTTGTGTGCAGTCTTGTTCTAGTTAAGCCTTGATTGTTGTAGTTAATAGTAGAGGGATTTGACCACCAGGCCGACTGGCTGTGAGAATCAGCTGTGTCTGCCACGGGAAAACTTCTGTCCTCTGGAGAGGTGCTAATCTAGCCTTTGCCTGAGGCGATCCGGCAAATGGCTCTGCGCAGGGCTAGGGCAGGGAGAGATCAACAGGGTGGGCGGAGGGAGCAGTTATGGCTGCTCTCAGTCCCGTTCCCAGAGGCTCTGACCTCAGAACCCCAGCAACCGCTGCAAACCTCGGAGAGAAAGCTGCCCTCATGCTCCAACCGATGCCAGACAATCCCGCCTCTCCTGTTTGAGTCTGAGTCCCTAGAGACTCGCCCGGATCTGGAGCTCAGAGTCTGAGACTCCCTCCTGATTGAAAACGACAACCGCGCCCTCAGCCACCACCTCCGCACCTTCATATTTTCCACACTGCGCCTCCTCTGAGCCTCGGTATGCTGTTGTCTTTCCTTCTAGTTGAAGAGTCTCTCCTCAGCCAGCCTTCCTGTGGTTCTGGGTGATGTCCGTTCCGTCTTTTAGTTGTATTTTTGAGGCCGATACTTCTTTATTGATTTTCTGTTTGTATGATCTATCTAGAGCTGTCACTGGAATATTAAGGTCCTAACTATGTGTTTTTTTTCTGTTTTTCCCTTCAATTCTGTTAGTAGTTGCTTTATTTATTTTGGTGCTCCCTGATTGAGTGCATATAAAGAACTATTATGTCGCCCCAGCCGGAGTATCTCAGTGGTTGAGCATCAACCTATAAATCAGGAGGTCATGGTTTGATTCCTAGTCAGGGCACATGCCTGGCTTTGCGGGCTAAGTCCCCAGTATGGGGTGTGTAGGAGGCAGCCAATCAATGATTCTCTCTCATCATTGATGTATCTATCTCTCTCTCCCTCTCCCTACCTCTCTGAAATAAATTTTAAAAAATATTTTAAAAAGAAAGTATTATGTCTTCTTGATATAGTAACCATTATTATAAAATGTCTATCTTTGTCTCGTTACCTTTGTTTTCTTGAAATCTCTTTTATTGGGTGTAAGTATGGCTACACCTGCTTTTCTGTGAATGGTGTTTACTTGGAGAATCATTTTTCACCTTTTCACTTTGAGTCTAACTTTGTCTTTGCAGCTTAGATGTGTCTCCTGAAGGCAGCATATTGTTGTGTTTTGTTTTTTGATCCAATCTGCTACTCTGCCTCTTCTTTCTGGAAGGCAGCTATGCTCACCACTATACCACCAACGCTGCCTCTTCTTTCTGTTTCCTCTTTTTGTAAGCTATGTGTGTCAGTTTTAGGTTTTTTTGTGTGTGTGTTGTTATCATTATGTTTTATGAAAAATAAAGTTTCATATATACAGTAGTCCTTTTTCTTTTGAATGCATCTGATCTCCATCTGCCTTTGCAAATTCATACCTTTATCCCTCCCCTTTTCTGTTTTTGTTGTCATAAATTATCCCTGCTTATGCTGTTAAGTTTTTTAGTGGTCTTACTTATAGTTTTGTGACCTTTTGTTCTTTGTTTCAGGTAGAATAACCCTCTTGATTATTGCATGCAATGGCGGTTTTCTGGTGATAAATTTCCTCAGCTTCTGTATGTCTGGAAAAGCCTTTATTCCTCCTTCATATTTAAAGGATAATTTGGCTGGCTATATTATTCTTGGCTGTAATTTCTCTCTTTCAGTAGTTTGAATATTTGGTTCCAGTCTCTTCTGGCTTGTAGAGTTTCTGCTGAAAAGTCTAATGATAAGGCTTTCTTTTATAGGCTTCTTTCTTCTTTTCCCTGGCTGCCTTGAGAATTCTTTCTTTTTTTTAATATACTTTTTATTGATTTCAGAAAGAAAGGGACAGGGAGAGAGAGATAGAAACACCAATGATGACAGAGAATCATTGATTGGCCACCTCCTGCACGCCCCCCACTGGGGATCAAGTCCATAACCCGGGCATGTTCCCTGACTGGTAATAGAACAGTCACCTCCTGGTTCAGAGCTCAATGCTCAACCGCTGAGCCACATTAGCCAGGCTAATTTTGATCTCTTTTATAGAGTTTTTCATCTCTAGAATTTCTATTTGGTTCTTTTTAAATGTTTTAATCTCTTTGGTAAAGTACTCATTTTGTTCTTTGAGTTGTTTTCTGAGCACATTAAATTGCTTCTCTATATATATTCTCCCATTTCATTGACTATTTTCAGAACTGCCATCTTGAATTCTCTGTCATTTATTTCACATATTTCCATGTTATTAAGTTTGTTTTTTCTGTATACTTTTTCTTTTCCTGAGTTGCCTTTTTACCTTGGTTTTTCACAGTATTTGACTGATTGCATCCTTGTCTAGGCATCTAGGTATGAGTGGTGCTTTTCTAGCAGATTAATACGAAAAAGTCTTTCTCTTCTTTCCCGGTAGGTGACATTGACTCAGTGTTTTTTATTGTTGTTATATTTTAGGAAGAGAGAGAGAGAGAGAGAGAGAACGAACCAGCCAGACACATCTGTTTTTTCACCCATTCATGCATTCATTGATTGTGTCTTGTATGTGCCCAGACTAGGGCTCAAACACACAACCCTGGCGTATCACGATGCCCCTCTAACCAGCAAGGCTACCTGGCCAGGGCTGAATCACAAGATTCTTTTAGCTCTGTGAAATCTCAGTGCTGTCCTCTGAAGCCCTTAGTGTAGCCTCGATGCATGGAGGTTGGGTCTCTGGAGAAACTGGCCAGCTTATTTGTTGTTTTGCCCTCCCAATAATGGTGACCTTGGACCTTTCCAGAGCCCCCCCCCCTCCCCCCCCGCCCATGCCCCAACCTAGGGCCAGTTGCAGAGTACACCCTTTGCTCAGGGAAAAAGTGAATCTGTAGTACAAGTCATTGGGTTTGCAGGTAATATGCTCCGTAACTGGACACCAAGTGCAATAGGAGGCTACAGGGGGGAGGGAGGGAAGCAGGGCTCCATGGATTTGTTTCTCTGCCTAGAATGCCAATGGCCTGAAAACTGCAGTTACTCTCCCATGCACCTGCACTTGCTCTCCCGTGCACCTGTCGGAATGCCCACCTAATCTCTTGGCTCCTTCCGGGTAAAGGGAGTGCCAGCCATAACCCCTTCAGCCACAACTGGATTCCTCCCTTCTCCAGGCTGAGCCCCCACCATGAGCTCCTGGCTACAGGGCTACATCCATGGCTTGTCTCAGCCCTTCTCCCTTCTCAGCCTCCCCTTTTATTCCCACTTGCCCACCTTTACATGTTTCAGTGCACAGATATTTCAGGCGTGCTTTATGTTGACCAGGGATCTTGTTGAGTTATAGCTATTCCAATTGGAATTTCAAGGGGTTCTCTCACACCACCATTCCTCTGATGTCACCCTGTATGTTTCTGTTAAAAGACACTTTTCCATATGCAACATCTTCCCATTTGTCACTGTAGGTGAACCGCCCATGCTGCTCTCCAAATGCAACACCTTCCCTTATGCATAAGAGCCTATCCTCTATAATCATTATATATCTCTTATGATTTTAATATATATTATTTTTATTTCATTCTGTTAAGAATATGCTTTTCTCTATTGTTTAACCAGTACGCATAAATATTGAGTGCTTGGCTATCTGATAACTGATATGAGTGTTTTGAGGGGTTTTGTTTGTTATTTCTAATCTCACCCTTAAAAAGCACACCATATTTCAGGATTTTTTAGAGCTATACAAAAACCATGAGTGAACAATTAGAACAATTAGAACCATGAGTGAACAAATAGAACAATTATACTAGAGGCCCAAGGCCCGGTGCACAAATTCATGCACAGGTGGGGTCTGGCTGCCCACCCTGATGGAGAACCATCGGACAGGGTCGGCAGGGGGAGGGGCTGCAGGCAATTGACTGGCCGGCCCCGCCCTTGATCGCGGTGTTGGGGGCCAGTCGGGGGCTGAGCAGGCGGGGGAGGGGGGGGTGGAGCAAGGGTGCGATCGGGGTCCGGATCAGTCTGGTTGGCTGCTGCAGTGCACATCATAGCCATCGGTCGTTCTGGTCATTCCACCGGTCCAGTTAATGGGCTTTTATATATGTAGATTAACTATAGAGTTTTAAGAGATGTGAAATAAGACAATTAATAAAATTATGAGATTAAAATGAGTTTAAAGAAGATATTTTCTTTTAAAGTGCTTGGCATTCTTATTTTTAATAGCTTCACTATTATTTAAGATCATGTTCCTGTGTTCTTATGTTGCTTCTGAATAAAGTACTAATATTAGTTATTTTTCTATTTTCACAATCTTTAAAATCTAGAACTTCTGTTTTATCCTCATTGTTCTTTCACTTGTAAACTGTTTGGTTCTCCACCAATATTCTATTCTACCTCATCTACTTTTCATTCCGTATACCATATCCAGCCCCTCCTGACTGTGCCCTGTCCCTCAAGTATTTTATTCATTTTTTTACTTTTCCAGACTTTTTTCTTTTTCTTTAAGTCCAAGCCCAATGTCATCACCTCATTTCAGTCAGGATTAATTTATCCCTCATATTTTTATAAGACCCTATTTATTCTGCTACCCTGTACAGTATCATGGCTAAGAATATCTAATTGAAAAGATAGGCACCATGTCTTACTCATCTTTATATCACCGACCAGACACACCCTGGGCTCACAGCATTCTTTTTACAGCTATCTGTAGCAAATGCCTAGGTGCTGGAGTCACATGTTTTAGATGTCATGTTATGTTTTCACATTTTCAAAATGTGCATGATGTTTTGTGGATATGTGCATATATGTGTGTGTGTGTGTGTGTGTGTGTGTGTGTATGTGTGTGTGTCTATCCCTTTTAGTAGCCGTGAATATTAATGGAGATTCAGTAGCATTCAGGAATCTGAATGACTCTACATTAAACCACTATGACATGAAATCTGCAGCTGTTGAAAGCTTTCTGAGTCAGACTTTCTTTTCTTAAGAGAATTTTAGGTGAAAGGCTTCCAAGGTGAATCAAGTATTTTATTGAAATACTCATAAATTTAAAGTTTTCACATTGAATTTTTAAAATAACCAATTAACTATTAATTATTTAGTTTTAAGTTTACAGGAAGCAGAACTTTTGAGGGACATTAGTAAATTTAGGGAAAGGAAATCAAAAGCACATTTGCACATAAACTGGGTTTTTTTTTCTTTTTTTCTTTTCTTTTAATTTTTTTTTTCCAAAGTTGCGTCCTGTAACTGAAAATGTTGTGAATAAACTACAAAAGTAAGTTGAAAATTACTTGAAGTTTTTTAGGGGGATTTCTTAGTCAAGGTATATTACACTGAATTCTGCCAGGTGTCCACATTTTTCTTTAAAATTTTAGTGGGCTGTAATTCTGACGAGTCCATTATAAGAAGTTAGTCTATACATGCATCTATCAACAAGTGAATCTAAGAATCAAGTGAATAAATAATATGATGTACAGAATGAACTGGTGATTATAATAGAATCAGGGACATAGAAAGGGAATGGACTGACTATTCTTGCGGGGAAAGGGGTGTGGGAGATGCGGGAAGAGACTGGACAAAAATCGTGCACCTATGGATGAGGACAGTGGGTGGGGAGTGAGGGCGGAGGGTGGGGCGGGAACTGAGAGGAGGGGAGTTATGGGGGGAAAAAAGAGGAACAAATGTAATAATCTGAACAATAAAGATTTAATTTAAAAAAAAGTTAGTCTATAAAGAACTAAGACCAAATTCTTTTTTGTCAGCAACATTTTTTTTTTTTGTCTGAAGTTTTACATATGTCTCCTTTTTCCTCCAATTGACCCTCCCCCTACCCGCCATTCCCATCCCGGGCAAGCCCCCACACCACCACCACCCCCAGTGTCTCTGTCCGTTGGTTATACTAATATGTGTGAATACAAGTCCTTTGGTTCTAAATTCTTTTTTGTTTTGTTTTTGTTAATCTTCACCCCGATGGTATTTTTTTTCTTTTTTTTCTCTTATTTTTTAGTATATTTTTATTGATTTTAGAGAGGACAGGAGAGGAAGAGAGATAAAAACATCAATGATGAGAGAGAATCATTGATCAGTAGAGAGAGTGGAAGAGAGGAGGAGAAACAGAGAGAGAGAAACATTGATGTGAGACACATTGATTCCTTGCCTCCTACACACTCCCTGACTGGGGCTGGGGCTGCAACCAAGGTACGTGCCCTTGACCAGAATCGAACCTACAACCCTTCAGTTCCCAGGCCGAGGCTCTAACCCCTGAGCAAAACCAGTTTGGGCTAGGCCCAAATTCTAATGCTGCAATATATACATGCATGCCTCTGTGTGTGTGTGTGTGTGTGTGTGTGTGTGTGTGTGTGTGTGTGGCACGGGGGGTAATGGGTGTGTTTAGAGGTGGCACTTCGGACACAAGAAAACATATTATATTCACATCCCATTTTCAATTCCTGCCCTTTATTTCCCTAGGTGTGGAAGCATGTCAGTATATTTTTTTAAAGTGTTTTGGTATTTAGGGTATTAATTTCAAATACTTGTCATTTGATAAACTGAAAATAGGGTTGAATATTAACTATACTAAAGAACAGAAAGAAGTTTCTTCTGCTTGTCCTTTATCTGCCTACAAGTTTAAGTATTATACGAAATTCACAGGGGGTAAGGTTTAAGAAACAGTATATTGTCAATCACTTATTACAGATAAGGATTAGAATACACATTTCTTGTACAAAGTTAGATTGGTGAAAAGTCATTTGAATTGTGGTCATAAAGCACTGTTGCCATAGAAATACGAAAGGATTCACTATAACTTGATTCTTACTTTGTTGTTGTTAATATATTGCTTAGTTACCAGATATACTTTATAGTTACATTTTTAGGGAAGGTTACTGCTAGATTTTATTTAGTTATTTAATCTTTGAGCAGAATCATCAAGGCTTCTGGGGAACTATAGTCATGCTGTTGTCTACTACTTAAGGTGGGGTCTTTGCCATTTCTGTTGCTGTAGGGATTAACAAGGATGAAAATGTAAACTGATATTTATAAGATAGCAAAATATATTAGTGGTGTTGTCAGAGAAATCATTTCACTGACCTTCAGTTATGGAAGTGTTTATAGGCAATGTCATAGTTTGGTTCATCTTTGTAGAAATTTTTAAATACCCTTAAACTAGAAGGTTAGTTATTTATTTTTATCTGGTTTCCTTTTTTAAAAAAATATATTTTTATTGATTTCAGAGAGGAAGGGAGAGGGAGAGAGAGATAGAAACATCAATGATGGAGAGAATCATTGATTGGCTGCCTCCTGCATGCCTCACACTGGGGATCAAGCCCACAACCTGGGCATATGCCCTGGCCAGGAATCAAACCATGACTTCCTGGTTCATAGGTCGACATTCAACCACTGAGCCACACCAGCTGGACCCTTTTTTTTTTTTTTACCAGGATTTGTTGTAGCTTTTAATAATGTATATAAGTCTTAAACTAATTGGTTTACATAAGGAATCTTCTTAGGTTCAGGAGACAAAAAATACAATTCATATTCACTACTCAAAACTTATTTCAGATTCTTATTTAAATAACTGATAAATTCAGTCGATAAAAGTAAATTTATAGTCTTAACTGACTACTTCAGTTACCAACAGGGTAGAGAAGTATTGTCCTTTTTTGTTTGATTTGTGACTTCTGGTAGATTAATCTCATTGAGCATCTGTTTCTCTGTCTAGTGAACTTAATACAATAAAGAAATAATCTTTTTTAAAAATTGCTAAATGACTCCATTTTCCTTGTGCCCTTGACACATTCCTAATTTTAGGATTTATATCTTAGTGTGATTTTTTTTAAAAAAAAAAAACATACAAACATTCTGTAAAAGTGGCCCCCTTCCTTCTTTTTTTGGCCCCCAGAAATGCCAGCTTCATGGGCATGCAGCTACACGGGGCCCATGCTTAAAGCAATGTTCTATTACCAATACGAAAACCTCAATTTTTTAGCAAGGTGCCCTACTTTTTTTTTTTTTTGCACTGGCCCCACAAATTATGTAGCTACTCCTGGTCCCCAGAAACTAGTTGTAATAATATTTTAATACATACTAAATAGTAATTGTCTGTATAATCCAAGTCTGTAACCCTATAAATTTCTATAGCTACAAAGAGAATCTTTGTACACAAATTTCATTAGAATGTATTTTAAGGGAGAAAAAAAATGTAGCTGACTTGGGTTACCTACATAGTAAATCTTTTCAATGTTAGCTCTCATAATAGAAGGTTGTTTGAAATTTGTTGTTTAGAACAAAATTCTATCATTTTAGAACACAAATTACTTGCTTAAAGTACAAAAACACCCTACTAGATTAAATAAATTCAAAACAGGATTTAACTCATTGTGTCATTACAGGTTATCAAGTTATGCCCAACCAGCAGCAAAACTACCAAGGAATAGTTGGAATTCAGCAACCCCAGAGTCAGAGCCTAGTTGGTGGCCAACCCAACAGCATAGGAAATCAGATTCAAGGAGTGGTCATCCCCTACCCTTCAGTGCCATCATATCAGGTACGTTATCACTCACCTCCTTTGGGTAGAGGTGATTTTGAATAAATAAAATGTATAGCTATGATGTGTTGTCTCTCTTCTTTTAATATGGGATTAAAAGGTTATCTAGTGTTCTGTAATACATAACTTTATAGTCTTTTATTAGTCATAGCAGTTTTGTTTTATCCTCATTTTATTTTTTTATTCATTTGCTTCATTAATATTTAGGGAAAAATATTGAGCTACTTTGATATTGACAAGTAAATTTTGCCTGGCATTAACTATGTTTCTTACTACCTAAGTATATAAGCAAGTATCTTACTCTATAATTCAGCCTCTTGAGGGAAGTGGAATGGGAGGGAAAATAGCAATGGTAATAGGTATTTGAAACGGTGAAATGGAGTACAGGCTATCAGTGCTTATAGAATAAAGGAGATTGTGCAATTGCCCATGCTGGAACTGATTTTTCCCCCCACCTCAACCCCAAAAGAAATTACATGTATTAAAAATGACATGGATTTCAATTTATAGTTCTAAAGTAGAAATACCGATTGTTTCATGAATAAGTCATATTTTTTAATACAATGTGCCACATTTTCAGAAATGTGTTTTACCTCCCTTCTTCTTTCTGGAATGACTTGCAAGTGGGTTTGTTTTATTACCTCACTAGAGGCCTGGTGCACGGATTCGTGCACTGGTGGGGTCCCTTGGCCTGCACCCTCTTGCAATACAGGACCCCTGGGAGGGTTGTCATACTGCCGGTTTTGGCCTATATGTGACAGGGTACGAAACCAGCAGTCCGACATCCCCTGAGGCATGTAGTAGTGTGCAAAGTGGCAGGTGGCCAGGTGCCGCACCACTCCCACTCATTGCAGCGCCACTGCCACTCAGTAGCACATTGCCACAGAGGCGGGAGAGGCTTGTGCTGCTGCAGCAGTGCTCACCAGCCATGAGCCCAGTGTCCAGCACCCATCAGTCAGCTGAGCGACACTCCTGCTGTGGGAGCGCACTGACCACCAGGGGGCAGCTCCTGCATTGAGCGTCTGCCCCCTGTGGTCAAAGCCTGTCATAGCAATCAGTCGTTTGGTCACTTAGGCTTTTATATATATAGACTAGAGGCCCGGTGCACAAAATTTGTGCGCGGGGGGGGGGGGGGGGGGGCGGGTCCCCCAGCCTGGCCTGTGCCCTCTAGCAGTCTGGGACCCCTCCGGAGATAACGACCTGCTGGCTTAGGCCTGCTCCCGGGTGGCAGAGGGCAGGCCCAATTCCTAAGTGCATCCCCTGGTCAGGCTCAGAGCAGGGCCGATTGGGGAGTTGGGGCGCCGCCCCGTCATGCACAGAGCAGGGCGGATCAGGAGGTTGCGATGCCACCCCTAGTCACGCTCAGGGTAGGGCCGATTGGGGGGTTGGGGCACCACCCCCTGTCACACTCAAGGCAGGGTCGATGGGGAGGTTGCGGCGCCACGCCCTGTCACGCACAGAGCAGGGCGGATCAGGGGGTTGGGGCGCTGCACCCTGTCACTCACAGAGCAGGGCCAGTCAGGGGGTTGGGATGCTGCCCCCTGTCACTCACAGAGCAGGGCCAATCAGGGGGTTGGGGCGCTGCCCCCTGTCATGCACAGAGTAGGGCCGATCAGGGAGTTGGGGCGCTGCCCCCTGTCACGCACAGAGCAGGGCCCATCAGGGGTGTTGGGGCTCTGTACCCTGTCACGCACAGAGCAGGACCCATCAGGGGGTTGAGGAGCTCTCCGCTGTCACTCACAGAGTAGGGCCGATAGGGGAGTTGGGGCGCCACCCCCTGTCACACACAGAGCAGGGTGGATCAGGGGGTTTGGGCGCTGCCCCCTGTCACGCTGATCCCGGTGCCGGGAGGCATATTACCCTTTTACTATATAGAATAGAGGCCTGGTGCATGGGTAGGGGCCGGCTGGTTTGCCCTGAAGGGTGTCCTGGATCAGGGTGGGGGTCCCCACTGGGGTGCCTGGCCAGTCTGGGTGAGGGGCTGAGGGCTGTTTTCCCGAAGCGAGTGACTGAAGCTTCCAGCCACTCCTTGTTTTCTTTTTTTTTTTTTTTAATTCTGGGCCAGCTTTAGCTCTGAGGCCTCGCTGCTGAAAATATGGATACAATGTTGCTAAAGCCCAGCTGACTGAAAGCCGGTTTCTGGGGTTTTGTTTATCTTCTATGTTTGCAACATAGTACATAGTTGCTTAGAATTGTAGCTCAGAGGCCGGCAGCACAGGCAGGGAACGTTGGAGTCCTCCTTCACTGCAGCAATCAAGCCTCCCTGCTCGCTTCAGTGCCTGGCTGCCAGCCGCCATCTTGGCTGACAGCTAATTTGCATATACTCACTGATTAGCCAATGAAAAGGGTAGCGGTCGTATGCTAATTACCATGTTTCTCTTTTATTAGTGTAGATGGTTTTCTGTAACTGAATCTAATGTTAAGAAATCCAAAGATCATTTTCATTCATCTCCCCAAGGTAAAACCAATCTAGTTGGGAAGATAAATGTACACGTATGTTATCTAAACATAATTAAATTTTTGATAGTATTCAGACTGGTAACTGAATGAATCATGAAATACAACCATGAACAAATTAGGGACTTAATACAGAAGTCTTCTGGGAAGATATAAACCTTAACTTATCTCTTAAAATAACAGGCATAAATTGGTGAGGAAGACATTCTGGGAATAGGGAAGTATATGAGCAAAGGTGCTAGCATATTCCATTTAATTCCAGAAAGTCAAAATTGAAATTAAAATGTAAAATGTGGCCTAACCGGTTTGGTCCAGTGGATAAAGCGTTGGCCTGCAGACTGAAAGGTCCCAGGTTTGATTGCAGTCAAGGGCATGTACCTTGCTTGCGGGCACATCCCCAGTAGGAGGTGTGCAGGAGGCATCTGATCGATGTTTCTCTCTCATCGATGTTTCTAACTCTCCCTCTCCCTTCCTCTCTGTAAAAAATCAATAAATATATTAAAAAAATAAAATGTAAAATGTGGAATTTTCAAGGATGTCTAGTCTTGAAGCCACCTAATTATAGAAGGCAATTAAGGAAAAGGAAAAAAATACATTATGAAACTAGATTTTTTTAAATATTTTTATTGGTTTTAGAGAGAGAGAGAGAGAGAAACATTGATGTGAGAAACATCAATCAGTTGCCTCCTGCACGTACCCCAACTGGATTCAAACCCGCAACCTGGGCATGTGCCCTGACCCAGAATCAAACAGGCGACCTTTTGGTACACGGAATGATTGATGTTCAACCAACTGAGCCACACCAGCCAGGACATGAAAGTAAATTTTACATCTTTCTTTTCTCATATTTTGCATGCTTTTTATTTTGTGTCCTCCATGCATGAGCCTAGGTTCATCAGACTTCCCATCTTCTACTTTCTTCATACAGTCTATAGCAGTGATGGCGACCTATGACACGCATGTCAAAGGTGACACACAAACTCATTTTTTTGGTTGATTTTTCTTTGTTAAGTGGCATTTAAATATATAAAATAAATATCAAAAATATAAGTCTTTGTTTTACTGTGGTTGCAAATATCAAAAAATTTCTATATGTGACATGGCACCAGAGTTAAGTTAGAGTTTTTCAAAATGCTGACACGCTGAGCTCAAAAGGTTCGCCATCACTGGTCTATAGGATCAGTACTAAGGAACTCTCCCTTCTCAAGAACCCTGGTCATGCTACCTAATCCAGTACGTTGAGCATCTATTAGACAAGATGCCCAGGCATCAGATAAGATTTGCTCTTGGCCTTAGTGGCTCACAGTCTAGTGTAAGATATATAATTTTTATTTGTTTTTACTTTTTGTTAATCCTCACCCAAGGAAATTTTTTTCCATTGGTATTTAGAGAAAGTGGAAAGGAGAGGGAGAGACAGAGAGAGAGAAACATCAATGTGAGAGAGACACATCGATTGGTTACCTCCCACACAACCCCAACCTACCTGGGGATCGAGCCTGCAACCCTTCAGTCCATGGGCTGATGCTCTGACCATTGAACAAAACTGGCCAGGAATGTAATTTTTAAATAAAGTATAACCACTTTTATAAAATGGAGCTAGATATTAAAAATGCTTCAGAGCTAAGGTATTCCTATAGCATACTTTTTTTACAAGGTATAAATAATTTCCCCATGGTACTTCATGTAATCCTTACACTGGATGAATGATTATGAGAAGTATTTTACTCTGATGAGCAATGAATGACAGCCTCTTTATACTTCCTCCTACATTTGATAGATAAGCTGGATGGTGATAAACTGTTGCCTAAAAAATAAGCCAGAAAATCTTCTGTCCTCAGTAGAGTGTATTCTGTGGCTGTACATGCTCAAGAACTGTTCCCTCTTTCTCTTTTGGTACTTCATTTTTCTTTTTTACCACTAGCTACAGCAAGCATGTCAAACTCACAGCCAGCGTGCCGCATGCCTTGTTTAAGTTTGACATGCTTGAGCTATAGATTCTATAGTTTAAATCATGTAGATTGAGCTGTATCATTCTTCCTAAATCTACCCTGTATATGTATTAACTTAGATACAACCAGAAATAATCTATATAATAAAAGCCTAAGCGACCTGTACAGCAGAACGACCAGTCCCTATGATGCACACTGACCACCAGGGGGCAGACGCTCAACACAGGAGCTGCCCCCTGATAGTAGTGTGCTCCCACAGAGGGAGCACCGCTCAGCCAGAAGCCAGGCTCATGGCTGGCACCTGGCAAGCTCAGCTGCGGTGGCGGGAGCCTCTCCCACCTCTGCTAAGGTGCAGCAAGCTGAGCAGTAAGGAGCAGCGAGCAAGTGGGCAATAAGAGGCGAGGGGTCCCAGACTGCGAGAGGGCGCAGGCCGGGCTGAGGGAACCCAACCCCTCCACCCCGCCCCCACCCAGTGCACAAATTTCATGCACCAGGCTTCTAGTAATCTCAGAATGTTCACACTGCCTCCGTAGACAAAAAGACGGAAATAATATTGTGTTATACAGAGTTGGATATTCACACTAGTAACTTTCTCATTACAATGATTGAGCCAAATTGAAAGTAATTAAGAGATTACTGTGTATTTTGAGAGGACCAGTTACATTTAGAAACATGCTGTATAGGCCAGACTTGGAAGTTAATCATGAACTTATAAATCACAGAGCCCAAGTATAGAGAATAGCACATACTGAGGCTCTGAGTTACTTGGACAAGTTACTTATCCTCTACTTCCCTATCTATAAAACAAGGATGATAAAAGTATCTTACTAGGGTTGTTAGAAAGATTTGATGTGCCCAGCCAGTGTGGCTCAGTGGTTGAGTGTCTACCCAGGAACCAAGAGATCACAGTTCGATTCTAGGTCAGGGCACATACCCAGGTTGCAGGCTTGATCCCCAGAAGGGCATGTGCAGGAGGGAGCCAATCAATGTTTCCATCTCTATCCCTCTCCCTTCCTCTCTCTCTAAAAATCAAAAAAAGGGGGGGGGGGGAGGGGAGACATCGTAATACTTTCAGTAATAAAGAATTTAAATTAAAAAATAAAATAACTAGAAATTTTAAAAAAGAAAAAGGAAAGATCCACTGTTCACCAAATGCCTACTGTGCTAGAACCTGTAAATGGATATTATAATAAAGACTAGAGGCCCGGTGCACAAAAATTTGTGCACTCGGGGGGGAGAGGGGGTCCCTCAGCCCTGCCTGTGCCCTCTCGCAGTCTGGGACCCCTTAGGAGATAATGACCTGCTGGCTTAGGCCTGCTCCTGGGTGGCAGAGGGCAGGCCCAATCCCTAGGTGCAGCCCCTGGTCGGGCTCAGAGCAGGGCCGATTGGGGAGTTGGGGCGCCCCCCCCCCCCCATCATGCACAGAGCAGGGCGGATGGGGAGGTTGCGATGCCACCCCTAGTCACGCTCAGGGTAGGGCCGATTGGGGGGTTGGGGCACCGCCCTCTGTCACACTCAAGACAGGGTCGATAGGGAAGTTGCGGTGCCACCCCCTGCCACGCACAGAGCAGGGCCGATCAAGGGGTTGGGGCACTGCCCCCTGTCACACACAGAGCAGGGACCATCAGGGGAGTTGGGGCTCCGTACCCTGTCACACACAGAGCAGGGCCGATCAGGGGGTTGGGGTGCTGCCCCCTGTCATGCACAGAGCAGGGACCATCAGGGGGGTTGGGAGCTCCCCCCTGTCATGCACAGAGCAGGGCCGATCAGGGGGTTGGGGAGCTGCCCCCTGTCACACACAGAGCAGGGCAAATCAGGGGGTTGAGGAGCTCCCCCCTGTCACGCACAGAGGAGGGCCAATAGGGGAGCTGGGGCACCGCCCCCTGTCACATACAGAGCAGGGCCCCTGGGGGGGGGGGGGGGGGTTGAGGCGCCACACCCTGTCACACTCAGGGCAGGGCCGATGGGGAGGTATGGCTCTACCCCGTCCCACACAGAGCAGGGCCCGTGGGGGGGTTGGGGCGCCGCCACTGTCACGCACAGAGCCGCAGGGCAATCAGGGGGTTGGGGTGCCGCCCTCTATCACCCACAGAGCAGGGCCGATCAGGGGGTTGGGGCGCTGCCCCCTGTCACACACAGAGCAGGACTGATCAGGGGGTTGGGGCGCTGCCCCCTGCCACACACAGAGCCGCAGGGCAATCGGGGTTTGGGCGTTGCCCCTTGTCATGCTGATCCCGGTGCTGGGAGGCCTCTCGGCTCCGCTGATCCCGCCCGGCAGGGTCACAGATCCGGGTCCCAGACCGCAGACAGCCTTGCCTGCTGCCTGCCTTCAGTATGCAAATTAGCCGCCATCTTGTTGCTTCAGGGTGGGGGTCCCCACTGGGGTGCCTGGCCAGTCTGGGTGAGGGGCTGAGGGCCGTTTTCAGGCTGGCGGGCGACTGAAGCTCCAAACCTCTCCTTTTTTTCTTTTTTTTTTATTCTGGCATTTATTTACCTTCTATGGCTGTCACTGGAGCTGAGAGCCGGCTTTCTCTCTGAGGCTCGGCTGAAAGCAGGTTTCTGGCCTTTGTTTTCTGTATTCGAAACAATGTTGCGACTCCAGCTCTGAGATCCCGGCTGACTGACAGGAGGTTTCTGGAGTTTTGTTTATCTTCTATAAATGTTACAGTGTTTCCAACTGAAACTCAGAGACCGGCGGGGAACGTTGGAGTCCACAGCAAGCAAGCCTCCTGTTAGCTTCCAGCTGCCTGGCTGCCGGCCACCATCTTGGCTGACAGTTAATTTGCATAAGGATATGCTGATTAGCCAATGGGAAGGGTAGCAGTCGTACGCCAATTACCATGTTTCTCTTTTATTAGTGTAGATAATACCTCCCATGAGATGAAGGTGGCATCCTTTTTTTTTCCAGATAAGTGACCGGGAACTCAGAATAGTAAAGCTGCTTGCCCAGTGTCACATAGATAGCAAAGTGGTGAAGCTGGTATCACATCCAGATATGTTAAGCTTCAAGGCTCATACTCCTTCTGATCCACAGGGTATCTCACTGTTGCCCTACCTGAGTTTTACTCAGCTCTACTTGAAGTGAACTGTATTACTCTTTCTATTTCAAATGGTCATCCTTATTTGGAAACAGCTTATTTTTTAAAATAACTTTTACTTAGGGACATGAGTCTTATCTTTTTTAAAAAATCTAATGCATCTAGTCTACTGTACAATTGAGAAATGCTAGTGAAAAACAATAGCTGGTGAAAAAAACCATAGAAATAAAGTGGTAGTGTTATGGCTAACTTATCAGGACAGCCTGTTAACAGTTTTAGCTTATCCCTTAACTAGTCATACAGTAAAACCTCAATATAACAGATTAATTCGGGCAACGGGGTATCTGTTAAAGCTGAAAGTCCATTATGTAATAAAGTAGGTTTTCCAAATGTATATGTTAAAAAGTTGACAAGTTAATTTACCTGTTTTATGTAAACACATTTGTTTAATTAAAATTAAGTATGTATGAAAATTTCACAGAGAAGTTTTCCATTTGTATTACTGTAATTTTAAATTCCTACTGAATAGGTCTAGTAAATGTATGAATTCACCAGTCATCTTGAATTAAAAAATGCACACGGCTGGGGGTGTGGCTTAGCTAAGTGCACATTGGAACATCAGCCAGCATGCGTTAAAACTGCTGCAGAAAGTCATGCCAGGCGACAACAGAACCAATTACCTCGAGTGATGTGGTGTGATCACATGTTAATAATTCCATGAACATTGTTTACGAGCAGTGTTACTTTTGGATATAAATATGTAGACTATAGTTGTAGATATATAATGGTTATATTGGCAAAATTACTACAGCGCTTTTCCCAGCATATGGCCTATTCGCTAAAATTTGTTAAAAATAATATTGAATTAATAACACAAAAAAATAATATGTTAATTTAATTATGAGCAAATCTTGGTTAAGGCCATTTTTAAATTAACAGGGTATTAATTTCCACATATAACATATGGATCCGAAATTTTGTTTGTTTAATTGAAGTCCATAAATCAAGGTCCACAAAATCACGGGTTTACTGTACTTGAAAATTTTATGAAGCTAGAGACATTAACATTTGCAAGAGTTTGAAGAACCTTTTCCCTTTAAATTGTCTTTTAAATTTTAGGTTTCACTGCCTCAAGGTTCTCAAGGAATTGCCCATCAGACTTATCAACAGCCTGTTATTTTCCCTAATCAATCTAATCAAGGATCTATGCCCACAACAGGAATTCCAGTTTACTATAGTGTCATTCCACCTGGCCAACAAAATAATTTAAGGTGAGTATGACTAAGAAACGTAATCCTATAGCTTCTCGTTTTTTATCATGATTTTGGTCTGTTGCTAATTTTAAAGTTGCCTCAGGGCATTACCTGAGATCATTCTCTAATGTAGAATATAAAACATGTGATACACAATAGGGGGAAAAGGAGACATATGTAATACTTTAAACAATAAAGAATTTAAAGTAATAATAACAAATAAATAAACTTAAAAATGTTTAAAAAGAATAACTATGATACAATCTATTTTTCTAATATTTCTTTTAGTCTCCTTTTACTTACCCAAGAGGAATAAAATAGTTGGCCATAGACCTTGGACTTTAGAGCATTTGGTTGTCAATATTTAAGGATTTCATAGGAGTTTGATGAGAATAGGTTTCCTTTGTAAAACATCAGCAGCAAAATATCATACTGAAATTTTTGAGGCTCTGGGAAGCTCATTTTTTATCAGTAAGGGGAGAGAGAGTATATAAAAAAAGCAAATGATAGTAGCTCTGCATTAAAGCAAGTCATGAATTATTCCATTAGCTACTTCAGCTTAGAAGAACAGAAGCTTCTCTGATAAACTTAATGTGTTAAAAATAGTAATTTTCCTTTGAATTGGGTACCTGTAGTTTTTGTTCAGAGTGTATTACAGTCCTTCATTTATTCTCAAGACATCCCTATGGGGTTGGCAGAGGGGCCTCAGTGCTCTTATAAGAAAGGGTCTTTAGTTATAATTGCTGACAAGAGGTTGCCACTCAGTTATGTTTACAGGTGGTATTTATGGATAAAGAAGGGATTGACATACTTGCCTCAGTGAATCTGCTGGGAAATGGGACTTGGCTCTCATTTTATTTGTTGTCAGAAACACACACAGACGCTCCTGTGTTGAGCGTCTGCCCCCTGGTGGTCAGTGTGCATCATAGGGACTGGTCGTTCTGCTGTACAGGTCGCTTAGGCTTTTATTATATAGACTAGAGGCCTGGTGCACAAAAATTTGTGCACTCGGGGGGAGGGAGGGGCCCCTCAGCCCAACCTGTGCCCTCTCGCAGTCTGGGACCACTCGGGAGATAACGACCTGCTGGCTTAGGCCTGCTCCCGGGTGCCAGCTTATGTTTGTTTATTTTACCACACTGTACTTACAACTGCATGCCTGGTTGGTTGTAGTGCCACACTCCACACACGGCCCATCCCCCGAGGAATTCGCATGGCTCTGGCTGCCACAGGTTAAGGAGGCCTGGCCCATAGTGGAAGCTTAGTGAATCCATACTAAATTAAAACACTTCTTTAATGACAAAGGCCAACCTTGCACATAATCAGTTCTCAGTTATGTACCATATTATTGGCCTTAATATTATTTTGTTTCTGTAACTCTGTATACTTTTTGAATTTTTTATTAGAATTTTTTATCACTGAATTATGTCTGTTGACACAAGTGAAGTAGTCAATGTAAAGATATGTAAAAGGAAAGCTAACTATCATGTTCCCACTCTGGTCACCAGTGCTCACAAGCTATTATGCATTGTTTGTATTGGCCTGCTCAAACATATGCGCATAAAAATATATTTATATGTATTGGAATTGGTTGATAGATTCTAATGAAATAAACATTATCTTGCATTTTCCCTTATTAATATATCATGAATATCAGATGAATAAGTATTAGTCTAAAACATTCTGTTATGCTTTTTTTGTGGTCTTTTTTTCCCATCTGATTTCTTTACAAACATAATTTTACATAAATGAGATTATGTCATACAGGCAGTTTTTTGTTGTCTAACTCTCTCCTTCCCCCTATCCTTTCCACTTGAATCATTTCCCACACACACTCAGTCTGGCTAACCCATGTTTCTATGCTGGTCTGTGTCCTTTTTCACTTTTCTCTTTGCACCTATTTATATACTAACAGATGTGGGAATGAAAACATGAGCAAAATTAATTAGCACAGGCACATGAAATAGAGTTTATAATTTTACATATAAATTAGACTAAATCTTTTTTTTAATTGATCTCAGAGAGGAAGGAAGAGGGAGAGAAAGAAATATCAATGATGAGAGAGAATCACTGATCAGCCGCCTCCTGCATGCCCCCCACTGAAGATTGAGCCCACAACCTGGGAATGTGCCCTTGACCGGAATCGAACCTGGGACCCCCTCAGTCCACAGGCGAATGCTCTATCCATTGAGCCAAACCAGCTAGGGCTAAAACTTTTTTTTAAATATATTTTTATTGATTTCAGAGAGGAAGAGAGAGAGAGAAACATCAATGATGAGAGGGAACCATCGATTGGCTGCCTCCTGTACATTGGACTGAGCCCGCAACCCAGGCATGTGCCCTTGACCAGAATCGAACCTGGGACCCTTCGGTCCACAGGCTGATGCTCCATCCACTGAGCCAAACCAGCCAGGCTAAAACTCTTTTAAATGTGGTTGGTTGTATTTATGTATATGGTATCTATATCTACATATATAAAAGGCTAAGCAACTGTCCAGCCAGTAGGTATGACATGCACTGACCACCAGTGGGCAAACGTTCAACGCAGGAGCTGCCGAGCAACAGCAACTTTGCAGAGTGCCCTCTCACACTCTGGGACCCCTCGGGGGATGTTGGAGAGCCAGTTTAGGTCCGATCCCTGCAGGTCAGGCCGAAGGATCCCACCTGCTGGAGGGACACACACACACACACACACACACACACACACACACACACACACAAACGTGCGCGCGCGCTCACTCTGCAGAGTGCCTTTGAGCCACAGTGCAGCCAGCTGGGGAGGGACTGTGGGAGGTTGGCTCCAGAGGGAGGTTGGCTCCAAGATGTGTCAGGCCTTTCTCACCCAGTCCTACCCCACCAGCCACCTTCTAATTAATTTCCTTTCGGTGTGCACAAATCCATTCACTGGGCCACTAGTTTGTATGTAATGAGAGAGTTTAATCCATTTATGATTAGTATTTAGTAGTTTAGTATTACAGCTGGTACAGTAGATTTTTTTTCTGCCAGCTTATGTTTGTTTATTTTACCACACTGTACTTACAACTGCATGCCTGGTTGGTTGTAGTGCCATTTTATCAGAAGCCCAAATCTATGATATACATATTCCTTGAGGCTCTTCATCATGGAATCTCACTAATCTGATAATATCAGGGCATGAGATGGTCTTTTTCTGATAAATTGTTCTTTCTCATAGGGAGTCTCTGTTCCCTGCTTTCCTAAGGTATTGGTCATAATTTCTTGTTTCTTTGCATCTCTTGTAATAATATATTGTAGTAACTCTGGGTATCTTCTATTGTTTGCTTGTGTGTTTATTTATAGTGAGTGACTGGGTTATTTTAGTGACATCTATTTAATTCCCCCTTTCACTCCCCACTCCCCCACCTCCAGGGTTCAGCCTCTGATGCTGTTCTCAAGCAGGGAAAGCTTTGGGTATTCTCATAGTAATCCTGGGATGACGGTGGTTTTGGCAGGACTCTGTTCCTTTCTTCCTTGGTAACACCCAACTGTTAAACTCCACTGACTGCCAGCTGATTACTCTGTTGTTTTCAACAATGCCTGATTCATAAATTGCTCTACAATATATTCCAATTAAAATATGGCTCCTGTGAAGGAAAAATTTCTGGAGTCAGTGTTTGATTTTTATTCTGACCTCAGGAAGGCTCTGTCCAGCTCTTTTTTTACCTGGTTTCCTCCTTCAAACCAGCAGGCCTAAATTTAGCCTGAATCTTGAATCACCTCCCAATTGTCTACTACATTCTGTACTATTCTTTTTTTTCTTTTTAAGATTAGTAATTTTTTTATTGATTTTAGAGAGAGGAAGGAAGAGGGATGAAGAGATGGAAACATCAATGAGAGAGAAACATCTATTGGCTGCCTCCTAAATGCCCCCCATGAGGGATCAAGGCCGAAACCTAGGCATGTGCCCTGACCAGGAGTCAAACCAGGGACCTTTTGGCTCATGTGCCAATACTCAATCACTGAGTCACACCAGCCAGGTCAACCTGTGCTGTTCTTGAGATTACCCTAGGCTTCAAATTCTTCCCTCTCTGTTGGAATTGAAGTCAGTTCTTTTGAGAAGACATTAGGTGCTATCTGTTTTATGACATGTTTTCTCCCCAGAAAATTTCTGGGCCAGGTATCTGGAGCTGGGACTGTGCACAGTGGTAGGCTTCTCTCCAAGTGGCAACATCCTTTATGATCTGAGCACTTGAAGAGTGAGGGACCACAGCCTAGGATCCTCAGCTTGCCTTTCCTGACATGGAATCACCAGTTCAAGAGCTGGGGCAAAAGTGATCATGCCTTGCCCTGGCTGGTGTGGCTCAGTGGCAGAGCATCAGTCTGCGCACTGAAGGGTCTTGGGTTAGATTCCCAGTCAAGGGCACGTACCTGGGTTGTGGGTTCATTCCCCTGTTGGGACACATTTTTTATACACACACACACACACACACATACATACATACATACATACATATACCAACCAATCGATGTGTTTCTCTCTCCCCACTCCCCTCCATTCCTCCCTTTCACTCTCTCTAAAAATCAATGGAAAAAATATCCTCAGGTGAAGATTAACAACAACAAAAAAGTGATCAGGTCAGGGCCCCAGTATTCGCAGTATGTCATATCTCAGTATGTCAATAGACCTTGTTTCCTAAGTAGGAGTTGGGGGAAAATGAGTTCCCATCTATCAACTTCAACAACAGGTACCTGGAGGCAGGAGAACAAAGCTGACATATTACTTCTCCTAGAAAGAAAGCCCTTTGTGTGCTGTGGGAGAGGGAGCTCTGTGTTCCTGGCTACAAGTTGTCTGGAGTAGACTATACGTTAATGAAGCTGGGCAGGGACCAGAGGAAGCATCTTGGTTCAAATATAAGACCCACATTTCTAATCATGTTTTTAAAGGTGTTCTTATTTAAAGGTGTTCATCCTGTGGTCCATTTTCAGGGGCTTTAAGTAGTTGCATTTTTGTAGTTTTCACTAGTGTCAGTGGGGTGCAGGTTAACAGAACTCCTGCTGTTATGCCAGATGTCATTCTGTAATAGGTGAAATTTTAATTCAAAAAAATGAAATTATAGTATTATGGCGTCCTGTCTTTTGAAATTATACATAAAAGATTTGTCGAAGCTGTTGGGGGAATTGGATGCCTGTTCTTAGTCGTATAAGGAGTGTCCTCATTGCCAAGGCATTTTTATGGCCTCACTCAGGAAGCGACTTAATAAGTAGCTAAGTTGTTTCCAAAAGAGCAGCTTAGGATCAACTATACTGGAGAGATGTTTTCCACCACTTCAGTGCACTACTGAAGTTATATATCCAACAGACCCACTGACAACTGCTTTTGATGTTAACTGGTTCATTCTACTGTGTCAGTCAGAATATGGCCCCTCTCAAAATCCAGCATTCTCCCAGGAGCACCAGGGATAACATTGTGGTTGAATGTGTTTAGTAGCTGCCCTGCCCTTGCTAGTGTGGTTAGTGGTTAGGGCATTGTCCCTCACAACAAAGGGTCCCAGGTCCTATTCCCGGTCAAGGGCATTTACCTAGGTTGCAGGTTCGACCCCTGACCCTGGTCATGGTGCCTGTGGGAGGCAACCAGTTGAGGTGTGTCTCTCAAATTCTCTATCTCCCTCTCCTTCTCCCTCTCCCTCATTCCCTTCCCTCCCTCCTTTTCATTCTCTAAAAAAATCAATGGAAAAAATATCCTGAGGTAAGGATTAACAAGTAATAAAAAATAATAGCTGCCTTTACAGTTCTCAAGCCAAAGGCATCTTTTATGTGAAATGTGTAGTATAGACCCTTGGGTCTCACACAAGTGCTTAACAAATACAAAGATCATTTTTAGGGAAAATGTGAACTCTTACTACAGGTACTTCTTCATTCTACCTATTATCTAATAGGAGATTATCCTCTCTTAGGCAAGATTTCCACCCAGCCCCTCAGGTCCCTAGTAAAATATGAATTGTGTCTTATATCTTGTTTCAAAGGACTAGATTCCTTTATGATTAACTATTTGCTTTAAATTCAGCATAATTATAGAATACAATTAGGATATGTCTGTAGTCTAGCACCTGCCAAAGGCTTAAATGCTTTCTTCCTTTATCATTCTGGCAAAGTTGTAGAATCCTCTGGGTCCACCATTTTATCTTGGCTGTCAGGAAACAGAGATCCATTGGAGTTCTCAGTAAAAGCAACAATCTTGTCCCACGTGTCCCAACTCCTTTGTGTTTTGTTAAATATTTTTCTGGTTTTAAGTTTATTCAGTTTTTTTAAATATTTCACATTTTGGTATAGGTGAATAGTAAATATTTCTATAAATTTGAGCATTTAACTGGAAAGCCCAGAAAAATGGGCCATTTGCATTTAAGGGAAAAATCCAAAAATTTTCCAATAAAAGTTTCATTTGACATTAATTTCATTAATTGAATATATAGTTTGATCAAATTCTAAATAGTTGAAAATTTATTTATATTGTCCTAAATAGATATCCTTATCACAAAAATTTTCAATGTAGAAATCACCTTGATTTGCAAAAAGCTTATAAGGCAGAAAGCTAGTATATTCTTCGCAAGACATTCTTCCCTGGCTGAGCATCTGACCCTCAAATTAAATGAAGGTTTATATTGCAGAAAATCAGTATAGCTCTCCTCACCACACTCCCTGGCATCTGTTAAAGATTTCTGAAGGAGATTCAGATTATTAGTTAAAATTAAATCGCTGATACAACATTTAAAAGTAACTTTTCAGGCAGTTGTCATAGAATATTTTTAGTGTTTATTTTTTTATAATTACAAAATATATGCATGCCTTTTTGAAAAAAAATGTTAAAAAGTATAAATTATCAAGAATAAAAAAAAAGAATCAGTCATAGTTCCATAACCCTAAATTGACTACTGTTTTCATATTCAGATTTTTCTCTTAGTCTTTTTTCTTTTCATATATAATTTTAACATAGTTGAGATTCTATTGGATATATTTTATTCATTTGATACAGTGTTTTCCCGTGTCATTAAAATTTTCTTTGTAAATATAGCTTTTAATTAAATATGCAAGAATTTATTTAGCCTGTTATAGACATGTATCACATATCCTTTTTTTTTTTTTACTTTATTGATTCATCTTCAGTACAACTTGAATTTCTTCCATGGCATAGTCTTTAGAGGGTAATTAACAAGTTAAAGATATGGTGTTGTTGGGGTTTGTTTGTTTGTTTTTCTGCCCAGCTGGTGTGGTTCAGTGGTTGAGTGCCAACCCATGAACCAGGAGATCACGGTTCGGTTCCCAGTCACAGCACATGCCTCGGTTGCAGGCTCAGTCCCCAATAGGAAGCTTGCAGAAGGCAGCTGATCAGTGATTCTCCTCATTGATGTTTCTACCTCATTCTCCCTCTTCCTTCTCTCTGAAGTCAATAAAAACATTTTTTCTAATTTTTTTCTTTCAATGTTATTTTGTTGTTTTTGTTTGTTTGTTTGTTTTAATATATTCGTATTGATTTCAGAGAGGAAGGGGGAGGGAAGGAGATAAAAACATCGATGATGAGAGAGAATCATGATTGGCTGCCTCCTGCGTGCCCCAGGCATGTGCCCTTGACCAGAATCGAACCTGGGACTCTGCAGTCCACAGGCCAGCGCTCTAAACACTGAGCCAAACCAGCTAGTGCCCAATGTTATTTTGTATTGGTTTCAGGTGTACAGCTTAGTCATTAAACAGTCATATACTTTTTTTTTTTTAATATATTTTATTGATTTTTTACAGAGAGGAAGGGAGAGATATAGAGAGTTAGAAACATTGATGAGAGAGAAACATCGACCAGCTGCCTCCTGCACATCTCCCACTGGGGATGTGCCCGCAACCCAGGTACATGCCCCTGACCGGAACCGAACCCGGGACCCCTCAGTCCGCAGGCCGACGCTCTATCCACTGAGCCAAACCGGTTTAAGCAAGTCATATACTTTACATAGTGTTTCTCTTGATATTTCCAGTACCCCAGCTGATAACATACATAGTCATCACAATATTATTGACTATATTCCTTATGCTTTACTTACATCTCCATGACTATTTTGTAGCTACCAATTGTGCTTCTTTTTTTTTTTTTTTTTTTTAATATATTTTATTGATTTTTTACAGAGAGGAAGGGAGAGGGATAGAGAGTTAGAAACATCGATGAGAGAGAAACATCGATCAGCTGCCTCCTGCACATCCCCCACCGGGGATGTGCCCGCAACCCAGGTACATGCCCCTGACCGGAATCGAACCCGGGACCCCTCAGTCCGCAGGCCGACGCTCTATCCACTGAGCCAAACCGGTTTCGGCACCAATTGTGCTTCTTAATCCCTTCCCTCTTCTACCCATCCTAAACCCCCCTCCCCTCTGACAACCAGCAGTTCTCTCTGTGTGTCTGAGTCTGTTTCCGTTTTGTTCATTTATTTTGTTCTTTAGATTTCACATATAAGTGAAATATGGTGTTTGTGTTATTTGAGTTGGGTGAGTTATTTATTGAGCATAGTACTATCCTCTAGGTGCATCCATGCTATTGTAAATAGTAAGATTTCATTCTATTTTATGAGCAAGTAATATTCCATTGTATATATGTACCACAGCTTTTTTATTCACTCATCTATTGATGGGCACTTGGGTTGCTTCCAAGATATAACTGCTTTTTAAGGTCCTTGGTACCTTTTGATAAAATCTTCCTTTGACTTACAATCCCAGTGGCTACTGACTCGTTTTCCTTTTTTTTTTTTAATGGCTTTTTATTTTTTTAATTGATTTTGGAGAGAGGGAGAGAGAGACAGAATCATCAATGATGAGAGAGAATCATTGATCAGCTGCCTCCTGCATGCCCCCCACTGGGGAGTCGAGCCCACAACCCGGGCATGTGCCCTTGACCAGAATTGAACCCAGAACCCTTCAGTCCGCAGGCTCTATCCACTGAGCCAAACCAGCTAGGGCTACTGACTCATCTTTATTGTTTTTATAAATGGTGACATATCTCATTTAAATTTGGTTCTTTGATTATTAATGAAGTTGTATATTTTTTTATTTGTATTTTGAATTACTTGCCAAGTCTTTTTATCATAGTTTGGCAAGACAGGTGATATTCATGAGAGAACTGACAGTCAAATAAATGTTCAAAGTCATACAAAATAAGTGGAGTTTGAACTCAAACCTGTACTGCCTTCTGACACCCAAATCCTTGGTCCTTACCACTAGGTCAAGTATTTAATATCAAAAGTCATTAAAATAGATAGGAACGCGCCCTAACCGGTTTGGCTCAGCGGATAGAGCGTCGGCCTGTGGACTCAAGGGTCCCAGGTTCGATTCCGGTCAGGGGCATGTACCTTGGTTGCGGGCACATCCCCAGTAGGGGGTGTGCAGGAGGCAGCTGATCGATGTTTCTTCCATCAGATGTTTCTGACTCTCTATCCCTCTCCCTTCCTCTCTGTAAAAAATCAATAAAATATATTTAAAAAAAAAAAATAGATAGGAACGCAACATAACTTAAATTTGCAAGTTACTAATAAATATATCTTAATACCAAGTATTAATTTTTACTCATACTATGGCATGTCAGATAATTACAATGATCTAATCAAAGTGGCATCGATACTGCCCCATAAAAGGCCATTTTTAAGCATTCATAAATGGTTATATTTTTTTTAATTTTTTGCACTTTGGTAAACTGCAGTAGGCTTCGGATTAGGTTTCTGATTTTAAAAATATGTAATGTGTTTATCATTTTTTCCATCATGTCTTTAATTCCAAAATACAGTAAAAATGAAGAAATAAATGACTGGAGCAAAGGGGAATTCTACCTGTGAATTATCATAGAAGATTATAGGTGAACATTGTAGAAAACCCAAAAGAAGAACTTGTTGGATATTTATGTCATTTGTCAGTCTCCATTGATCGCAAGTATGTCAAACATGCGGCCCATCAGCCACAAATTTGACATGGTTGCTGTAGGGGTATTTTGCAGCAATTTGATTGGCTTTTCCATACACTGAGAAGAAACTCCTAAAAAGTATGGCAAAATATTTGTTGTAAGTGGCAAGACTCATTTTTGTTGCTGTGACGTTTAATACCTTTGAAAATTGTTATTAATTTGTTTTAATTTACACATTCATATGTTTGAAGTCAGTACTTTTTAAAAAAATACATTTTTTTTTTAAATTTCAGAGAAGAAGGGAGATAGAAATAGAAACATCAATGGTGAGAGAATCATTGATCAGCTGTCCCCTGCACACACCCCCACCAGGGATTGAGCCAGCAACCCAGGCATGTGCCCTGACCAGGAACTGAACCAGCGACCTCCTGGTTCATGGGTCAACATTCAACCACTGAGCCATACAGGCCGGGCTAAGTCAGTACTTTTCAGGAAGTTTCAAACCAAATAGGTCATGAGACTGATATTTTATTTTCCTATTCAATGGTAGAATATGAACTTTAAGGATTAGGCCTGGTATTTTTTAATATATTTTTATTGATTTCAGAGAGGAAGGGAGAGGGAGAGAGAGATAGAAACATCAGTGATAAGAGAGAATCAGTGATCTACCACCGAGCGCACGACCCTGGTTATGTGCCCTGACCTCGAATGGAACTGTGACCTCCTGGTTCATAGGTTGATACTCAACCACTGAGCCACACCAGCTAGGTCTGGTGTTTTACTTTAAGAAGTCCCCTTCTTTCTATTTCTATCTTGTCTTACAAAGGAGAAATTTTTGAAGTCGCTCCCTTATGTGAATATTATATATTTGTGGTTTTCCATTTGTTGGTTTTGTTAATCCTCACCCAATGATATTTTTCCCATTGATTTTTTTTTTAGAAAGTAGAAAGGAGGGGAGAGGGAGGGAAGGTGAGAGAGTGGGAGAGACAAATCAACTGTTGCCTGCCACACATGCCCCTAGGGTGAACCTGCAACCCAGTTACGTGCCCTTGACCAGGTATCAAACCCAAGACCCTTTGGTGTGCAGGGTGACATTCTAACCACTGAGCAACACCAGCCAGGGCCTTAAAGTGAGAGTGGTATTTAAAAGCTGACTCATATGCTGCTTTTTTTTCCTCTAAGGTGTTATATTTCTGCCTTTGTATAAGGCAAATTAGATAATGGAAAATAGGTGTTTAAGAGATTTAAGAGGTCTGCTTATTGTCAAGAATTGTGCCTTAAAGTGTCTTTATCTCTGTTGGGGGAGATTAGTAGTCTTGGAACTCCGTTTTGTAATTCATGTACTTAATCTAAGGGATGATCAAAACCAAAACCCACTAGACTGGTAAACTGGAATAACAATTTCTAATTTAGTGATATGGAATATACAGTGGGGCCTCGACTTACGAGTGTCCTGACTAACAAGTTTTTCGAGATACGAGCCGTCTCTCGGCCGATTTTTTGCTTTGAGTTGCGAGCTAAAATTCGGGTTACGAGCCAGCTTCAGATACCCCACCGCTAGTTGGACCAGCGAACGTTACAGTGAACGCCACAACATCAGCCCAGCATCACGTGTCTCACTCATTCACTTTTGCTTTGACATACGAGTAATTTGAGTTACGAGCTCTGTCACAGAACGAAATAAACTCGTAAGTCAAGGCCCCACTGTATCACTTATCTCAGTGACCTGAGGATTCTGGTTCCTATTCTTGGTGGCCTCCTATCACCCGTGTGTCTCATAACTTGATTAGGCCATTAGAATGTGTTTAGTGAAAAAGATCAGGGTGGGAAGCACTGCATGGCTCAAGGGTACATTTACCCCAGTTAGAACAGAACCAAAAAATCCTTTCAGCTTTTGGCGAAATTTTCTATTCTCCCCAGTAGTGCCACATTTACAAATTGTCAAACTGCTGTATTATTTCCACAGGTAGCTAATTCTCACATAAACACAATCCAATCATAATTAACATTAATTTCAGAAAGTACTATTTTTTATATTTTGTCATATGGTCCAAACTTACTTTTTATGAAATCTTCCCTTTACACTTCTTTCTTTTTACCTTTTATTGAACCACACTGAGTTACTGCCACTAAAAAACAATAGAACTGTAATTCTTATTAATTGAAGAATTGTCATCTGAATCAGAGAATCATTTCATAACATTTTTATTGTGGACATTTTTAAATATTTATAACTAGAGGCCCAGTGCACAAAATTCGTGCACTAGGTGCGTGTCCCTCAGCCCAGCCTGCTCCCTCTTATAGTCTGGGAGCCCTCAGGGGATGTCCTACTGACGGCTTAGGCCCTTGGAGGCTCAGAGCACACCCCGCCTGGGCGGGTCCGCTGGGGGCCTTGGTCCTGGCTGCAGCGCGGCTCAAGGCATGTCCCCCTGAGCAGGTCCACTGGGGGCCTTGCTCCCAGGGCAGGCGGCACAGCATGCCTGCCCGCGAACCCCCAGCAGGAATGGCCTCGGAGCTGGGTGGGGTTGGGGGTGGGCTCTGAGCCGTGCTGTGGCCACTTGGAGCCCGCCCCCAGCCCTGGTGTGTGGTGTGTGTCCGCTGGGGCTGGGGGCATGCTCTGAGCTGGTCATGATGTCCTGGCCTAATTTGCATATTTCTCTCTTACTATATAGGATGAGAGTGTACTCATCTTCTATGTACTCATCACTTAGCTTCTACAGTTATTTACTAATGATTAATCTCTTTTCATATAAACTTCTATTTCATCTTCCGCCTATATTCTTTTGAAAAAAAATCCAGATTTTATATAATTTCATTCATGAGTATTACAGTATAAGTATCCCTAAAACGTGTGGTTTTTTAAAATATTTATTTATTGTTTTTAGGTACAGGGAGCAAAGAGAGAGAAGCATCACTTTGTTTTTCCATTTATTCATGCATTCATTGGTTGATCTTGTATGTACCCTGACCCAGATCGAAGCCCAACCTTGGTGTATTGGGATGATGCTCTAGCCAACTGAGCTACCTGGCCTGGGCTACTGAAAGGTTTTTTAAAACCCACATAATTATATTTTTCACATCTTTAAAATTTTAACAATTTCTTGATTATATCAAATACCAAGTTAATAGATATTTCCAACTGCCCCATACATATTGCTTGTGTTTTTACACATTTGTAGAATGTCCCAAAGTCTGGATTTTCCTAATTTTGTCATCATGCTGTTTTTTAATATGTCTCCCTGTATTATCTATAATTCAGTAGTTGGATCAGTAAAATTTAGTAATTTTAATGCATTACATGAAATGTAAGTTAAAAAGCTGTTAAAGCTAGGTTCAGAAATAATACCATGTAAAGAAAGTTTATTTAAATGATGAAAAAAGAGTGGTAAATAATAGGGTTTATATTACAACTAGAGGCCTGGTGCACGAAATTCGTGCATGGGGGGTGGGGGCATCTCTCAACCCAGCCTGCACCCTCTCCAATATGGGACATCCCTCTCACAATGCGGGACCACTTGCTCCTAACCGCTCACCTGCCTGCCTGCCTGCCTGATTGCCCCTAACCGCTTCTGCCTGCCAGCCTGATCACTCCCTAACCGCTCCCCTGCCAGCCTGATCGACGCCTAACTGCTCCCCTGCCGGCCTGGTCGCCCCTAACTGCCCTCCCCTGTCTGCCTGGTTGCCCCTAACTGCCCTCCCCTGCAGGCCTGGTTGCCCCCAACTGCCCTCCCCTACAGGCCATCTTATGTCCATATGGGGGTAGCCATCTTTGACCACATGGAGGTGGCCATCTTGTGTGTTGGAGTGATGGGCAATTTGCATATTACCTCTTTATTAGATAGGATTAAGATTTCTGACTCCTTGAGAATTCTCAGAGAATTAATAGTATCTTTCTATGATTTGAAACTATCTTCCTGAAAGAATTTACTAAAAAAAGAAAACTGAAGACTTACAATGACAAATTGCATATTAGACTCTAAAAGACTTATTGTTGACAAATATGGCAATAACTTAATGGTTTTATGCTAACCACCTTTTTTGTTTTTGTTAGTATTTAGGTTAGAGTATGTCAGAATCATGTTCTATTGTTTCCTTTATTCTCAGATAGTACATATTTAAACAATATAATATTTTTTCTGAGTCTGGTCATTGTCAAAATACTTATTCTATTTTCTAAAATACAACTTATTGAAATCCAAATAAATTACCTTTTTACTTTATGAAGTTAGTTATTTTTAAGTAATTATTAGAACAATACAAAAGGTATATTTAGAATAATTTGTAAAGGAATAAGAGTAGTAGAATTAGTTATTTCTTTCCTAGTTTCAAAAATTGGTATTATTGCAATAAACATGATAATTATCTAAAAGATAATTATCCAGCCCTGACTGGTTTGGCTCAGTGGATAGAGCGTCAGCCTGCGGACTGAAGGGTCCCAGGTTCGATTCCAGTCAAGGGCATGTACCTTGGTTGCAGGCACATTCCCAATAGGGGGTGTGCAGGAGGCAGCTAATCGATGTTTCTAACTCTCTGTTCCTCTCCCTTCCTCTCTGTAAAAAATCAATAAAATATATTTTTTTTAAAAAGATAATTATCCAAAAGATAATTTTTAAAGTTATTTTATTGTTTAAAGTATTACAAATAGTAGTACATATGTCTCTTTTTTTTTCCCCATTGACCTTCCCCCAGCCTCCCCTATCCCCCAGCACATGCCCTCACCCCCCAAAAAAAGATAATTATAACTCACAGAGGAAAGAGTTGCATTTGACTTTCACTGCTAATCAATTTGAAGAATAATTTCATTTAATAAATTTGTAGGACTGTTTGTTCCAAGCACCTTTACAGTCATCTCCGTCTCATTGTGCTGTGCTTCTGTGTTTGTTTTATTTTTTTTTCCCCCTTAGCTCATCAGTAGGTTACTTACAACATCCAGGATCAGAACAAGTACAGTTTCCTCGAACTACTTCACCCTGCAATTCCCAGCAGCTTCAAAGCCACCAGTGTGCAGGTATGAACTGATAATTGAACAAAAGGATGATGGTTTTTCACTTGAGGAAAAATTAAGTTTCTTAGGCACTTCTTGAAAAAGGTTTCAGCTTGCTATGTGCTGAGGTATACCTAGGATATTTAAGGCACCATGTGAAGTCAGAGTTGGCAGGCTCAGTCTACTTCTTCCTTCCTACTGCTGCCATTAGCACACTGCTGTCCTGTTCTTCTCCTCGGGCTCTTCCTTCCTTGCCTCTCAAATATTGATGTTCTCTAGGATCCTCTCCTAGGCGCACTCTGGCTCCTCTTCAAGGTCTTCCTAAGTAATCCAACACCTCCTAGGCTTCAACTACTGCTTTTTGCCAACACTTCCCTAATCATATTTCTGCTGAGACACGACCATATAGCCAGTTATCTACTGAACATTCCAACCCAGATGTGTCAAAGGGACTTCAGATTTACTATTTCTCCTTACCCATCTATATACTAAAATAAAGCTCAAAGTCATAATTAACTCTCTCTGTTCTCCCTTTTCATGTTCATGATTTCCGCAAATCTGTTACCTTCTTTCCTTCCCCACTGCTGCTGCTTTTGGTCAATTCTTTTCATGTTTTATTTGCAGTAATCAGGTGTTTTTGCTTATTTCATGTTTCCCCTACACCCAGCTTTTCTCTTCCTCAAGCACATATACAGACAGTTCAAAAATTATTGTAATTATTATCCTGAAACAGAAGTCTCTTCATGTCATTCCTCTGAATAAAAAATTTGCATAAATTCTCTATCTAAACACTAGCAAGTTTGCCTCCTGTTTATACTTACATGCTCAATTTACGCAGAACTTTGTTTCCAGAATACTCTACGCTTTTTTATGCCAAAGGTACTTTTGTGCCTATTCTTCCCTCTTCCTAGAGAGTGTCTATCCACCATCCTCTGTTTGCCAAAATCCTGCTTATCCTTAAATTTTTACTCAAAAATTACCTCTTCTACAAAGACTTCCCCAGCGTTTTAAACAATACTTTATCATAACACCTTATTTTATTGTAAGGATTTATTAACATGTAGTCTATGAGAAACAAGAAATGATTATT
Source organism: Myotis yumanensis (assembly GCF_028538775.1). Lineage (NCBI taxonomy): Eukaryota > Metazoa > Chordata > Mammalia > Chiroptera > Vespertilionidae > Myotis > Myotis yumanensis. The sequence continues at coordinate 75,447,200 of NW_027223759.1, read as the reverse complement.
AAATAAATGACCAATAGTGGCTGCATCTACATAGGCTGCTATGGCTGAGGAGAACTTTGAGATGTCCTTAAGCAGTCAGCCCTTCTGTGGTTTGCCTAGCCAGGTCAGGTTGGTTCTATTTCCGGGGAACTGGAACTACCATGGGTACTGCAGTGCAAACTATGGCCCTTTTAGGGCACAGGATCCTCCCTTACCTTACACTGAAGTGGTGAGTGGCAGGCAGATTATGTGCCTAATACCAGCAATGCTGCAGTACTGGTACACAAAAGAAATAAATCCAATAAGAAATAGTTATAATTAATAGTCCATTTATCTCTACAGTACAATTAGCAAGGTGTTTTGACATATATGACATATATGTAATCATCACAGCTCTTTAAAGCCAGCCAAGGAGGTCTTTCTAGCCTCCTTTTTCAGATGGGAAAACATAATAAAAGAACTTAAATTTTCCTCGAGTCATAGGACATTTCAGGGTACTAAAATTGTGCTTTGTTAATTAATTCCAGTCCCAAACTTTTATACTGCATGAAATCGACTTACTAGAAAATAACTTTCTACTGTATGTCAAAGTTTCTATAGGTTATTTTTTCCCAATTTTCTTTGTATTTATAAAAATGGCTGTTTTAAAATTTATTTTTTATTTTTTAGTGCTTTATTGAGTTTTAGAGAGAGGGGAAGGAAGAGGAATAGAGAGATAGAAACATTGATGAGAGAAAAATATCATTGGTCAGCTGCCTCCTGCATGCCCCTCACTGGGGATTGAGCCCACAACCCGGGCATGTGCCCTGACCAGGAATGGAACCAGTGACCTCTTGGTTCCTGGGTCGATGCTCAACCATTGAGCCACACCCCAGCCGGGCAATTAATTCAGTTTTTTTAATTAAGCACTTTTATATATCATATCTCAATTGTGCTACTCTTCACTAGTTTCTGGAATAGATAATTGGACTTTTCTGAATAACTATAGACTTGTTGGTTTCAGGATAAGTGAAATATTTAGGTCTACAGAGTCCACTTTAATGCCATTTTAAACAGCACTTTTTGCAAGAAACATTAGGGTTTAAATCTATGTTACATATATTATAGTAAAATTTTGTTCAGAAATGTAAAATTATTGCCATTATTTTGGTCTTTGAAGATGCTGTTTGCTAATGTAGTATCCTAATTCTGATTTTCAGCTGTGCCACCTCCACCACCTAGTGGAGGAATGGTGATGATGCAGCTTAATGTACCAAACAATCCACAGTCTCGTGCCCACTCACCCCCGCAGTGGAAACAAAACAAATATTACTGTGATCACCAGAGAGGACAGAAGTGTGTGGAATTTAGCAATGTAGACAATATTGTTCAGGTAAGAGGCTTAATTTTAATACTTTCAATATTTTAGTCACAGAAGATTGACCTAAAAACCTTAATACTGAATTTGAAACCTCAAACAGATTAGTAAAAAAGTTTGAATACTTCTTATATCCAGAACATTTTTTTCAACATTTAAATATTATTTCCCAACTTTTGCATATTCAAAAAAATATTTTTAATCAGAAGATAAATTAGATCTAAAATTTGATAAAGAAAAAGAATTATGCCATTATCCTACTTTTTCATATAAACTGCATTTTAGTGTAACCAGAAAGTTGATGAGGGAATGCTGTTTATCATAGGAGAAATACAATTAATAAATGTAAAAGCAATGGTAGAATTTAAAATCACCATTATGGAATCCTATTAAAATAATGGATGAAGAAAAAACCATCAGGCCAGTGTGGCTCAGTTGGTTGAGCATCTTCCCATGCACCACAGGATTTTATCAATTCAGTTCACAGTCAAGGCACATGCCCAAGTAGTGGGTTTGGGCCTTGGTCAGGGCGCATGCAGGAGGCAGCCAATCGATCTTTCTTTCTCTCTCTCACTTTCTCTCCCTTCATCTCTCTCTAAAATCAATAAAAACATATTAAAAAGAAAAAATAATCAGCAAATGCCAGAAACTTTAGGAAAAGACTATGGGAAACTTTAAAATGGATAGATGAGGCAGACAACACTTGAAGTAACTGATCAATCATAGCATCACTAAAGGTGGGTCAACCAAACTTATTTGCCTCCTAATATGGTGTAGAGGAAATACACATTATCCCATGATGTGCTCTTATTAAAAAAAAAAAGAAAATTTGAACCTGAATCTAATCAAGCCTCTAAGTCGAGCTAATAATTTACAGAAAATCCAGGAAGAAAAAAAACAACTTATATGATATCATGCCCTTATTTTACTAGATAAATTGGCCCCGTTTTTTTTAACAGATAAGTGGCATTTTGAAATGAAGGCTGAGTCTGCTATAGATTAAAAGAGATATAATAATCAGATGCAACATATGGATCTTTCTTGGATATTGATACAGTCAAAAGATGTTTTTGGACAAAAAGCGAGTATTTAAATATTTTAATTTTTAGTATGATTAATGGTGTTATTTTTTAAATAGTTTTATCTCTTAGAAATATTTATATACTAAAATATTTTCAAGTGCAATGCTGTGATATCTGAGACTTGCTTTAAATACTTTAGGGAGAAAAGAGCAGGAGAAAGCACAAAGTTGGATGATGGATAGATGGAAGTTTGTTATACTCATCTATCTACACCTCTATATATTTGAAAGTTTACCACATTAAAAGGTTTTGAAAGATATTTTTTAAAGATTATACAAAAAATATTTACAATGCACATAACAAAATCATAGCAAAATAAAAAGTCAAAGATCATTTATAGGCTAGCTCACAAACTACAGCCAATGGCCATTAAACAGATGAAACGTAAAGTTATTTTTTATATAATTGGGAAAATTTAGAAAGATTACTAATTTGCACTGTCAGCAGATATAGGAAGTTACACACTCTTGTACACTCTTGGTGGTACTCTAAATTACTACAACTCTTTTTGGAGTATAGTTTAGTGACATTTTTCCAAATTGTGGTGTAGGTACATAGCCTTTGGTCCACAAATTCACTTCTTAAAATTTTGTCCAGTAAAAATTGTGGAATAAGCATACAAAAATATGTGTACACGGATATTTTTTTCTTCCCTATTGTAACATTGAAAAACTGGAAATAGTCTTGATATTCCACATTGGCTCCATAAAACCCTGGGAAGACCGTAAAGTTAGCTATCAGGCTGACCTTGGCACTGAAACAGCTGGCAACAATCAATAAACAAAAACAATAACAAAAAGAATCCCAGCAAACCCTGAGAAAATGGGAGAATCTGATTTCCATTCTTACCACATTATCAGAGTCAAATATCTGCTTTTAAACAAACAAAAACCCCATAAGACATACAAAAAAAACAACAACAAGAAATTATGGCTCATTCAAAGGAAAAAAAATAAATCAACAGAAATTGTCCCTGAAAAAGATCTGATGGCAGATCTCCTAGAGTCTAGGACCTAGACAGAGGCTTAAAAACAGCTGTCTGAAGGGTGCTTGAAGAACTAAAGGGTGATTTGGAGAAAGAAAATGTATGAACAAAATGGAAATATCAATAAAAACAGAAAACCTAGAAAGAAACCAAAAGTAAATTCTGGAGTTGAAAATACCGTAATTGAAATGAAAAAATTCACTAGAAGAATTCAGTGGCAGATTTGAGCAGGCAGAAGGAAGAATCAGTGTACTTGAAAATAGTACAGTGGAAAATACCAAGTCAGAGGAAAAGACAGGGGAAAAAAAATGAAGAAAAGTAAACAGCCTAAGGGACCTGTGTGACAACATCAAGTGGACCAATATACATATTGTGGGCATCCAGAAGGAGAAGAGAGAAAGGGTCAGAGAGGATATTTGTGGCAATAATGGCTTAAAACTTCTAAAATTTGATTTTTAAAAAACCATGAATATAATTGTCAAGCAACTCCACAGACTCTAAAATGAACTCAAAGAGACTTATACTGAGACACATAATAAATCTTTTCGAAGACAAACAGAGAATATTAAAAGCAGCAAGAGAGAAATGACTCATCATATAAAGGGAGCCTCAAAAAGATAATCAGCAGATTTCTCATCAGAATCTTCGGAGGCTAGCGGCAGCAGGTCAGTATATTCAAAATGCTAAATGAAGGAATTGGCCCTTGCCAGTGTTTCTCGGTTAGCATATCAGCCTGCGCACCAAAGGGTCTTGGGTTCGATTCCCACTCAAGGGCACGTACCTGGATTGCAGGTTCAACCCCCAGCCCCAGTTAGGGCACATACAGGAAGCAATTGATGTGTCTCTCTCACATAGATATTTCTCTTTCTCCCTCCCTCACTCTCCCTCTCTCCTTCCCTCCCACTCTCTCTAAAAAAATCAATAGAAACAAATATGCTTGATGAGGATTAGCAAAAAGAAGAAAAACTGCCAATCAAGATCTTTCATCTGGCCCAGCAGTTGAGCATCAACCTATGAACCAGGAGGTCACAGTTTGAACCCAGGTTACAGGCTCTATCCCCAGTAGGGGGCATGCAGGAGGCGGCCAGTCAATGATTCTCTTTCACCATTGATGTTTCTCTCTATCCCTCTTCCTTCCTCTCTAAATCAATAAAAATATATTTTTTAAAAAAAAGATCCTTCATGTGGCAAAACTTTTCTTCAAAAGTAAGGGGAAAATTCAGAATTCCAGATAAACAAAAGCTGAGCCCTACCCTGCATGAAATTCGCAAAGGAGTCCTGCAGAGTGAAATGAAAGGACATTAGGCAGCAACACAAAGGCATATTGAAGAAATAGAGCTCTCAGTTAAATTCATAGGCAATTATAAAAGCTAACAGTATAATATCAGTGGTTTGTAAGTCTACTTTTTGCTTTGTACATGAAGTTATCTAAAAGGTAGTATTTTTGTAACTTTGGTTTGTAACTCCTCATTTTGTTTCCTACATTATTTAAGAGACTAATGCACTTAAAAGAATTAGTGTACAGAAGGCAACCAATCAATGTTTCTCTCCCTCTCTCCCTCCCTCTAAGCATGTCCTCAGGTGAGTTTTTAAAAAAAAAAAAGTATTATTGGGTTGTTTGGGGGCATATAGTGTATAAAAATGTAATTTTATAACACCATCAACCAAAAGAGGATGTTTTTTTGTTTTCTTTTAATATATCTATGTTGATTTCAGAGAGGGAGGGAGGAAGAGAGAGAGAGAAACATCAATGATGAGAGAGAATCATTGATTGGCTGCCTCCTGCACACCCCCTGCTGGAGATCGAGCCCACAACCTGGCATGTGCCCTTGACCAGAATTGAACCCAGGACCCTTCAGTCCACAAACTAACAGTCTAGCCACGGAGCTGAAACCAGCTAGGGCCAAAAGAGGATGTTAAGTGTGATCCCCAAGGTAATCATAAAGAAAAAAAATATATGGAATATATACAAAAAGAAATGAGAAAGGAATTTAAACATTTTACTATAAAACAGTCAAGTAGTCACAAAAGAAGACAGTAGTGCAGGAAATAAGGAACAAAAAAGAACTTTAAGTCATTTAAAAAAGTAGTAGCAAAAAAATAATAGTAGATCAAAAGTGTTTGCAAGATACAAAGGACATTATATACTAATAAAAGTTTCAAGTCAGCAATAAGATATAACAAATATAAGCATGCATCTAATAATAGACAATCAAAATGCATGAAGCAAAAACGTACACATTTAAAGGGGAAATATACAATTCTACAATAATATTTGGAGACTCTAATACTCCACTCTCAATAATGGTTAGAATAACCAGACAGAAGATAAGTAAGGAAATAAAGAACAGTAAACCAACTAGATATAACAGACATATGGAGAACACTACGGGATAGCAGCACCATATGCATTCTCTTAGGTGCACATGGACATTTTCTAGGATAGACCATATGTTAATCCACATAGTAAGTCTCAATAGATTTCTTAAAATATTTTATTGATTTCAGAGGGAGAGAGAGAGAGAGAGAGAGATCAGTGCTGAGAGAGACTCAATGATCGGCTGCCTTCTGCATGTGCCCTGCCGGGAATCGAACCATGACCTCCTGGTTCATAGGTCAGTGCTCAACCACTGAGCCATGCCGGCCGGGTTCAATAAATTTTAAAAGGTAGATATCATACAAAGTGTCTTCTCTCAAGCAGCATCATACTGTAAGTCCTATCCAGAGCAATTAGACAAGAAAAAGAAATAAAAGACTTTCAAATGGGAAAGAGAAGTAAAATAATCTCTGTTCAGAGATATGATCTCCCCACAAGATACATTTATAACTAGAAAGGAAAAAATAGTAATTTGACAGTGGAGAAACCTATCAGTCACCACCTTCACCAAGCTGTTAAAATAAAAACATCACCAGTACTGTTATGACATATGGACAGCATGTTCCTTCTCATATGATGCACTGAGAAGGACACAATATCACTTCTCTGGTATTCCCTCACCAAAAGTATATCATGAACTTTTTTTTTTAATTGACTTGAGAGGGGGGGTAGGAAAGGAGAAAGAGAACATTGATTTGTTGTTCCACATATTTATGCATTCATAAGTCGATTCTTGTGTGCCCTGACCAGGGATCTAAACTTCAACCTTAGCACATTGGGATGATGCTCTAACCAACTGAGCTGTCTAGCCAGGGTTATTGTGAACATTTTTTTTATTTTATTGATTTTTTTACAGAGAGGAAGGGAGAGATATAGAGAGTTAGAAACATCGATGAGAGAGAAACATGGATCAGCTGCCTCCTGCACACCCTCTACTGGGGATGTGCCCGCAACCAAGGTACATGCCCTTGACTGCAATCAAACCTGGGACCTTTCAGTCTGCAGGCCGATGCTCTATCCACTGAGCCAAACTGGTTAGGGCTATTGTGAACATTTTGATAAGAAAACAGCAGGCATCAGTGGATAGAGCCTCAGCCTGCAGACTGAAGGGTCCCAGGTTCGATTCTGGTCAAGGGCATGTGCTCCGGTTGCAGGTTTGTTCCCCAGTGGAGGCAGCCGATCAATGGTTCTCTCTCATCATTGATGTTTCTAGCTCTCTCTCCCTCTCCATTCCTCTCTGAAATCAATAAAAAATATTTTTTTTAAAAAAAAGAAAACAGCAGGCAAACCAAAATTGAGGAACATTTCACAAAATAACTGATCTTCAGAATGACCTTCAGAAATGTCAGAGTCCATGAAAGAGAAATAAGACTGGGGCTCTGTTCCAGATTAAAGGAGATCAAAGAGACATGGCAACTAAATGCAACACTTCACTCTATTCTAAATTGGATTCTGGACTAGTTCAATTTTTTTTTTTCTATGAAGTACATTAGAGTGACAATTAGTGGCACTTTTGTGTTTTTAGGAAATAGACAAGTTATTTCAAGATAAGGGGTGTTGTGAGCAATTGATGTCAAATAGCTCAGAAAAAAATGATAAATCCAGTATAATAGAATATTAACCTTTGAAAAATCTGAGAATTGCACTATTTTTGCAACTGTTCTTCAGGGGTGAATTGTTTTAAAATGAAATGTTAAAACAGTTAATGTGAAAAAAAGAATGAGGTTGATGTAAATATTCTCTCATCAAGAAGTATCTACAATATTATCATCTAGGTACAAAGGAAAGATTCAAAAATAGGGTGTACAGTCTATTTTCATTTTTGTAAAACATGGCTGTGTGGATACATATGCATAGAAACAATCTGTTACCGGTGCTTATCTTCGGGAGTTGGAAATTATAAATTTCCATAATGTTTTAATTTTTGTAATAACAAGTATATATTATTGTAGTATCATATTTATAATCAAAAAGAATAAAAATTTTTGTCCAAAGGAAACTTGAAAAAAGCCTGACTAAGTGCTGTTCCATTTTCTTGATGTAATTACAGCACAGTCCTCAACTCAGTAGTCCCATTATCTCACCAGCTCCTTCGCCAGCACCAGCTCAGCTATCTACCCTGAAAACCGTTCGTTCTTCTGGACCACCACTTACCATCATCCCCCCGTTTTCTAGACCTTTTATCCCTGGGCAAGGTACGTGTGCACGCAACTAGTAACAGCCTCACAGAATTTTAAAATATGAATCGTAGTATCTGTGATTTATCTTGGTATTGCTACCTTCCAGTTTTCCACGGGACTACATTTCCACCTTCACCAGGCGTATTTATTACCATATACTCTTCTGACCTTAATATTTCATTACTAATTAATAATTTATTACTAATTTAGTAATTACTTGCATGACAGTATTAAAATGGTTTTAACTTATTATCCTTAGACTCCATTCCTCCATAAAAAAATGTTCTATAATTGTTTTATATTTCTAATTTCTATATTGGAGTAATATATCTCAAGAGTTCATTCAAAAATTTATTCAACAAATATTTATTGAGAACTTGCTATCACCCTGATGTACAAAAATGAATAAGATGAAGTCTTCATCCTCATCAATTCTCAGTCTAGTTGGAGAAATACACACAAAAGCAATGATCTACACTAATAAAAGACAAACATGCAAATTGACCGTACCTTTGCTGCACCTTAAGCCATGCCCACCAGCCAATCAGAGCAACTATATGCAAATTAACCCAACCAAGATGGCGGCCGGCAGTCATGGAGCTGGAGCAAGCAGGAGGCTTGGTTGCCCCAATGATGGAGGAAGCCAAGCTTCCTGCCTGCCACGGCCCCGGCTCTGAGCTCCACTCAGAGCAACAAAGTTTGAATTATAGAAGGTAAATAAACCCCAGATACCTGCTTTCAGCTGGCTGTGGCCACCGAGCTGGAGCCTTGGGTTGCCCCTGGTGATGGAGGAAGCCAAGCTTCCCTCCCGGCTGCCCTGGCCGGCTCTGAGCTCCACTCCAGGCTACAAAGTTTCAATTATAGAAGGTAAATAAGTCCCAGAATTAAAAAAAGAAAAAAAGGAGAGGCTGGGAGCTTCTGTCGCTGGGGGTGCTTGGCCAGCCTGAAAACGGCCCTCAGTCCCTCACCCAGACTGGCCAGGCACCTCAGTGGGGACCCCCACCCTGAAGGGGGTGTGACCAGCCTGCAAACACCCATCAGCCCCTCACCCAGGCTGGCCAGGCACTCCAGCGGGACCCCCACCCTGATCTGGGAAACCCTTCAGGGCAAACCAGCCGGCCCCCACCCATGCACCAGGCCTCTATCCTATATAATAAAAGGGTAATATGCAAATTGACCCTAACAGCAGAACAACTGGGAATGACTGGTCACTATGACACACACTGACCACCAGGGGCCAGATGCTCAATGCAGGAGCTGCCCCCTGGTGGTCAGTGAGCTCCCACAGCGGGAGCTCTGCTCAGCCACAAGCCAGGCTGACGGCTTCCAGTACAGTGGTGGTGGTGGGAGCCTCTCCTGCCTCCTCAGCAGCACTAAGGATGTCCGACTGCAGCTTAGGCTGCTCCCCGCTGGCAAGTGGACATCCCCCGAGGGCTCCCGGGCTGCCAGAGGGATGTCTGACTGCCAGCTTAGGCCCAATCCCTTAGGGAGCAGGCCTAAGCCAGCAGGTGGACATCCCCTGAGGGGTCCCAGACTGCGAGAGGGCACAGGCCGGGCTGAGGGACCCCCCCCAAGTGCACAAATTTTTGTGCACCGGGCCTTTAGTTATAAAATAATATGGAAACGATTGGTTTTATTTTCTGGAATTTACTATAAGGATAAATGCACGCAATCATTGCAAACAATGATTTATGTACAGAAGAGTTTATTCTATAGCAAAACTTCTTTTCAGAACAACATAAACGTCCTTAAGTAAGAATTAGATTATAGTATATCCATATATAAGGAATACTATGCAGTTTTCTAAAAATCATGTTTTAAAGAATCATTTAAAGGGGAAATCATTGAAACGTGGGTGATTTTTAAAAATACATTTCATGGACATTTCAAAAAAGAAGACCTGGAAAAGATGCTCAGCATCATTATTCATTAGGGAAAGAAATATTAAAATCTGAGTGAAATACTATTTTGCCCCCACTAGAATGGCTATAATAAAAAAAAAACTACCAACACCGAATGTTGGTGAAGATACAGAGCAACTAAGATTCTCACATTGGTGTGGGAGTGTAAAATGATAAAAGCCCTTTGAGAAAAGATTTAATAGTGTCTTACAATGTAGCAGTTGCCCTACTAGGTATTTACCCAAGAGATGTGGAAACGTGTTTATGAGGACTTGTCCAAGAACATTTATAACAACCTATAATAGCCAAACTGGACAGACCCAAATATCCAACAGTGGAGACGGGATAAACAAGTTGTCGCCTATCCTTGCAATGGAATCCTGCTTAGCAATGAAAATGAACAAAGCGAACTACTGACATGCAACAACATGGAAGAAGCTCACAGTTACATAAGCAAAAAACAAACCAGACACACAAAAGAAGACATACTATATGATTCCAATTATATGAACTCCAACTAAAGGTGAACTAACCCGACGTTAGAAATCAGATTATGGTATGGATGGGCTATGGAGTTGACTGGAAACGAGCTTGAGGGAACTTTTTAGGAAATGGAAATGGTCGTTATCTTTTCTGGGGCATGATTACATGGACTCTTAAAGTCTTCAAACCTATCACTAAAGATGTGCATTTTGTTTTATGTTAATTATGTCTCCATTTTTTAAAAGAATTATAAGATAACATATACACATGTGTGAGCATACACATATAGAACAAAGACTGGAAAGGTACACACCAAAATGTTAGAAATGATGGAATTACTAAGGTGCTTTTTATTTTCTCCTTTGTAAACAATACTCTATTTCCAAATTTTCTACAAAGCCAATTACTTTAATCCAGAAAAATAAAGCATGTTATAAAGTGAGGCGGTTCTCCCTCCCAAGAGCACACTCATACTTTCCCCTCCCGCTCTTCTTCCCCCCGGCACGTTACCCTTACCTTTCTCCCAAGCTCCAAGGGCCCTTCTCTGCCTCTGTAACTTTGTTTCCTGAGCCCATTTCTTCTACAGCTGACTTCTTCCACTCCTGTGACTTTCTAAAGAAGCTTTCTCTTATAAAAAATAAAAGAAATAAGCCAGTTGAAGAAGGATAAATATCACATGATCTCACTCATTTGTGGAATATAATGAACAACATAAACTGATGAACAAAAAATAGAACCAGAGACATAGAAGCATGGAACAGACTGTCCAACCTATGAGGGAAGGCTGGGAGGAGGGAGTAAGAGATCAACCAAAGGACTTGTATGCATGCATATACTAGTAAGTGCCAGGATTCTTGTTCTGGCATTAAGAAGGGTTCAGCAATCTGGAAAAGGGGCCGTGTATAACTTTAAGAGTCCAGAGACGAAGCATAATTTTGAAAGGCATATGGAGGTCAGAGGAGCTTAGCTAAAAGGAACTAAGATCTCCTCGTCTCAGGACCCCTTGCTTTTTATTAACACAAATTGTCCTGAGGCAAGGTGGGAATAAACACTTCAAAGGGTCAGGGTTTCATATACAGAGTCCATTGTCAGATTGGGGGAATTAGCCTAGGATGTTCAGGTGTTTGGCCAGTAGGAGGCAATAACATGTAGATTAAGATGCCCTGAGCTGTCTGGCAGCAAACAATCATCCCTTTTCAGGTTTGGGGAAATGCCATCAGCCATTCCCAATAGGTGACAACATATGTGACTCAGCCCTTGTTGAGTCCCCAAGTTCCATCAACCTTTTGATGAAACTCTTGCAATTATGGCATGCTGGAATTGGCTTCCAGCAAGTAAGCATAACCAATGGACACAGACAGTAGGGGGGTGAGGGCATGTGTTGGGTGGGAGTGCTGGGGAGAGGTCAATGGGGGGAAAAAGACATATGTATTACTTCAAACAATTAAAAATAAATAAAAGAAGAAATTAAAATAGCATGTGGTTTGAAACTATATGGCAATATAGTAATATTGAGATGCTTCGTCTAGTATGAATGCTCTAACCCAGTGGTCGGCAAACTCATTAGTCAACAGAGCCAAATATCAACAGTACAACGATTGAAATTTCTTTTGAGAGCCAAATTTTTTAAACTTAAACTATATACGTAGGTACATTGTTATTAACTTAATTAGGGTACTCCTACGGCTTAGGAAGAGCCACACTCAATGGGCCAAAGAGCCGCATGTGGCTCACGAGCCCCAGTTTGCCAACCACGGCCCCAAGAGGAGCACAGAGCACAGTCTATAAGGATGGATCTTTGGTTACTGCCGACTACAACCTCTTCTCCATATTTGAAAAGAATACTGCTCCATGGTCCTAAACTTAACTCTGACTTCTTTGCAGCTGTTTTTTATGCATCTTCACAATTCACATGTGCATGTCTGATCTCAGTGCTAAGCCTCTATGTCATATCTGCCCTTCAGCTAGTGCTTGGGAAGGAGCAAGTATGTCATGGGTGTGTTCTGCCAGGGAGCTGCTCAAGCAACATCAGAAAAGAGCCCATAGAGGGGTAGGGAGTTCACACCTGCTTCTCTCTGCTATGAAACTGTCAAGAAAGGGGATGCATCATTTCCTGAAGAGGCTTTCCAGCACCTGCCTATCATCCTCTTCCAAACATGGAGTGTGCTAAATGTGGGGATTTGTGGTTAAAATAAGAAGAGAATATAGCAAATGAAAGCATTCTTCTCCAGGACAAGGTTTTTGCAGTCAGCATTTATTAAGCCCTTTCCATGTGATACTTCAGGCATTCCTCAGTGAACCAAAATAATTGGAGGGTCTCCCTCCTGACTAGCCCACACTCGTTGATTCAGGAAGAGCATACTTGCTCATGAATACCTTAAAGAACTGTGCCACTCTTTCTAAGCAAGTGAAAATTAAAAATATAAACTTTAAAGAGAGCTTATAGTGTAAATACTCCTATTGGTTAAGACTCTAAAAATGTTTGTATGCATATATGTAAATACATGCATGCAAATATTTATAGTAGTTAATTGTGAATTTAGGGAGCTAGGGAGTTTTTTTTAGGGTCTTTTCCTTCTGAAATATAAGTTATATTCATTGTTAATCATTAGAGAAAATGTGGATTTTAGCATCTCAAGTGGTTGGAGGAGGTATTTATAGTCATTTTGGTGGATTTCATATGGAATGTTAAGGTGTGTAGAGAAGTTTCTCTTCATCCTATCCTGTCACCCCAGTTCCCACCACTTACCCTCCTTCATAACCACTTTTATTAGTTCTTAGTCCTTTGAGAAGTTTACCCCAACTTTTTAAAGGTTATTTAGGACTTTTAATTCTTTTAAAACTGTCAGTACCTACTGAACTGAGACAATTTAGAAAACTCTAGGAAGTATATTATAACTGAGTAGAGAAAAATATAAAAATGTTTCTTTGACTTTCAGGAGATGCCAGGTATCCATTACTTGGCCAACCACTGCAGTACAACCCTCCTACTGTTCTGCATGGACACTTGCCACCCCAGCAGGTGAGAGTGCCGGCCGTCAGACCTTGTCGGCGTTGTTGGCAGAGCATCGTACGTCTGTGGCTGAGTGCGGGCCTGGGCCTTCCTATTGGCACTGCACAGGGAGAGCTCTCTGCCTCAGCCGTGGGTTTCTTAGTGTTGTCACTGCCTCATCGAGAGCAGAGCCAGGGGACAGTGGTGCTGCTTGGCTGGGCAGTATCCCGGTGGGCTAGGTGCAGGGCATGCTGCTCAGGAAAGCCCAGAAAGTGACTAGTCATAGTGAGGGACAGGGGGGCCACTGCCACAAAGGCGGAATTCAAGAGGCCTGGGGTTGAATTTTTCTGCTGAAATACAAAACCCAGACTGAGTATGGTTAGGTATTAAGTGTTTAAACATTACAAACATATTTGTCAGCATTGTTAACCTTATTTCTCATCTGTTGGTGGGTTTTCAGGGTCAGTCTGGCAACAGACATGGAAACCGAGGAAGGAAACAAGCCAAGAAAGCTGCATCCACTGACCTTGGTGCAGGAGAAGCAGGTGTGTGTGCCTGAGACGGCTAGATGTGCTTCTACAAACTGTTGACCACATCACCAGTCTTTAAAACTGTACCCCAGCACAGAAATGGGTTTTCCTCTCCCTGGAGTCCTGCAAAGGTCATAGGGAATTATGCCGTCCATAATATAGGGTGCTTGAATATGCTCTTTCAGTGCTATTTCATCTCAAGTTGAAGAGCACAGTAAGGTACAGGTTGGGTTTAGGAGGGATGAAAGGACCAAAGGGAAACGATGTGTGTGACAAGTACAGGCAGACTGAGCTCTTTGCCTCTATTCTTTGAGAAAGGAAGTAGCCCTTACATCCATATGGAGGTAGTGTGAATGAACAAATATGTCACCTTCCATGGCAAAGTGCTGTCAAATATGCACCTTAACTTTCTACTCAGCTTCCTTGGGTGTATAGGGCAAGTGTTGCTATCTTCCTTTTACATTGGGAACGTGAGGTGCAGGGAGCTGCCCAGAAGCACACACCTCATTGGGAGGAGCCACTGTGCAATGCTGTGTTGTGTGTGTGCAGCTGTCAGTGAAGACTGAAATGGGTAGTTGGCACTGTTAACTCTGCACTCCTTGCCGGGGGTACATAGGAATGATTGAAAGATTATCATAACCATTATACTTTTGTGGATTTGAATGGTTTTAGAAAATTCTGTTCATTTTCTATGTCATATTGGGTTTAGAGTACATTTTGCCTCTCTTCAGTAACAGGGATTGTTAATCCTACACCTTTTCCCTTCTAGTTGTTGGGAAAGTCTTGGAAATTACTGAACTACCAGATGGAATAACTCGCATGGAAGCCGAGAAGCTCTTTGGGGAACTCTTTAAAATTGGCGCCAAGATCCGGTGGCTGCGGGACCCCCAGTCCCAGTCCCAGCTGCGTCGTCACCCCGCTTTGCTGTGGCAGCGGGGACAGCACTATCAATTCTGAACGCTCTAAACCCATTGACTTGGCCTCCACGTACACCGTCCTAGCCACATTCCCCTCCATCTCAGCTGCACAGAATGCATTGAAGAAACAAATTAACTCAGTTAACAAATTTAAGCTGAGAACAAGCAAGAAGCACTATGACTTTCACATTTTGGAAAGGGCAAGTTCTCAGTAACAGTCACCTTGGACCCTGGGCCTTTATGATTCCCCTGTGCTCTCCCATCTTTAATTGGCTTGGTATTCAGAGCTCCTGTTAACATGATAGAGACTCCTAGGGGGTGTGGTCAGGGTGAAACAGCTTTTGAAGACAGGCCGGTGTTCCAGCAAAGAGGGAGATCCACACTGCACCCCAGTGACTAGGAATCCACATCGGAGTTATACAGCTTTTTCTGAGGAAATGCTGTTCAAATGTCTCCTGACTTTTATAGTTATTTTGTTTTATATTTCTGAATTCTTGTATCAGATCCAAAGCTCTGTTGTACAGCAAATTATTCTTCAAAATTATTACAATTAGTTGCAACCTGTATTTCTTTTTTGCAGCCAGCACAGTGTGATCCAACATAGAATTTGGGGGAAAAGAATACAGGAATAGAATAACCAAGTCAGAACCATTTGCTGTCTTTTTGAGGGGCTGAAAGGTAACTAAGGAGAGCCCACAAGCAGATTACTCTTCCCCTGTATCTCTAAACACAGAAACAATTTCCAGAAAACACAGAATTCCCTCAGTGGGTTCTTTCCTTATTCATTTAGGTAGTATGACCATTAAGTGTGAAGTAAATTATGTTCTTAAGGCCTCTCAATCAAACCACTTAGACTCAAAGGGGAATAGCAATCATTCTAGGCTGGAAAATACTTTTTTAAGTCCTTCCAATAACTAAATGCCACTTACTTGCATTCCCCTCCTCGTAGATTTTTTGTCACCTACAGAAATGCATTTGATGAGTGCTGGAAACTTCTTAAGCAGTTTAAAGTTTGTTTTCATTGTTTGCAGCAGATCACTGGACATCAAAGATTCATTGCACTAATTACAAGGAACCTTTTTTTTCAATTCTGTGTAATTTGAAAGGCTGTACAATGTGTGCTGATGCAAGCCTTTTTCAGTTCAAGAGAATAAATGTTTACAAATATAGACCCACTTTGTCTTTTGTAAATTAAAATCACCTTTTTAAATGAGTGCCAGTAATAAAGACCTAACCTGTCCTGCAGATTTTAATTTCAGACTTAAAGATGAAAGACAGTAAACCCTTCGTTTTTGCTTTATTCCTTATTTATTTAATCATTTATATTGAATTTATTGGGGTGACCTTGATTACTAAAATTATAGGTTGGTTTCAGGGGCACAATTCTATAATACATCATCTGTATATTGCATTGTGTAGTAAACCCCTCATCTTACAAAACGTTTTACAAAGCATCACTTTCCCTGTGGCAGTGATTTTAGTGGGTACGATTCATGTCACCTCATTCTCTCATAAATGACATACCAATACCTTGCCCGTGCTGCTCAGTGGTTGGAGCGCCAGCTTGAGCACTGAAGGATCACACGTTTGATTCCCAGTCAAGGGCATATACCCCAGTTGCAGGTTCAGATCCCCGGCCCCATTCTAGGCCCCATTCCAGTGCATACCAATCGATGTTTCTCTCTCTCCTTTCCTCTCCAACCCTCCCTTCCAGTCTAAGAAACAATGGGGGAAAAATATCCTCAGGTGAAGATTAAATATATATTTAAAAAATACCAATCAATTGTAGACAATTTGAGTATGAACATCTATATATATATAAAAGCCTAAGCGACTGGTCAACAGATCACTATGACACACTGACCACTGGGGAGGGAGAGATGCTCAATGCAGGAGCTGCCCCCTGGTGGTCAGTGCACTCCCATGGCCAGCCAACCTCCCTCAGTCCCTCCCCGCAGCCTGCTGGCCCCAATCGGGACTGGGCAAGGGACTCCACCCATGCACGAATTCGTGCACCAGGCCTCTACTACTTATATAACTAAAAATAAAATATTGTTTGGTTAAAGAATTTGTGTTCTTAGCCAATATATTGATCATCCGATTGTCCAGATTAGCTCAAATGCTGTATCAAAAGCTTTCCCTCCTTGTTAGCCAAGCAAAGTGCTGGGAAACACAAAAGCTGGGAGGGTCTGCCATATACAACTTGCCTGGAGCCTGGTTCGCTTGCAGCCCAGAGTGGGGCGCTCAGGAGCAGCAGGTGTTATCAGACCAGCACAGATGTTCAGGCATGCCAAAGCATTTGCAAAGCCACACTTGGATCCTGGGGGCAGAAGTTGGAGCTGCCTTTGAACCATGTCAGATTAAGGAGCTATACATAGAGGAAAAAGTAAGGACTGTGAAAATCACATTCAAGGCCTATTGAATTTTTATCATTTTTGACTAGAGGGTCGAAGATCTTGGGGAAACATAATTAGGATCAGCATGCAGCAAGAATTATTCAATCGGTGAATGGGGATGGAGACCAAAAAAAACCCACAACCCCGTGGTTTATTTCAGTTTTCCGAATATTTAACTTATGCAGTAGGAATCCTAGTAAACCTAAGAGTAGGTTTGGGGGGCTTTTTTTAAATTGAGATATAATTGACATATTTGTTTCAGGTGTACAGCATAATTATTTGATATTTGTATATATACTAGTATTGTGAAATAATCACCACAGTAAGTCTAGTTAACATCACTTCATATAGTTACAAAATTTTTTTCTTGTGATAAGAACCTTTAAGATCTCTTAGCAACTCAAATATACAGCACCATATTAATTATAGTCACCATGCCGTACATAAAACCTAAAAGATCCTTAGTTTACCCTGTAAGAGTTGACATCTGCTCAGAGGAAATAAGAAATTAATGAAGCTATTGTTAAGTCACCACCACCACTACCCCCATTCCCTGATAATTACATGGGAATATGAAATTGCCAACCCTCCCCATACACACATAAAAATAATGCACCCATTCCCTGATTATATTCCCCTGTTCTTTTTCTAGAATCTGATTTTACCTATAGAAAAATGCTAAAGCACACACAGGAAGCATTTAAAATGTGATTTGACCCAGACTAAATCTTCCTAAGGATAGCTTCAAATGTCCCACAGCCCTGGCTGGTTTTCCCCAGAGCACTGACCATATTTAGGAGCAGAGAGTGCTTTTATGAATAAAACAGACTACTGCTACCTGTGCCAATACAGGGTGGGACAAAATTAGGTTTACAGTTGCATATGAAACAGTTTAGTCTTGTATTATTTATTATTGTTATTTTCCTGCTTTTGTCCCACCCTGTATTAGCAACTCCAGTGGCCCCTTCTTTGGGAATAACAGAAGGCATTTAATAACTTTTCACTTCTACTTTATTTTTTTATATGTTTTTATTGATTTCAGAGAGGATGGGAGAGGGAGAGAGATAGAAACATCAACAATGAGAGAGAATCATTCATCGGCTGCCTCCTGCAAGTCCCACACTAGGGATCGAGCCTAAACCTGGGCATGTGCCCCGACGGGAATCGAACCCACGACCTTCTGATTCATAGGTCAATGCTCAACAACTGAGCCACACCGGCTGGGCCACTTCTACTTTAAAAGAAAGCTGAAAATATGGCTTGTGGTTAGTTCTTCAACCTTTATCCATGAAGAACAGGGATATATTGGGTATGTGTGTGTGAATCTAGAGCACAAAGTGTGTTTGCCATGATGCTAACAGTCATTAATGTAACTAGCTTAGCCTGTCTGGCATAGCTCAGTGGTTGAGCATCCACCTATGAACTAGGAGGTCACAGTTGGATTCCCAGTTGGGGCACATTCCAGGTTGCGGGCTTGATCCCCAGTGTGGGTCGTGCAGGAGGCAGCCGATCCATGATTCTTTCTCATCATTGATGTTTCTCTCCCTCTCCCTTCCTCTCTGAAATCAACAAAAATATTTTAAAATAACTAGCTTGATATCTGAGCTGATGACGAAGGAAGAATCTAATCTGCACCATCCCTCTCTCCTGCTGCAGGCTAAAAAAAATTGTTTTTCTGATCCCACCAAGTAGGGACCTGTGGCCTATGGATAGTGTGAAAACAGGCCTCAGGAGAGGCCACAATGCCAGAGTGGCTTGGGAAGAGTCAAGCCAGCACATCGGCACCTACCTCAGCAGCTGAAAAGTTGGGTTCTTTACATGTCGGCAACACAAAAAATGAAGTGTGCAACTTCAGCAGACCAGCCCCAGGGCCTTTGTGAAAGTGGCCAGATCCCGAATCCTGGTTGCTGTCTGCCCAGCAGATAATGAGATGTGGTACGTTACAGTTTTCAAAGGCAGAAAGCACAGTAGATTCCATCTTCTGGTTCCCAGTGTGGCCCTAGCATAAAGGTGCTCTGTCCTTGGTGGCATGATTTAAAGCTGGTCCCATGTTGCTTGGAATTCTCAGAGTCTATGAACAGATGCTAAAGGAAGCAAAGTCTCGGGTATAGCCATTCAGCCCATAGCCCTTCATCAGCATGAGGAACAGGTACACACAGCTGCCCTTTAACCTAGTCCCAAGCCCACATATGCTCAAACTGCATAGTGCATGCTTATTAGCTATTTTCCTCTTTAGTGTCTACTCTTGGAATCATTTTGGTTTGATTTCACCAGCATCAGAATATTGGAGGAGTGTAAGGAAGGGACAGTAGGACCGCCTGAATCAGGAAACTGGTAACAGTTGGTTCATTGCAAGGGAAGCAGGAAGCCTTGAAATAGATAAATCAGCTACATAATCCCTCCTCTCCCCCAAAAATCTGCAGTTTCAGTTATTTCTGTTTAACAGCATCTTAGAGAGGAAAGGAGAGATAGCAATGTTGATTTGTTGTGCACATATTTATGCGTGCACTGGTTGATTGAACCCGAAACCTTGGTGTATGGGGATGATGCTCTAACCAACTAAGCTACTTGCCCAGGGCCTGAATTGAGTGGTTTAAAGCGATATTGTGGGTCAGGAATTTGACTTTTGGTCAAACTCAAAGATAACATCTAGATGTGTTTCAGCTCCAGGCCCAGAAAAGCAGCAAAACCAGACAAAATGAAGCCATGGATGACGTCAGGACCAGCTGCAAAGACTAATGACCCCAGCCCTAGTGCTGACCAATCAATAGAGACCACTAACCCGAAAGGACACACCTGGGAAGCTGCTGCATATTCTACTAAGATCCTCCCCTGATAGTACCCCTAGAATCCCTGCCTTTTGAGAAACAGAGAAAAACCCTCAAGATGAAGCCCTGGCCAGGTAAGTCGGTTAGAGCAGTATTCCAATACGCCAAGGTTGCGGGTTGAATCCTTGATCAGGACACACAAGAATCAGCCAATAAATGCATAAGTAAGTGAAACAACAAATCAATGTTTCTCTCTCTAAATAAGTTTAAAAAAAAAACAAAAACTCAAGATGTGCCCTAGCTGGTTTTGCTCAGTGGATAGAGCTTCAGCCTGCAAACCAAAGGGTCCTGGGTTTGATTCCAGTCAAGGGCACCTACCTTGGTTGCAGGCTTCTACCCGGTCTGGGCCCTGGTTGGGGTGCATACAGGAAACAACCAATCGATGTTTCTGTCACATCAATGTTTCTGTCTTTCCCCCTCTCTTCCACTCTCCCTAACAATGAATGGAAAAATATCCTCAGGTGAGGATTTAAAAAATATATATATCAAGATGAAGGATCCAGTGCTTGCTTACTTGCTCTGGAGCATGCACTTGCCTGTTCCCCTCTCCTTCCTCCAGGCATGTTTTTTTGTTTGTTTGTTTTGTGTTTTTGTTTTTGTTTTTTGGTTGTTGTTTTTTTGCCTTTCTTTCTCTGAAGGTCCATGGGCCCTTCTTTTGCCTCTGTAACAAGTTTCCTGAAGAGGCTAACTTCTTCCACAGCTCACTTCTACCCCTGTGACCTTTTTTTTAAAATTTTGTTTTATTGCTTAAAGTATTACAAAGAGTATTACATATGTTTCCTTTTTTTTTTCTCCCCTTGACCTTCCCCTGACCTCCCCTACCCTGCAATGTCTTGTATCCATTTGTTAGGCTTATATGCATGCATACAAGTCCTTTGATTGATCTCTTACCTCCCCCCACACACACAACCCTCCCCAGCCTTCCCGCTGTAGTTTGACAGTCTGTTTGATGTTGCTCTGCCTCTGTATCTATTTTTGTTCATCAGCTTATAATGGTCTTAATTATCCATAAATGAGTGAGATCATGTGGTATTTTTCTTTCATTGACTGGCTTATTTCACTTAGCATAATGCTCTCCAGTTCCATCAATGCTGTTGCAAATGGTAAGAATTCCTTCTTTTTTACAGCAGCGTAGTATTCCATTGTGTAGATGTACCACAGTTTTCTAATCCATTCATCTGCTGATGAGCACTTAGGCTGTTTCCAAATCTTAGCTATAGTAAGTTGTGCTGCTATGAACATAGGGGTGCAAATATCCTTTCTGATGGGTGTTTCTGGTTTCTTGGGATATATTCCTAGAAGTGGGATCACTGGGTCAAATGGGAGTTCCAGTTTTAACTTTTTGAGGAAACTCCATACTGTCTTCCATAGTGGCTGCACCAGTCTGCATTCCCACCAGCAGTGCACGAGTGTTCCTTTTTCTCTGCATCCTCTCCAGCACTTGTCGTTTGTTGATTTGTTGATGATAGCCAGCCTGACAGGTGTGAGATGGTACCTCATTGTTGTTTTGATTGGCATCTCTCAGATGATTAGTGACTTTGAGCATGTTTTCATATGTCTTTCGGCCTTCTGTATGTCTTCTTTTGAAAAGTGTCTATTTAGATCCTTTGCCCATTTTTTTATTGAATTGTTTACCTTCCTTTTGTTAAGTTGTATGAGTTCTCTATAAATGTTGGAGATTTAACCCTTATCGGTGATAACATTGGCAAATATGTTCTCCCACGCTTATTGTTTTGTTGGTGGTTTCTTTTGCTGTGCAGAAGCTTTTTATTTTGATGTAGTCCCGTTTGTTTATTTTCTCTTTAGTTTCCAATGCCCCCACCTGTGACCTTTTATGTTGTTGTTGATTTCAGAGTGAGAGAGAGAGAAACATCAATGGTGAGAGAGAATCGCCATTAACAGGTCCACATGGTTTTTCCCTCTAACAGCATAGCCTGGGTTTATTTGTACTCACCATGCTGTACACTGGATCCTCAGAACTTATAACTGGAAGTTTGTACTCTGATTACCTTCACCCATTACCCCTCCCTACGCCCCTGCTCCCCACCCTATCCCGCCACCCCTGGCAACTGTTAGGGTCACTGAGGGAGGAACACACGAGGCCAAAGTGGTAAGGAATACAAATTTATTAGGTCATCTGGATACCAGAGGGGCTGAGCCCCAAAATGGCACCAGTAGCCAGGGATGGGGAGTCAGAGGTTTTAAAGGACTCTAGGCGGGCTTTTTCAGCAGGGAATTCTCTGGGCGTGTCTGGATCCTGGGAAAGTTTTGAGGGGAAGGATAATGGTCTTTGCAAGTGGAATGTGATCTACGAGAAAGGGAATGTCATATGTGAAGTTGTCTGAAAGTCAGTTCCCAGGGGGAGGGGTATCGATTCAATTATTTGATCAGACCTAAGAGAAGTGTAATTTATTTCTTCTGCTGTGAATTGGCCCTATACCTTTTTAAAAAAAACAAAACAAAAAATCAATAGAATGCATCAGAAATTACATTCTGGGACTCCAACATCAGGTTTTAAGAGGCCTTTTCTTATTCAGCCATTAAAAAGACAAGGAGCCCTGGCTGGTTTTGCTCAGTGGACACAGCATTGACCTGCGAACTAAAGGGTCCCAGGTTCGAATCCGGTCTTGGGCTCGATCCCCAATGGGGGGCATGTGGGAGGCAGCCAATTGGTGATTCTCTCTCATCATTGATGTTTCTATCTCTCTCTCCCTCTCCCTTTCTCTCCATAATCAATAAAAAAATATATTTTTAAAAAGACAAGGAAATTCTGCCGTTGAAGACAACATGAATGAACCTTGAGGACATTATGCTGATAAGTAAATTAAGTCTAAGAAAGACAAATATGGTATGATCTGATTGATCTCACTCATGTAGAATCTTTAAGAAAGCAAACTTGCCGAAACCGGTTTGGCTCGGTGGATGGAGCGTCGGCCTGCGGACTCGGGGGTCCCGGGTTCGGTTCCGGTCAGGGGCATGTGCCCGGGTTGCCGGCGCATCCCCAGTGGGAGATGTGCAGGGGGCGGTTGATTGATGTTTCTCTCTCATCGATGTTTCTGGCTCTCTATCTCTCTCCCTTCCTCTCTGTGAAGGTTCAATGAAATATATTAAAAAAAAAGAAAGCAAACTTTTGGAAACAGAGACTGATTGGTGGTTATTGGTAGGGTCACCGAAGGAGGACTGCACAAGGCCAAAAGTGGTAAAGAATTATAAATTTATTGTTACATCTATGAGCAGAAGGGCTGAGACCAAAATGGCATCAGTGAGGGAGCAGGATTTTATGTCTCTTCTAAAGGTCAGTCAGAGTAACCCGTCAGATCAGGTGCAAGTGGGAGCCAGGTGTAGGTGGTACACTGGAAACTGGGTGAGGTGGTTTACTGGACACTAAAGGCCGTTAATTGTGAAACCTATAATGAGCATAACAGGAAAATTGCTGGGAGAAGCCAAAGCCCCAAGTGGGCATAATGGGCACAAGAATGTGCCTAACATTCCAGTCTCTCTCTCTCTCTCTCTCTCTCTCTCTCTCTCTCTCGCCCTCGCCCTTTCCCTCTCCCTCTCCCATTCCCTCTCCCTCTCCCTCTCCCTCTCCCTCTCCTTGTTTCTCTCTTTTTTCTTCATAAGCTGGGGTTCCTGCAAACTGGGTTTGGTGAGGGAGGCCTATCTCGTTCTTCTGTAACTTCTTCGTGCTTAGGTGGGGTGTCAAGACGTCCCTAATTAGTCGGTGATTGAGGGAGGGGATATCCAGTGTAGGTCTTGAATAGCATCACTTACCCTATGGATTTCTGGGTAATTGCCTGAATGCAGTTTTTTTGGAGGAAGGAGGAAAGGGCTCTTAGGTTGCACGGGACCAAAGGTGAGTGCCTGGAAGAGCATTACGAGGGGTCCAACCACAGGTAGACACCAGGAGCTCCAGGTGCCCCAGGGTTCTCAAAGTTGTGGTCGGACTTCGAGGCCCTGTCAGCTAGTTTCTTGGCCCCTCCCTTACTATGCCAGACTGGTCCTTCCCCTCGGAAGAGGCATAGGCACCTTCCTAAGCTGTGAGGAGGTCAAGTCCTCTTGGATGTTGGAGAGTAACTGCTGCCAGTGAACCTCTCTGGTCCTGGACTGTAACAATACTTTGGGCAATTTCCTCTCCATTATCTGCAAGGTTTTTTGATCCCAGGCCGGCAAGATCAAAACAATGGGCTGAGATCAAACCGGCATCAGCGAGGCAGAGTAGGGGAGCGGGGTATTTATGTCTCTTGTAAGGGTCACTCAGGGTAACCTGTCAGCACAAGTGGAGGAGGGGCCAGGTGTAGGTGGTCCACTGGAAACTGGGTGAGGCGGTTTCCTGGAAACTGAAGGCTCTTGTTCGTGAAACCTATGAGAATAGCAGGAAAATCGCTGGGAGGGGCTAGAGCCCCAAGCAGGGCATAACCCTTGGGGCTCTTGCTTGGTGCAGGTTTGCTCTGCTGTCTCTGAAAAGAGACCCGTAATCTCGTTGAACAGGATGGGATCATGTGGAGCTGGTTCTGTGGTTACATTGGTTTACAGAGCTCGAGGTGGTCTAGCCCTGCTCACATCTCTGATCTTGTACCGCCACAGAACGCCTGTACTGGGAGGTTGCCAGTCCCCTTATCCCCGTGCCTAGGCCTGTAGCTATTCCTAGGCCGGCAAGGAGGGCAATGCCCCTCCTGGTCCAAGAGGAAACTTAAAGGACTGATTATTAGGATCAATCAATGTCCATTTGGGGGTGAGATATTTTAGGGTGCAGGTCCCAGTCCAGTTGGCTGGGAGACAAAGAAGGCACTGGTGCTGTACAGCAAAGTTTGTGGCATATGTCGGGGGCCGGTTGAGATATAAAATAGGTGTTCAGAAGAAAGGTACCCTCTGGGGAGATGGGGTCCAAGGTGGTAAATTTCTGTGAGGCCTCTGTGAGGCGGGAGAGGAAGAGAGCTGGATTTTCGTCAGGGCCTGAGTGATCTCATTAAGTCTGTCATAGTTGACTGCCTTATGGCAGCCTTTTTGAATCTGGCAATGAGACCGATGATCCTATGACTATGGAGCCAGCACCCTAGAGAATTAACCTGATAGTCCCATCTCGGGTCAGTTCAGGGGACCGTGTCAGCACCCACGAGGTTGGCCACCACCTCCTGTCTTTGGAGGGCATCTGCATGGTTCTGAGCTGCTAACCAGACACACTCCTTCTCCTCTGGGGTTAGAGAGGAGGACAGGATGACATAGATGTCGTACCTGGTCAGGTCATAGGACAGGGTCAGGTACTCAAATTCCTTGGTAAAGGTGGTTGGGTCGATGGAAAAAGACCCAAGACATCTCTCAATCTGTGCAAGGTTGGACATGGAAAATGGAATGTGTATCTGGATAATACCCTCAGCCCCAGCCACCTCTCAGAGGGGAAGGACAGGGGCTGGAGTCAAGGATCAGGGAATGAGTAAGAGGGGGCTTGGTAAGGTGGTTGAGGGGGTGGATGAAGAGGTGGAGTCCAAAGACAGGGGGACAGTCAGAGGAGGGCCATAAGGAAGTAGGTTCAGGGGACCCAGAGGGGATCAGAGAATCGAGTGATCAGAGAGAGAGAGAGAGAGAGAGGGAGAGAGAAATGTTCACAGGGCTTTCAAGACCTTGATTGAATGATTCTTCCTCTAGCCTTTCTGGCCTCCCAACCTCTTGCAGAACTCATGCCCCTTGCCTGGCCCTTTCATAGCACTCCGCACAGCCAGTGATTCCAGGGCTTGTTATGCTTATTTCACTGAATTACAGTTACATGTTCATGTGCGTGTCCCTACAAAGGCAGGGACCATGTCCTACCCATGGTGCCAACCAGGCAGTGAGGATGCTTTAACTGCAGTTGACAGGAAAATAAACTGTCTTAAGCCACCACATGCGCAAAGCCCTCACTCAGATGGTGCTTCCAGGATTGGTTAACGGAGCAGCTCAAACACACCCCCAAGAAGCCAGTTTCCTTACATCTCTCAGGCATGTTGACTTGCCTTTTGGGCTGGTTCCTCCCATAGCTGCTACGGTTCTAGGTGTCATTTACAGGTGACGACATTCAGAAGCAGGAATGGGACCATCTCTGAGGTACGGCTTTTCCAAAGTTCCCAACAGAGTTCTCTTCACCTCTCCTGCACTAGAATTACATCACGTGCCTAAAGAGATCATTTGATAAGGGGAAGGAGAGCACTATAATTAATTAAAGCAATAAAAACTCACCCCCATGAGGTGGGAAGGGACTCAGCAGGCTCCCCAAAGGACGAGGCCACTTGGGAGAGCACCAATAAAAGCAAAGTTGTTAGCAGAGAAGGAGTAGGTGGCGGTAAAGTAAGAAACCAAGTCTGATCCATTCCTTCTGTCCTTCCAGTGCTTAGTGGGGTGCCAACCACATGGGTGCTCAGAAAATGTTAATTAAATAAATGAATGAATAAAGCACCAATGGATTGTGCCATGACCTCTTAATGTCTATTCCTATTCTTACTGCCACCCCTCTATTTTAATCCCTTATCATCCACTCCTGATTACTTCAGTAGCCCCCACTACTGGTATACTTAACCTGCAATTTCCCCTCCCTCTCTTCCCCTCTATCCAAATCCTATGCATGCTTCATCCATAAAGACTTACCTGATTACTCAAGTCAGATGAGTCTACTGAGATAAAAATAACACCTGATGCTTATTGAACATTTATGTGCTAGGCTTTATACTAAGGGTTTATAATGCTTAAAATCATTTTTTTTAAAAAAAACAATTAAAAGGACTAAAGCAACCAGGGAATTTATTTCTTCAACAGAATAGACCAGAGATAGACGCTTCAGGCCTGGCTGGATCCAGGAGCTCAGCAATATCATCAGGATAAACTGTCTTCATCTGCAGGCCGTTCTGTCTTGGGTTGGCTTTATATAGACAGATGTTTTCCATTAGTCAACAAGATAGCCACCAGCAGACCCAGCTTGCACGGTTCTCTTAGCAACCCAAATGAAGAATAGTTCTTTTCTACTAATTCCTACCAAAATCCTGAAATTGAATGTCATTGGTCTAGTTTGGGTGAAGGACTCTCCCTAAACCATCATGCTGGTCAGAAAAAATTGGTTGACCAGCTCTGGTCTTATGCTTACTTCTGGAGGACAGGGATGAAGGCAGCACTACCCAGACCACATAGGCTGACAGTGACTACCCAAGGGAAGACTTGATGCTGTGATCACAAGTGGAGAAATGAACACTGGATAGGCAGGGACACCCGATGGCTATACTACATACATGACATCATTTTTTTAAATCCTCACCCGAGGACATGCTTAGAGGAAGGAAGGGAGGGGGAGACAAAGAGAGAGAGAAATATGGATGTGAGAGAGAAACATCGATCAGTTGCCCTCCATATGTGCCCCGACTGGGTATTGAACCCGCAACCCAGGTATGTCCCCTGACCAGGAATTGAACTGGCAACCTTTCAGTGCACAGGACAATGCTCAACCAACTGAGCCACTCTGGCCGGGCAGTATTTCATTCTTAAAATAATCCATTGATGTTAGTATCACTAGCTGCATTTTAATGAAGCTTGGAGAGATTAAATAACAAGCTAATAAGTCATTTGATCAGTTTAGAATTCCAAAGACTATGTCCTAAACTCTGTATCCCTTTCTTAATTGCATAAAACACAGTTTATACTATACTATGTGGCATATTTGGTTTGATCACATACTGTTGAGATTGTTGGTTATCCTCTCATGTAAACATTTTACTCCCACTCCTGAAGCTGTGCTATCCAAAGTAGTAGATACTAGGCCCTGACCCAGTAGCTCAGTTGGTTAAAGTGTCGTCTTAATATGCCAGGTTGTGGATTCTATCTCCAGTCAGGGCACATACAAGAAGCAACCAATGAATTCATAAAGAAGCAGAACAACAAGTTGATGTTTCTCTCTCTCAAAAGAAATTTTTGTAGGCATATATGCTTTACCCATGGACACAGACAACAGGGTAGAGAAGGCCAGGGGCAGGGGCTGGGGTGGGCTAGAAGTGGTGATTGGGGGGCCAGGGGGGCATATGTACTACTTTCAACAATAAAGATTTTAAACCTTAAAAGAATAATAAAAATAAATTTAAATGGTAATATTAGCCATATATAACTAGTAAATTATTTTAATTTTAATAAATTTAGCCACTGGTGTGGCTCAATGGTTGACCATCGACCTATGAACCAGGAGGTCATGGTTCAATTCCAGATCGGGGCACATGCCCGGGTTGCAGGCTGGATTCCCAGTGTGGGTCATGCAGGAGGCAGCCAATCAATGATTTTCTCTCATCATTGATGTTTCTGTCTCTCCCTCTCCTTTCCTCTCTGAAATCAATAAAAATATTTTTAAATGTTTTTTAAATTTTAAATAAATTTAAGTGAATTAAATAACATGGAAATCCAGTTCCTCGGTTGCATAGCCACATTTCAAATGCTCAGTAGCCCCATATGGTTAATGCGATCGATCATATGGAACAGAGCAGGTACAGAACGCTTCCTTCACTGTTGGTGGGTGATGAGTCTTTGGAGCCACCCCAGGAGCTGGAGCTGTCTTATCCTCTCCACAAGCAATAGAGGGTATACTCTAAAAAAAAAAAAAAATCATTTATTGTTGAAAGTTCTATCAGACAGCACTGTCCTAGAAAATTGAGATAAAGTCTCTTATATCTTTGATGTCCAATAGAATCTTATGTACAATAGACTCTGAATACATGTTGATTAACAAAGACTACAAAAATAGTGAAAATCAGGTACAAGTTCAAAAAGATGCAGAGAGATGGGCTAGAATGGCCAACTTGTCACCTTACCTATCTTTGGTAGCAAAGGAGAGCAGTGGTGTCTAAAACCCCATCATTTCTTATCTGGACAACTGCAATAGGTTCTGAATGCTTTCTTTACACACACATTTCCCTTGCCATCCACTCACCACTCTGCAATCAGAACTTCTTAAAACACAAATGGAGCCGAAACCGGTTTGGCTCAGTGGATAGAGCGTTGGCCTGCGGACTGAAAGGTCCCAGGTTCAATTCCGGTCAAGGGCATGTACCTGGGTTGTGGGCACCTTCCCAAGTGGGAGATGTGCAGGAGGCAGCTGATCAATGTTTCTCTCTCATCGATGTTTCTAACTCTCTATCTCTCTCCCTTCCTCTCTGTAAAAAATCAATAAAATATGTTTAAAAAAAAAACCACACAAATGGAATCATGTCACTTTCATGTTTAAGGCCCTTCAATGAGTTACCACTGTCCAAAATTCTTAACAGTATCTCCCAGGTCTCCCATCCTCTGACCCTTGCCTACCTACAACCCAGGTACTCCACCTCTCCTTTCCTAGCTTCTGGTCACGCTGGACTTCCTCAAAAATACCATGCTGCCTTGACTCCAGGTTCTACACAGTGGCAATCTTCTGCCAGAAACGGGTGGGTGTATCTCTTCCCTTGCCCATTATCAGACAAGGTTTCCCACCTCCTGCACCTAGATGAGCCATGTATCTGAGCTTTAGGCAATGAAATGCAAGAAGAAATGATGCATGCCCCTTTGTGCTTGGCGCCTAAAACCTTCTAAGAGATTCCCCCTGCCCTTGCTAATCAGAGTAGGGGGGAAGGCTAGAAACCAGTAATTATCAGTTTCACCAAGAATCTCAGGTCCCACTCCAGACCTGTTTGAATCAGAATCTGTTTTTAATAGGATCTTCAGGTGATCTGTAGGTACTGAAATTGGCTTGTAGGCTGCATGCAGAGAGGAGCTAATGGAGATCTGGGAAGAGCCACTGGATGGGAAGATTCAAGAGTTCCCAAGTGACTGTATGGAGCCGAGCCCCTTGCACCAACAGCCCCTTCCTCCTCTGCCTGGCATGAGACTGTGAAGTGAGTGAGAAATAAACCTCTCTTGCCACTCAGATTTGAGGGCCATTTTTTTCCGCATGTAACTTACCTCTGCCTGGAAGTTTATTCTTCCCGCCCAACCCTTCAACTTCTGGTAAATTTATCCTCACCCTTCAGATCTCACCTCACGTTACTGCCTCAGGTGGCCTGCTTTTCCTCCAGAGCTCTCTACTCAGTCCTCCAGACAAAGTCATTTCCGCCACAATAACTACTAACATCCTGTACCTTCGCCTCAAAGCATTAATCACAATGGTAATTACATGAGTAATTGGCCAATTAGTTGTTAATGTTTATTATCCATCTTTAGAGCAGGAAAAATGCCTGTTGCTTTTGTTTATTAACACATCCTCAGCTCCCACCAGTGCCTTAGGCCCGTTTCAATAAATATTTGTCCAGTGATTAAATGAAGAAATGATCTGGCTGAGCTAAATGCTTTGAATTCTGAAAAGCATATATATATATATGTGTGTGTGTATGTATATATATAATGATTTTAGTAGGCAGGCAGAAATAATAGCAAACATTTGTAAAGCAGTTAATAATTACAATTGACTCAACTGGGGCTTGAATTGCACAGGTCCATTTATATGCAGATTTTTTCAATAAATATTCAGTTGGTCCTCCCTATGTACATCCAGGGATCAGCCAACGGCAGATCAAAGACAGTATTTAAAAAATATATGTTCTTTAATTGATTTTAGAAAAGAAGGGAAAGGGAGAGAGAGAGACATCAATGATGAGAATCATTCATTCTCGGACTGTATGCATTGTTCTATGCCACTTTATGTAAGGGCCTTGAGCACCTGTAGGTTTGGGTGTCCATGGGGGTCCTGGAACCCACCCCCATGGATTCCGAGGGATGCATGTGATATGGGAAAATTGGACTGGAACACGCGGTGTTCCCCTGGGCAGGACGGCTTCCCGGGCTCTTTGTCTGGTGGAGTCAAAGAATGAAACCACAGACAAAAGGTGGTATAGCAAAAGGTAGAAATTTATTGAGAAACAAGCACACACTCCCACGTGGGGAGGGGGAAGAGTCCCATTGAATCTCTTTTTTCCATGGCTTATAAAGACTGCAGTATTTTGTGCCTGGATATCCTCTCTGATTGGTCACTATCCCCCTTTGATTTGGTCACTATAGCAACTCCTGAGCTCAAACCTTCTGTCTTTTCCCTAATTGTTTCCCTATTTCCTCTGGTCTTTTTGCTCCCTCTCTGAATGAAGGGCTCCCTTCCCTTTATTCTGCCACTCCCAGCTTCCTTGTCTTATGGAAATGTACCTCCTGTTACTCCCAGCTCCCTTATTTTATGGAAATGTACTCTTTGTAGCTCTGTAGCCCTGTGCTTTTTCCATGGACCCCTTAATTCCTAAAATTCCTAGACCTGTGTATTTCACCCCTAAAAATTCCTTTCACCTGCAGTTAAGTTTTGGGGGAGTCAAAAGTTATATGTGGGTCGAAACCGGTTTGGCTCAGTGGATAGAGCGTCGGCCTGCGGACTGAGGGGTCCCGGGTTCGATTCCGGTAAGGGCATGTACGCTGGTTGCGGGCACACCCCCAGTGGGAGATGTGCAGGAGGCAGCTGGTCGATGTTTCTCTCTCATCGATGTTTCTGGCTCTCTGTCCCTCTCCCTTCCTCTCTGTAAAAAATCAATAAAATATATTTAAAAAAAAAAAAGTTATATGTGGGGCAACAGGCTTGGGTCCCCTCCCTCCTGCAGCAGGGAGCTTTTCTGTAATAAAACTTTACTTTTGCTAAAAATCAAAATAAATTATATGCGGATTTTTTACTGCGCAGGAAAGTGAGGAATGGGAAGGTGGGAGGGATTGGTGCCTCTGGCTCCGAATTGTTGAAGGGTCATCTGTACTATGTGCTCAAGCACTCCTAAGATCCCTATTTAATCACTATAATAGCCCTAAAAGGTAAGTTCTATTATTATGCCAATTTAGGAGTGAGGCAACCGAACTGTCAGAGGAAATGTACCCACAGTCACAGACCTAGTTTTGGCTGCATACATGAATCAAGCTGACTCTAAGAGTCCATGGGCTTAACTCTACGCTACTTACTGCCTTGCTTTTTATTTGTCTTATGCACCTGGGTCTATAGGAGAGGAGTACCATCCTGTCTTTACTGATGAAGATTCAATTGTTGTGAGTGAAGCTTACAAATGTCCCTTCTCTCTTTTTTAAGTTTTATATGTATCCATGAGTCTTATACTAGTATAGTATCTAACCTGTTCTCTTACTGGTCAGTAGGTTAGTGTTTATACTTTGTGTCATCAATTTACTTTTTCACACTTTTCACTCAAGAGAAAAACAAAAGCAGAGAGTATTATTTTTTTCTTTACAGGTATGTATGTGTGTGTATATATATTTGCAATATTTTAAGTCATATAACTCCCTCTAGTGGTAAACAGGTGCAAATTTTTCCAGAACAAAAAAATGGTTTGGGGTTTTTTTTTAAAATAAAACCATGGTGTGCTTGATTTCAAGGTGATATTACCAATCCAGCTTCAGTAAGAAATGCCCTTTCTTTTCTTTCTCTTTTAAGCAGTGGTGAAGGTTTGGTGAGTGTTCACTTTCTTAGGAACATTGCAATCTATTTGAGCGCCAGAGTTAAGAATGTGGGTTGTGCGGGGTTTTACCTGTGCAAATTAAAATGCCGTAGACCCTATGTCAAGACACTAAGTCATTCAATTCGCAAAGGAAACAGCGCATTGTGGAGAATAGAGAGAAGACTAAATAGAGGTGCTGCTTTTCATCTTTTAGAGGAAAAAAGACAGAAACCAGAAATTTAAATAACTGTATAAAATAAAGTGTTTGGCCCCAACCGGTTTGGCTCAGTGGATAGAACGTCGGCCCATGGACTGAAGGGTCCTGGGTTCCATTCCGGTCAAGCGTGTGTACCTCGGTTGCAGACTTGAGACAACCAATTTATGTTTCTCTCTCTGTGTCTCTCCTATCCACTCTCTCTAAAAATCAATGGAAATATAAAAATTATTTAAACAATAATAAAGTGCTCACAGGCTACAATAACCGTGAGAAACTGCACTTCCTCCAGAGGTCCACACTGTCCTTCAGGGTGAGAGCGGGGACCGAGCAGATTGGTGAAACGCCAGCCAGTGCTGTTTGTGTACTTACGTCTGTCTGATGGCAACTAAATGTGTACAACAGGGTTGGCAAACTCAAATACTTGATACTGGCGGAGAGTAAATAAACGAGTGGAGCTTAGAAGTGGGAGAGGCTGTGGCAAACCAGAGCGTGAGTGACTTTTCTGAATATGGTGTGGACAGTGAGTAAATTAAGCTTGGAGAGCTCAGGTGGGGAAGTAGAAGAAACGAAAAGTAGGTTTGTTGTAGGCGGCTGGAATGGCACTGGGTGTTAGACCCATGGGGTCAGACCAAACCTGGGTTCAGCAACCTCGGTACTTGGGTTCTGGGTTCTGGTTAGGAAAGAATTCAGAGCCAAGACCCAAACTGTAAGAGGACATTTATTGGGTAAATCACAGAGGTAATTCCTAGAAGACATGGGCTTAGGAAACAAGTTATACGTAGAGGTAAAGGAAGGGCCCTTGGAGCTTGGGAGTGAGGAAGCTAATGGTAACCTGCCTGGGGGTGGGGAGAGGGGCTTGGAAAGGGAATGGCATGCTCCCAGGAGGGAGAGCACGCTGGGTCCTCTGTCCTAAGGGTTTAAGGGTGGAGCTTTTAGGGGAGGCCCAGGGAAATATTCAGCAGTTTTCCGGGTGTGTCCTTTCATGGTTGTGGTCTCCACTGATTAATGGGCCGGCACCAAAGCAGGGGGTCATTACTCAATGCAGCTGGCCCTGAGGCTGGTTTTGTTGCTTTTTTGGGCCTGGAGTTGACATACTACTTGAAGCCTAGATGTTACTCCAGGGAGGAAAGGTCAGGGGGTCCTGGTCTGAACCCAGTGATATGCTGGGGGCAGGGGGAGGGAGTCACCCTGGGGGTGAGGTCCCACCTTAGTTGATTGGCTATTGCTAGGCACCTGGGGCTTTTCCATCTTGCTAACTTTCTGTGCCTGGGCCATCATCCTTGCTCTGCTCATGTCTATCTTACTTCCTACAACACATTGAGCCCAATTGTAGAGGATCTTGAATGTTGGGCTACAGAATTTTGACTTTATTTTTGAAGGCATTACAGAGCTAGTAAAGTTTTTTAAGCAGGAATTAACACGCTAAAAATAATTTTTGGGAAAGATGGATATGACATCATTTTGTGGGATGGACTGGAGAGAAGGCAGAAAGAGTAGTTAAGAAAGTTGTATGAATCTTTCGAGTGATTAGGGTTCTGTCTCATCTGGGTTCACAGAAACGGGCAGAGAAGATCTGCTGCAGAAGTTTATTAGGGAGTGAACTGCGTGGCTAACAACATTAGTAAAATGCAGTTGTAACCGAGGCCTAGGGTGACCCCAGGGGGAGGGCTGGAGATAGGAGGCCCTTTGGAGGCCAAAATGAGGCAGAGGACCAGGCCTTTGTGCCCTCGGCTGAGCTGAGCACAACTCTCAGAGAAGCATGTGGCCTTGAGCCTTTAGCCACCAGCACTCCAGCAGCTGGGGGATGAGTGCCATGGTTCTGAAGCAGGGCTCTGGGTGGGGCACCACATATCTACTACATTCAAATTAAAAGGATTGAAAATAACACAAAAGAACCTTGGCCAGGTAGCTCAGTTGGTTAGAGCATCCAACTGATACCCCAGGGTGGTGAGTTCAATCCCTAGTCAGGGGACAAATCAATGTTTCTCTTTCTCTCTCATCTCTCCCTCTCCCCTTCACATCTTCTTCCTGTTAAGTTGAAAAGGCTGTCTCTTCTGTCTTCCTGTGCTCCAATCCCATTCCAGCCTGTTAGGATGGTGGTGCTTACAGTAGCCTACCCAGTGAGGACAGTTATTATCTCACAAGACAAGACTTGTATCATCAAGAAACCAAGATGGCGGCATAGGTAAACACCGAAGATTGCTGCCTTGCACAACCACTTCAAAAATACAACTAAAAGATGGAATGGACATCATCCAGAACCACAGGAAGGCTGGCTGAGTGGAAATTCTACAACTAGAAGGAAAGAGAAAAGCATACCAAGACTCAGAGGAGGTGTGGTGCGGAAGTAAAATACAAAGGTGCGGAGGTGCATGCGGAGAGGGCTGGCGGCTGAGGTCACAATTGTCTTTTTCAATCAGGAGGGAGTCTGAGGCTCTGAGCTCCAGTTCCGGGCGAGTCTCTGGGGACCCAGACTCATACGGGAGAAACAGGACTGTCTGGCATGGGTCGGAACTCGAGGGCAGCTTTCTCTTGGAGGCAAACGCAGCGATTGCCAGGGCCTCTGAGGACAGGACTGAGAGCAGCCATACTGCTCGCTCCACCCGCCCTGTTGATCCCCTGGGACCCCGCCCCACCCAAGCCGTGCATGGAGGCTTTTGCTTATGAAAGGCCTGGCCCTTTGTAATCTGAAAAGTACCTAACAAACTGCAGCTGCCCCAAGGCCCCACAGCAACTTGCATTGCTTTACAGTTGGCTTCTGCTGGGTAGCCTCAGGCAGAGGTTAGATTAGCACCTCCTTAGATCCAAGAGCCAGTGTACCCAGTGGTCAGAGTGGGACCATTCAATTACAACCCCGCAGATCCATAAGGGACACACTCAGGGGGCAGACTCAGTGAGCACCAAAGACCCACTGAAGCTAGTCTTGCCCCATAAGGGTGTCTTCAGCACAGAAGTTCTCCCACCGTAGACACAGCTGATTCTCACAGCCAATTGGCCTGGAGGTCAAATCCTTCCAGTGTTACCTACAACAATCAAGGCTTAACTACAACAAGACTGTGCACAAAGCCCACAAGGGGGTGCACCAAGAGTGTCCACCTCTGGTAATTGGGACACTTAGCATAGAAAGCCACTCTATTGACACAGCAAAGCATAAAAAATGCCGAGACAAAGAAACAGGACACAAATGACAGAAATGGAGGAAAGCAAAGTGCTGGATATAGAGTTCAAAACCACACTTTTAAGGTTTTTCAAGAATTTTCTAGAAACCGCCGATAAACTTAATGAGACCCTCAAGAAATCTAATGAAACCCTTGATGTTGTGATAAAGGACCAACTAGAAATTAAGCATACACTGACTGAAATAAAGAATATTATACAGACTCCCAACAGCAGACCAGAGGATCGCAAGAATCAAGTCAAAGATTTGAAATACGAAGAAGCAAAAAATACCCAACCGGAAAAGCAAAATGAAAAAAGAATCCAAAAATACGAAGATAGAGTAAGGAGCCTCTGGGGCAGCTTCAAATGTACCAACATCCGAATTATAGGGGTGCCAGAAGAAGAGAGAGAGCAAGATACTGAAAACCTATTTGAAGAAATAATGACAGAAAACTTCCCCTCCCTGGTGAAAGAAATAGACTTACAAGTCTAGGAAGTGCAGAGAACCCCAAACAAGAGGAACTCAAAGAGAACCACACCAAGACACATCATAATTAAAATGCCAAGAGCAGCCGAAACTGGTTTGGCTCAGTAGATAGAGCGTCGGCCTGCGGACTGAAAGGTCCCGGGTTCGATTCCGGTCAAGGGCATGTACCTGGGTTGCGGGCACATCCCCAGTAGGAGATGTGCAGGAGGCAGCTGATCGATGTTTCTCTCTCATCGATGTTTCTAACTCTCTATCTCTCTCCCTTCCTCTCTGTAAAAAATCAATAAAATATATTTTAAAAAAATAAAAATAAAAAATAAAATGCCAAGAGCAAAAGACAAAGAGAGAATCTTAAAAGCAGCAAGAGAAAGAAAGTCAGTTACCTACAAGGGAGTACCCATACGACTGTCAGCTGATTTCTCAACAGAAACTTTGCAGGCCAGAAGGGAGTGGCAAGAAATATTCAAAGTGATGAATACCAAGAACCTACAACCAAGATTACTTTATCCAGCAAAGCTATCTTTCAGAAGTGAAGGTCAGATAAAGAGCTTCACAGATAAGGAAAAGCTAAAGGAGTTCATCACCACCAAACCAGTATTATATGAAATGCTGAAAGGTATCCTTTAAGAAGAGGAAGAAGAAGAAAAAGGTAAAGATATAAATTATGAACAACAAATACACATCTATCAACAAGTGAATCTAAGAATCAAGTGACTAAATAATCTGGTGAACAGAATGAACTGGTGATTATAATAGAATCAGGGACATAGAAAGGGAATGGACTGACTATTCTTGGGGGGGAAGGGGGTGTGGGGGATGTGGGAAGAGACTGGACAAAAATCGTGCGCCTGTGGATGAGGACAGTGGGTGGGGAGTGAGGGCAGAGGGTGGTGTGGGAACTGGGAGGAGGGGAGTTATGGGGGGGAAAAAGGAACAAATGTAATAATCTGAACAATAAAGATTTAATTAAAAAAAAAAAGACTTGTATCATCGTAGACAGCGCGCTTTCCACATTCTATTCTGTCATCCTCAGAGTGCTGGCGATGTCATTCCTGTGGCCACAGATAGCAGCAGCAGTACCAGGCATCATATGCCCATGACCATATCCAGGAGAGAAGGTTTATGCTTTCTTCCATGTGACTCTCTTTACTTGGAAATCTTATCCTAGAGGTGTCAACCCCTACTTTCCACAAGATCCTACTGGCTGCAAGTGTGGGCTAAAAACAAAATAAAACATGTATCTAGATGTTCTCCTTCTCTGCCAGTAAGAAATAATGGGTGGAGGGGGAGGGGGTGCCGTAAAAAAATATATATATATATTGTTGAGTGGGCTATTAGCACATATGCCATATATCTCATTTTCCTTCCCGTCTTCATAGAAGCCTCCCTCCCGGTTGAGTATTCACTCTCCAAGACTAGCACTTAATTGTTTGCACGTCTCTCCAATCTTTAAAAAGGCTGTCTTTCCCAGTCCAAATCCCTGTCCAGCAAATGCCCTTTCTTTCTTTTTCCCTTTACACTTACTGACGCCCCTACCCTATCTCCCCTCATCCTTCAACCCATTGCCATTCGAGTTCCACACAGAAGAACCCACCAAAACCCCTCTTGCTAAGGTGTTAATCACCTGTATGCTACTAAAAACAATGGACATTTAAGATTTTTCAAATTTGATTTTTAGAGAGAGAGGAAGGAAGAGGGAGAGAGAGAAACATTGATGTGAGAACAAAACATCGATCAGCATGCAACCCTGTCTGGGAACTGAAAAGAAACTCACAACCTTTGGGTGCACAGGATGATGCCCAATCAAGACACCCCGGCCAGCATAGCTGCTTCTCATCCTTTATCATCAAACTTCTCTCCTCTTGGCTTCTTTGGTATCACACTCTCCCATTTTCCTCCACATACACGCCCCCGCCCCCCCTTCCTGAGTCTCTTTATTCTGGTTTATATTATTCTATACAACCCTGTAGATGTTGGTGGTCTTAAGACCTCAATCATATACTCTTATCTCACTGCATGCTCTGTGATAGCATCCTCCAGAGCCTCAATTATCCTCTACATGGAGACAAATCCCAAATTCTATCTCTAGGTAAGAAATGTTTTCTGAGCTCCAAATCTATTATCGCTCTGCATATTTTTTAAAGTATGTTTTCATTGATTTTTAGAGAAAGAGGAAGGGAAAGGGATAGGGAGATAGAAACATTGATGAGAAACAGCATCGATTGGCTGCCTCCTGCACCGCCCTCCTCCACTGGAGATCTGAGCCCGCAACTTGGGCATGTGCCCTGACCCAGAATCTAGCTGGTGACCTCTGTGTTCATGGGTCAATGATCAACCACTGAGCCACACCGGCCAGGCTACCTAGTTAATTAAACATCTCCACTTTAATATCTCTCCAGCACTGTAAACACATGTCTAATATTGAACTCACATCTTCATGAACTCCTCCCCACCAACCTGCCCTTTCTTTAATGTTCCCTACCTCACTGCCACTTCTATACAGTTTCTCAAGACAGAAACCCAATATGTCTTCCTGACTACTCTTTTTAAAAATATATTTTTTTATCGATTTCAGAGAGGAAGAGAGAGAGAGAGATAGAAACATCAATGATGAGAGAGAATCATCATTGATTGGTTGCCTCCTGTATGTCCTCTACTGGGGATCGAGCCCGCAATCCAGGTATGTGCCCTTGATCAGAATTGAACCCAGGACCCTTCAGTCCACAGGTGGACACTCTATCCACTGAGCAAAACGAGCTAGGCCTTCCTGACTGCTCTTTCCTCAAATTCCATGCCTAATCAATCAACAAAACCTGTTCAGTCTGCTTCCAAACTATCAAAAGTACCCACTTCTCCACTTCCCTTATACATAGACAATAGTCTCTTAACCGCTCTCTTCACATTCACCCATTCCACTTCCACTCCAATCCATTTAAATTACAGCACAGCTGCACATTGAAGACACAGGTCTTATATGTAACTAGAGGCCTGGTGCACAAAAATTTGTGCACTCGGGGGGCGGGGGGAGAGGGGGTCCCCCAGCCCGGCCTGTGCCCTCTAGCAGTCTGGGACCCCTTGGGAGATAACGACCTGCTGGCTTAGGCCTGCTCCCGGGTGGCAGAAGGCAGACCCAATCCCTAAGTGCAGCCCCTGGTCAGGCTCAGAGCAGGGCCAATTGGGGAGTTGGGGCGCCGCCCCGTCATGCACAGAGCAGGGTGGATCGGGAGGTTGCGATGCCACCCTCAGTCATGCTCAGGGTAGGGCCGATTGGGGGGTTGGGGCACCGCCCCTGTCACACTCAAGGCAGGGTCGATGGGGAGGTTTTGGCGCCACCCCCTGTCACGCACAGAGCAGGGCCAATCAGGGGGTTGGGGCGCTGCCCCCTGTCACTCACAGAGCAGGGCCCATCAGGGGGTTGGGGCGCTGCCCCCTGTCACTCAAAGAGCAGGGCCCATCAGGAGGGTCGGGGGTTCGTACCCTGTCACTCACAGAGCAGGGCCGATCAGGGGGTTGAGGAGCTCCTCCCTGTCACTCACAGAGTAGGGCCAATAGGGGAGTTGGGGCACCGCCCCCTGTCACACACAGAGCAAGGCCCGTGGAGGGGGGTTGGGGCGCCACCCTCTATCACCCACAGAGCAGGGCCGATCAGGGGGTTGGGACGCCGCCACTGTCACACTTGGGGCAGGGCCGATGGAGAGGTTATGGCTCTACCCTGTCACACACAGAGCAGGGCCCGTGGGGGGGTGGTGGGGATTGGGGCGCTGCATCCTGTCATACACAGAGCAGGGCCGATCAGGGGGTTGGTGTGTTGCACCCTGTCAAACACAGAGCCGCAGGGCAATCAGGGGATTGGGGAGCTCCCCCCTATCAGGCACAGAGCAGGGCTGATCAGGGGGTTGGGGTGCCTTCCCCTGTCACGAACAGAGCAGGGCGGATAGGGAGGTTGTGGCCCCGCCCCCTGTCACACACAGAGCCGCAGGGTGATCAGGGGGTTTGGGCGCTGCCCCCTGTCACGCTGATCCCGGTGCCGGGAGGCATATTACCCTTTTACTATATAGGATAGAGGCCTGGTGCATGGGTGGGGGCCGGCTGGTTTGCCCTGAAGGGTGTCCTGGATCAGGGTGGGGGTCCCCACTGGGGTGCCTGGCCAGTCTGGGAGAGGGGCTGAGGGCTGTTTTCCGGAAGCGAGTGACTGAAGCTTCCAACCGCTCCTTGTTTTCTTTTTTTTTTTTTATTCTGGGCCACCTTTAGCTCTGAGGCCTCGCTGCTGAAAACATCGATACAAAGTTTCAGTCCACTGGCTTTCAGTCAGGCTGGTTTCTGGTGTTTTGTTTAGCTTATTTGCAACATAGTATATAGTTGCTTAGAGTTGCAGCTGAGAGGCTGGCAAGTGAGGCGGGGAACGTTGGAGTCTGCAGCAAGCAAGCCTCATGCTCGCTTCAGTGCCTGGCTGCCGGCCGCCATCTTGGCTGACAGTTAATTTGCATATACTCACTGATTAGCCAATGAAAAGGGTAGCGGTCGTACGCTAATTACCATGTTTCTCTTTTATTAGTGTAGATGCCTCCATTGTGTTTAAAGCTCAATGGCTTTCTACAGATTTTAGAAAACTATCTGTAACTCTTAACATGACTTCCAAGTCCCTGTATGATCTAATCCTTGCTTATCTTTCCAGCCTCGTTTACACTACACTCCCCTTTCTATGTTCTAGCTGCACTGGACTTTTCCCCATTTTTCAGTGTACTGTTCTCACGTGCTCCACAGCCTTTTCATCAGTGATGGCGAACCTATGACACGTGTGTCAGAGGTGACACGCGAACTCATTTTTTTGGTTGATTTTTCTTTGTTAAATGGCATTTAAATATATAAAATAAATATCAAAAATATAAGTCTTCCTTTTACTATGGTTGCAAATATCAAAAAATTTCTATATGTGACAGGGCACCAGAGTTAAGTTAGGGTTTTTCAAAATGCTGACACGCCGAGCTCAAAAGATTCCCCATCACTGCTTTACATTGTTGTTTCTTCCACCCGGAACAGTCTTCTCCTTCGCCTATCTACATTTCTCCTGGCGTGTCATTTTCTCAGAAGCCTTTCCCACCCCCACTCTCCATGTTAGGTCGCATTATCGCGCCTCTGAAGCACTCAAAATGACCCCTCTTGTGGCTGTCATCATCATTCACAATCACTTGTTCCATGCCTGCCTTCCTCTTTAGAACAGTCTGAAGTCACAAAAGGAGGACCTTTGATTGCCTCACTTCATTATCAGTGCCAAGTACAATGCCTACCTCATAGTAGGAGAGCAATAAACATTTGATGAATGAATGAAAGGCTATGATTCTTAAATACAGTTAAGGAATAATTAAAACATTAGGAATAATTAAAATAATTGCTCTACTGAAAGAATATATAGGTTGATCAAATTTTAAGAAATCCACTTAAAAAGTTGATGTTGAAGACTAACTGTAATTCTTCCTGAGGAAAGGTGTCCTGTACAGGCAGCAGCTGTCTATAATCAGTTTATAGTAATTCTATGTGAAAGACCTGATTGGAAAAAGTAAATAAAAATTGAAGTGCAATCTGTTAGCTGTTTTTAGGCTATTTATTTGCAGGAAAGGGAACGTTTCAGATGTAGCATCTCCTTAATCTTGCAAAGATTATCAAATGGTTGTACTGCTACAGAAGATATTTAATTGATGTAGAATGTATAATGTGATAGCATATGCAACTTTAAATAAACCATACAAGACTTTAGCTAGTAGTTATTAGAGACCATGCCAATTTCATGAAATTATTAAATATGGAACAGTTTTCATTTTAATGGCACCAACCACAAAATGTCATATCTTTTTAAAAAATATATTTTTATTTTTATTGATTTCAGAGAGGAAGGGGGAGGGAGAGAGATAGAACATCAGTGATGAGAGAGAATCATTGATCGGCTGCCTCCTGCATGCTGCCTACTGGGGACTGAGCCCACAACCCGGGCATGTTTCCTTGACCAGAATTGGAATTGAACCCGGGATCCTTCAGTCCGCAGGCCAATGCTCTATCCACTGAGCCAAACCAGCTAGGGTGCCATATCTTTTTTTTTAAAAGGCAGGTTGGATTGTTGTTGATATTTGTTTATTTATTTATTTTTAATCCTCACCCAAGGAAGGATATTTTTCCATTGATTTTTAGAGAGAGTGGAAGGGGGGCAGAAGAGAGAGAGAGATGAGAGAGAGAGAGAGATGAGAGAGACACCTCGATTGGTTGCCCCAACTAAGGTATGTGCCCTTGACAGGAATCAAACCCTTTAGTCCATGGGCCCACGCTCTAACCACTGAGCAGCCAGCTAGGGCTAAAGTGCCATGCCTTGATCATAAAACACTCTTACATAAAATTGTAAACAAAATCATGATCTATTCTTCTTTTTCATATTACCATGGAAAGTAGTTGAAAAATAAATCATTATTTAGAAAGCAGCCATAGAAAGTATAGCTAGTTGTTTTTCGGTTGTGTAATGCTCTAGTCCAGTGATGGCGAACCTTTTGAGCTCTGCATGTCAGCATTTTGAAAAACCCTAACTTAACTCTGGTGCTGTGTCACATATAGAAATATTTTGATATTTGCAACCATAGTAAAAGAAAGAATTATATTTTTGATATTTATTTTATATATTTAAATGCCATTTAACAAAGAAAAATCAACCAAAAAAATGAGTTCGCGTGTCATAGGTTTGCCATCGCTGCTCTAGTCATTGACTAGGAAATTGCTCCGGCTTCCATTCGAGGTACACGGGCTGTATGGTATTGTAAAGCCCGGGACGCAAGCCGCTGTCACAAAGAACCAAGAGACGCTTCTCATGCAAAAGGCAAAGGGTTTATTTAGCTACCAACATGTTGGGGCTTACAGCTTACTCTGAACGCAGCAGAGCAGCGGCTGTCAGCCCTGACTAAGAGTTTAAGCACAGGTTATATACCCCTCTAGCAAACGGGGGAAGCAAACGGGGGGAGCAAGGGGGTCACTCTTCTGGGAATCTTGACGCCGTTGTGAATTAATGCCTGTCTAGTTTCTTATCAAGTTGCTTGTTTTTTAGTTTACTCCCGGGCTGTGGCCATCTCCCGTAACCTCCCTGGCTGCAGCTGTTTCCCATAAAAGTTGATTGTTTCATCTCCCCCTTCTGACCTTCCTGATTGCCCTGGTGCCGTAAAATGTAACACTCTGGTAACACTCTGGTGCCGTTTGTTCCTTTTCTGACCTCTCTGACCTGATTATATTGGCGCCTCTCAGTATGACAGAGGTGACTGTGATGGTTTTTTATCCTGTCTTTTCTTCAAGGTTGGGATGGTAAAGTTCAGAAATCAAAGCTTCTCACTGAGCCCCTACAAAACCAATTTAGCTTCATACCCATCCCACAAAGGCCACTAATAGCAACAGAGAATTACATCGTCCCCTACTAAGCAGTATTCCGTTTGGAGTGGGGACTACTTCCTCCACATTAAGTTCTCAAGGGACAAGGGCAAAGCATCAGTGACACCCCTGTCTCTCCTCCCCTTTAGAGATTAAGCAGCTCTCACTGCTGGGTCCCCATAACCGTGCCGGGAAACCGCGGAAGGAGAACAAGCCTAGGAAGACTACAATTCCCATCATGCCTCATGTAGGCGCCGCCCACTACTGTAGCAGTTTAGTCATCCTTTCCGCGGGCTCCT
This sequence comes from Myotis yumanensis, assembly GCF_028538775.1. Classification (NCBI taxonomy): domain Eukaryota; kingdom Metazoa; phylum Chordata; class Mammalia; order Chiroptera; family Vespertilionidae; genus Myotis; species Myotis yumanensis. The sequence goes on along the minus strand of NW_027223759.1, from coordinate 75,403,199 downwards.
TCCACTTTCGGGACTGCCGGGCCTCAGGCCCAGCGGGCGCGCGCACGCGCCAACTAGCCAACCAGAAGAGGCAATGGGACTCCATGCCAACAGCGACGTGTGGCATCACGTGACGCCACGCGCTCCCCGCCCGCGCGTTGGCGCGCGTCCCAGAAGACCGCTGAGTGTGCGCGTCCCTGCGGAGCCGGAGGCGGGGGGCGGGCCAGCTGGGGCTGCCGGGGCCGCGGGGTCCGGCGAAGGGGAGGGCGGGGCCAGCTCCTGTCCGTGAAGGCAGCACTTCCAACGAGCACGGAGGACCAGGCCAGAGTGGAGAGATGCTGTGGTTCCAGGGCGCCATTCCGGCCGCCATCGCGTCGGCCAAGAGGAGCGGCGCGGTCTTCGTGGTGTTCGTGGCAGGTGAAGGGGCGGGGGCCCGAAATAGGGCCGGACACCTCTCGGGCCTACCTCCCACCCCGGGCCCTCACGGCCTCTGCGCCGGGGCTGCCCGTCCCTCGGCGTTCAGCGGCACCCCGCCCGTTCGGGGCACGGCGGGCCTGGCCCCCACCGCCCTGGCGGGAGGCCCCGTCCCAGCCTCGCCCCCGAGCGCTGGGGCCGTCGACCCCTCTCCGCCCCAGGCGAGGAGGCGCGCGAGCGGCCCAGCCCCGTAGCTCCCCGCCCAGCCTCTCGCCCGCCTCCCGGGGGCCGGCGCCACAGACCCCCGTCTCCTCCCGGACGCCCCCTCAGGGCTCTGTGTCCCGGGGGACCCGCTTCGGATGCCGTCAGGCCCGAGCGCAGTTCCCGGTGTCGGTGGGTACGGCCAGGCCCTTAGGCCGGCAGCCGGGCCGGCAGTTCGGTGCCGACTGTCGGCGGAAAGCTGTGTCATCGACAACAACAAAGAGAGACCACCTGGCGGGCGCGCTCGTCGGCGTCCCGTGTTCCTCAGACGCAGACTGTGGGGCTGGACACCGAGGCTTGGCTTTTAAAAATGATAGCGGGGGAGGTCTCATGTGCGCTAATTGCCTTGTTGCAAGTCCATTTATTCGTTTGTTTATTTTTAACCATGTGTTTAGGAGTAGACGCTCAGTTCTTGGTTCTTTTTCTTTTTTTTGTTGTCTTTCTTGTCCAATGGCTACAATTTCCAGAATGTGTATTAACTCACTCACCCCGGGTTGCTCTGGGTTAATGTGCTCCGCATTTTATTACTCCCCTATTTTATTACTGAAATCTTCTAGATTTACCGTAAACCTATGCCTCTGGCGAGTTGCGATTCTCATTACATGAACCAAATCAGTGTCTGTGGCTGCTGCTCATTGGAAGTGTATTATTTCACCTATTTGTGTTTAATAACGTTTTCCTCATTATTAACTCATGACTCCTGGGCGACTGCGTAATAGCTCTGTTGCTTTATGCACTGCAGTGAGAACATGTAGATGAAGTGTGAGTTGCAGTTAACATTAAACGTGAAATTTATAATTGTTTTGTTATGCTAGATTTATAGGTAAATTTCTAATGTTAATTTAGAAGAGTTCGAGTAGTTCATATTCTCTTACGCTGTCTCACAGTTTATATTTCACATCAAATACCAGCTGTCATCCTGTAAGGGAAAAAAGGTAGATTAAAAGGAAAAGTGAAATGATAAGATACTATGCTTATTAAGAGTGCAATAATAGTTTTATGACATTTTAAGTTGTGTTCTTTCCATAAAGTCTCTGTTGATTCTTGTGGTAGGTAGAGTCAGGTTTTATTATCTTCTTTTATAGATGAGGAAACTTACGTACACAGTGGTTAAGTACATGCACGCACCAAGGTCACAAAAAGGATTTACATATTGTCTTGACAAAATATTTTTTTTTTAGCAGCTTAAAAAGGAAGTGGTTTTTGTTGTTTGTTTCTTAAGAAAAAAAAACTGAACAATTCTAGACTTGATGTGATTATTGAAATTGGTGTAGCAATAAGGAAACCTAGGATTATGGTAGTCATGGTTTTAAACAAAAAACACAATTGATGGTGTCTGAATGTTCCTAGAAGGCACTTTTGGGCTAATCAATTAATTTGAAAGAAATATTGCTAGATTTAATTAACAAACATTTGAAAATCCATTTGGAAACAGTAGCGCTAATTATTATAATAATAAAATAAAGTTACAGGTTTTGGGGGCTTTGTGTGTATATAATTTTCCCTTTTCCATTAATTTTTTACTGATGAGCATGTATTCTATGCTTTTAGAATATCAATGACTGTTGAATATTTGCAGGAATACCATTAGCAGTCTGTCAGAGTCTGTCCCTTGACCCTTTCACGATACTGTTGGCTTTTCTAGCATTTTAGGTAAGATTAGTGTCCTTTTAGGAGTTTGTAGACATTACTCTCATGAACTGCCTAGACCAGTGGTCGGCTAACTCATTAGTCAACAGAGCCAAATATCAACAGTATAACGATTGAAATTTCTTTTGAGAGCCAAATTTTTTAAACTTAAACTGTATAGGTAGGTACATGGTTATTAACTTAATTAGGTTACTCCTAAGCTGGCCTTTGCTAAAAACGTCCTCAATCTGACTGAGGTACGTTCGCTGAGGTCGACCCCTTCCAACTCTCCTATCCACACTCGTCTTGTATACTTGTTTGGTCTATCTCCTTTCCGAAATCGGACTTATGCGCATGAGCCACGAAGTTTCAATCACACTGTACGTGCGCGCCCGCACGTGGTATTTTGTGGAAGAGCCACACTCAAGGGGCCAAAGAGCCGCATGTGGCTCGTGAGCCGCAGTTTGCTGACCACTGGCCTAGACCTTTGTTCATAACTCTGAAGCATACAGCCAGAATTCATGATTACCTTAGATCTGAGACTTCAACAATAATACATTAACTCAGTAGAAAACTTAAAAATCTTTATAGCTGGAAGGAATAGTCTTAAGGGTAACTTTGGTTGATGTAACTACTCAAGTGGGAAACATTTTAGGCAAGTTGTTTAGTGAATTTTTCATGTATGAATTAAAGAATATTAAAAGATTGATGTTAGGAGACTGGAGAGATTACTACTAGTTCAGCCAACAAATTAACAAGGACTTTCAAAGTATTATAGCTTTGTAAATTGAAAGAAGGAAAACTGGGCCTGGGCCAGGTAGCTCATTTGGTTAGAGTAACCTACCCCAATATGCCAAGGTTGTGGTTCAATCTCCTATCAGGGCATATACAAGAATCAACCAATGAATGCATAAATAAGTAGAACAACAAATCAGTGTTTCTCTTTCTTTCCCTGCCTCTCTTTCCCCCTTTCCTCTCTCTCTCAAATCATATTTTTTAAAAAAATATATGTATTTTTATTTTATTTTATTTTTTAATTTAAATCTTTATTGTTCAGATTATTACATTTGTTCCTCTTTTTTCCCCCCCATAACTCCCCTCCTTCCAGCTCCCACACCACCCTCCGCCCTCACTCCCCACCCACTGTCCTCATCCATAGGTGCACGATTTTTGTCCAGTCTCTTCCCGCATCTCCCACACCCCTTCCCCCCCCCCCCAAGAATAGTCAGTCCATTCCCTTTCTATGTCCCTGATTCTATTATAATCACCAGTTCATTCTGTTCCTCAGATTATTTATTCACTTGATTCTTAGATTCATTTGTTGATAGATGCATGTTTGTTGTTCATAATTTGTATCTTTACCTTTTTCTTCTTCTTCCTCTTCTTAAAGGATACCTTTCAACATTTCATATAATACTGGTTTGGTGGTGATGAACTCCTTTAGCTTTTCCTTATCTGTGAAGCTCTTTATCTGACCTTCACTTCTGAATGATAGCTTTGCTGGATAAAGTAATCTTGGTTGTAGGTTCTTGGCATTCATCACTTTGAATATTTCTTGCCACTCCCTTCTGGCCTGCAAAGTTTCTGTTGAGAAATCAGCTGACAGTCGTAAGGGTACTCCCTTATAGGTAACTGACTTTTTTTCTCTTGCTGCTTTTAAGATTCTCTCTTTGTCTTTTGCTCTTGGCATTTTAATTATGATGTGTCTTGGTGTGGTCCTCTTTGGATTCCTTTTGTTTGGGGTTCTCTGTGCTTCCTGGATCTGTAAGTCTATTTCTTTCACCAGGTGGGGGAAGTTTTCTGTCATTATTTCTTCAAATAGGTTTTCAATATTTTGCTCTCTCTCGTCTTCTGGTACCCCTATAATTCTGATGTTGGTATGTTTGAAGCTGCCCCAGAGGCTCCTTACACTATCTTCGTATTTTCGGATTCTTTTTTCATTTTGCTTTTCCGGTTGGGTGTTTTTTGCTTCTTCGCATTTCAAATCTTTGACTTGATTCTTGCGCTCCTCTGGTCTGCTGTTGGGAGTCTGTATAATATTCTTTATTTCAGTCCGTGTATGCTTAATTTCTAGTTGGTTCTTTATCACAGCATCGAGGGTCTCATTAGATTTCTTGTAGATCTCAATAAGTTTATCGGCGGCTTCTAGACAGTTCTTGAGAGACCTCAAAAGTGTAGTTCTGAACTCAATATCCTCCCTTGATAGTTTTGTCCTGTTTCTTTGTCTCCGCATTTTTTACGCTTTCTTGGTGCACCCCCTAGTGGTCTTTGTACGCAGTCTTGTTGTAGTTAAGCCTTGATTGTTGTAGTAATACTAGAGGGATTTGACCTCCAGGCCGACTGACTGTGAGAATCAGCTGTGTCTGCAGTGGGAAAACTTCTGTCCTCTGTGGAGGTGCTAATCTAGCCTTTGCCTGAGGCTATCCGGCAAATGGCTTTGTGCGGGGGGGCTTGGGCAGGGCGGGTCGCAGGGGGTCAACAGGGCGGGCGGAGGGAGCAGTTATGGCTGCTCTCAGTCCTGTTCCCAGAGGCTCTGCTTCTCAGAATCCCAGCACCTGCTGCAAACCTCGGAGAGAAAGCTGCCCTGGCATTCCGACCCATGCCAGACAATCCCGCTTCTCCTGTTTGAGTCTGAGTCCCTAGGGACTCGACCGGATCAGGAGCTCAGAGTCTGAGACTCCCTCCTGATTGAAAACGACAACCGCGCCCTCAGCCACCAGCCCGCTCCACGTGCACCTCCGTACCTTTGTATTTTCCACACTGCGCCTCCTCTGAGCCTTGGTATGCTGTTTTCTTTCCTTCTAGTTGAAGAATCTCTCCTCAGCCAGCCTTCCTGTAGTTCTGGGTGGTGTCTGTTCCGTCTTTTAGTTGTATTTTTGAAGTGGTTGTTCGAGGCAGCAAACTCCGGTGTTTACCTATGCCACCATCTTGGTTTCTCCCTCTATATTTTTAAATGTATTTTAATTTATTTCAGAGAGGAAGGGAGAGGGAGAGAGATAGAAACATCAATGATGAGAGAGAATCATTGATTGGCTGCCTTCTGCATGCCCCCTACTGGGGACCGAGCCTGAAACCTGGGCATGTGCCACTGGCCAAAATCGAACTCTGGCCAGAATCAAACCCAGAACCATTCATTCCACAGGGTGATGCTCTATCGGCTGAGCCAAACTGGCTAGGGCCTCAAATCAATGTTTTTTAAAAAGTGAAAAAGATTTTGATTCTGTTCTTGGGAAGGTAGAATAATTTGACAAGGATCCTGAAGCTGAGGTGTCAGTTCATTGACTAGTGAGCTAAAATTTCCTTGACAAATACTGTTTACTGCCTTTTTGGGTTAAAATAGATGGAGGTTTTCTAAGTTGGAATTGCTGGCTCTACTAGGGTCTGCAATTCTTTACTTCTGAGTTTGTACTGTTCTCTTTAAGTACCTTTACTTTGGCCCGGTTGGTGTTCAATGGTTGAGCAGTGACCCATGAACCAGGTCATGGTTTGATTCCCCGTCAGGGCACATGCCCGGGTGTGTGCTTGGTCCCCAGTAGGGGTCATGCAGGAGGTAGCCGATTGATGATTTTTTTTATCATCATTGATGTTTGTATCACTCCTCCCTTCTTCTCTGAAATCAATAAAAAAAAATTTTAAAGTACCTTTACTTTGGATATTGCTGATACTACCAGGGAGACAGTGCTTTTTCATTAAAATCTTAGGCCCATTTAACTCCTTAGCATAGTTCATAATGTAATTAAAACTAAGAAACTAAAGATTTGAAGTTGGCAATTAATAATCCTATTCAGTAACAGCTGCTGCTGCTACTAGACTGAGTCATGGACAGATTTTGTTAGTGGGGAGGTGACATCTGGTACAACATAAATAAAAGAGCGCAAAGCATCAACCTCAGAAGTAGCAGATCCTACTTAACATGCTACCTACTTAACAACCCCCTTGGATGCCTCATAGGATTCTCAAGCCTAAAAGTATATTTACTGCCTGAACCTGTTTTCTCTCCCCCATTGTGCTGCTACCTCTAAGTAAATGGTACTGCCGTACATCCTGTTGAATAAACCCCTACTCTTAACTCTTCAGTCTTACCTTGTCTTGTGCTCCCTATTCATCATACCACCTATCATACAGGACTTTCACTACACCTGAATTCCTAAATTCCTCCTGCTCAGTGAACTCTTCTGGCTCTTGGCTTGGCTCAGCTCTTTTATCCTTTAAGTCGTATCTTTTTTGTTGTTAATCTCACTTGAGGATAGTTGCCTTCCATTGATTTTTAGAGATAGTGGAAGGGAAGGAAGGAGAAGGGGGGGAGAGAAACATCAATGAGAGAGGGACACATCGATTGGTTGCCTCCACACAGGTCCACTGGGGCTGGGGATTGAACCTACAACCCAGGTACGTGCCCTTCACTGGGAATCGAACCAGACCCTTTGGTGTGTGGGCTGATGCTCTAACCACTGAGACCGCCGGCCAGGGCAAGTCTTACCTTAAATGTCACCATAGAGAGGGCTTCCCTGACCAGTATAAGGAGGTCTCATTATCTTCTCTAATAGTTGGGTTCTTTTCTCACAACATTTATTATTTAACTAGAGGCCGGGTGCACGAAATTCATGCACTTGGGGGGGGCATCTCTCAGCCCGGCCTGCGCCCTCTTGCAGTCTGGGAACCCTTGGGGGATGTCCAACTGACGGCTTAGGCCCGGTCCTAAGCAGTCAGTCGGACATCCTTGGTGCTGCTGTAGAGGTGGGAGAGGTTCCCGCCACCACCACTGCACTCGCCAGCTTTGAGCCCAGCTTCTGGCTGAGCAGCACTCCCCCAGGGGGAGAGCACTGACCATCAGGGGACAGCTCCTGGGTTGAGCATCTGCCCCCTGCTGGTCATCACACATCATAGCGAGCAGTTGAGTGGCCTTAGCATATTACGCTTTGATTGGTTGAATGGCCAACTGGACGAGAGAGAATCATTGATGTTTCTATCTCTCTTTCCCTCTCCGGACACTTAGCATATTAGGCTTTTATTATGTAGGATTACTAGAGTCTCAGTGCACGAATTTATGCATGGATGGGGTCTGGCCGGCCCAGGCTGATTGGGCCAGGCTGGCCAGGGGGAGGGGCCAAGGGTGGTTGGCCAGCTGGCCCCGCCCCCTGGTCCTGGTTGAATTCCAGTCAAACTCCTGGTTAGGGGACAATTTGCATATTAGCCTTTTATTATATAGGATAGGATTTGTAGTTATTCTAAACAAATACCTTTTTCTGTACCATTATATTTTAATTTCCACCGAGGGCAGACAGTGTTTAATTTGTTTTATTTATTTACTTATATATATTTTTATTTGTTTCATAGTGGAAGAGAGAGGGAAAGAGAGATAGAAACATCAATGATGAGAGAGAATCATTGATCGCCTGCCTCCTGCATGCCCATACTGGGGATCAAGCCCTCAACCCAGGCATGTGCCCTGACTGGAAATTGAACCTCGACCAACTGGTTCATAGGTAGACAACCACTGAGGCAAGCTGACTGGGCTTGTTTTATATTTAGTTTATAGCCCAATACCTAGCACACAATAAATGTGGAATAAAACAGTGAATGTATGAAAGAATGAATGAAAAGGGCCCCTCATGCCTCACAGTCTTCTCTAAGAAGTGTTTGTAGTGAGAATGCCATTGATTTGGAATTTTACATCTCTCTATAGCCTATAGTGGCTCCCCCACCCCCCCACAGTTTCTTAAGAGGTGCTCAAAATGATGTCACAACAAATGATACTTTTCCCATCTGCTGCTTCAACCTTTTATTTTTTTCACACCCACACTTGCTATTTATATAGTCTTCTTACTGGGAATAAATGGTAAAGAATTCACAAATATCACCATCTAAGCACCAGTTTCAAATTAAACATCACCCTTCAGCTTGCAAAATAATTTCTTTATAAGTAAGCAGAAGAAACATGTCAGTTGTTCTTTCTTCCTGGAGAAATTGGCAGGATGACGGCATCCTATTCTCTGTGTTAAATTTGAGAGGGGGGGAAAAAAAGAAAAGCAGCCTTTTGCAACCCAAATCATGGAGGTAAAGCGTAGAGGAGGGATATCTGCATTTCAAGGTTATGGAAAGCAGTTGGATAAAAGAAGCAGAACTCCTCACCCCAGGAGACAACACAAATATTTGCCAAATCCTGAGTTTAGAATTTTTTCTTTTCGAGATGAATATTATAAAAGCACCTAAAAGTCAAGGAAAATGTTCTTCCTCGCATGAACCAGCAACAGCGCTGGATTGGCCAGAAGCTGGCCCGCCGCCCACCCGGCGCAAAGGCTGGCTTGCCGCAGAACGCTTCAGTCTGCCATCTCTGATCCTTCAGAAGTCGTGCTTCAACATTTTGGTCTTGTGTGTATATGTGGATACAGTAAAGTCCCTGTTTATTTTTTTTTCCATGGCCAGATTTCTCAAGCCCCTTTTCCTGATATTCCTGAGTTTCTTCTCACACAAAATCCTATATGATAAAAACCTAATAAGCTGTGTCCAACCGTTTGTTCAACCATTCGACTAGTTGTTATGACGCATACTGACCACCAGAGGCAGACGCTCTGACCAGTAGGTTAGCTTGCTGATGGGTTCTGGCCAATCAGGACTGGGCAAGATGAGCCAGACATGCCCCGGAGCCCTCCCACAGTCCCTTCCCAGCCCCAATTGTGCACCAGTGGGGTCCCTCAGCCTGGCCTGTGCCCTCTCACAGTCCAGAACCCTTTGGGGGATGTGGGAGACCTGGTTTCAGCCCGATCCCCATGGGCCAGGCTGAGGGACCCCACCAGTGCACAAATCTGTGCACCGGGCCTCTAGTATACTCATAAGTGCAGCATTAGTAAAGTATGATAAATATCTAAGATACTTACTGTACCAAAAACTTACCTATTTATTCTGCAAAATAGTTATTGAAAGTCTGCTATACGCCACCTACTTATATGCCAGGTTTTGTTGTAGGCATTTGAGTTATTACATATTAAGTAAAAATGAAAACTATCCTTGCCCTTCTGGAGCCTGCATTCTCATGGAAGATATAGACAATAAACAGTAAACACAAGGTATAAAAAAAATACTCTATTAAAAGGTGATATATGTTATAGAAAAAAACACATGAAATAAGGAATCTTTGGGAATATCTGAAGGGTGTATGATTTTATTAAAGTGGTGATTAGGAAAGGCTTTATTGAGAAGATAGTATTTGAGCAAGGACATATGGTAGTTGATAGTTAACTATGTAGATACTGGGGGAAGAACATTCTAGGCAGAGGAAACAACTAGTACCAAGACCTTAAAATGAGAGTGTCTTTCATAATTTGAGGAATAGAGAGGAAAGGAATAGCAAGAAAGTAAAAGGAAATAAGGACAGAGAGGTAACTGGACTTTTGTAAGGACTTTGGCTTATACTTTGAGGGAAAATAGGGAGCTATTGTAGGATTTTGAGCAGAGGGTTGATGTAATCTGAAAGTTTAAGGAAAGTTGCTATGTTAAGAATAGACTGAGCAGGGAAACCAATTAGGAGGGTATTGCAATAATCTATGTGAGATGTGGTAGCCTAAGTCAGGGTGGTAGCAGTGAGTGTGGTAAGAGATAATTACGTTCTGGATATATAGTTGACCCTTGAACAGCATGGGTCCCTTTATACATGGTGTTTTTTCAATAAATACATAGAGTTAAAAGTTACATGCAGGTTTTTGGCTGTGGCGGGGGGTGGGATTGGGGGGATGAGGGGAGGGCTTGCGCTCCTAACCTCTGTGTTCAAGGGTCAACTATTTGGAGATGAATCACTGAAGTCAATGGTAACTGAAGTTTTAGCCTGAGACCTGAAAGGATGGACTTACCATGAACAGATAACTGAGATGGGGAAGGCTAATAAATTGGGTGGTGGTGATGAAAGCAGCTTACAAAAGAGCAGGTGTAGAATGATCTCATTTTTGTAAAATGAAAAATTTAGCCTGAAAACGTTTTTTTTTAATCTGTAAATTGGCAAAAGTTGCTCACTTTTTAAGTGCTTAGCTTTGCTAATGTCAGAAATATTTTTCAGTGACCTGCTCAAGTAAGTTTCCCTCTGTCCAGCCATAAGTGGTTATGTTAATTGAAATGGAAATAATCTCTTGATAGGTAAAACTTTTAAAATTTTGTCATTGGGGTATAACATACAGTATATTAGGTGAGATATATTAAGTGAAACAGCTTCATGGAGTTTTGCATATGAGTACACTTGTGTAACTGTCATCCAGATAAGATACAAACATTTTCAGCAGCCCAGATTTCTTCATGTTCTTTTCCTAGCACCTCCACCATAGATTAGTTTTGGGTCAGCATAACTTTTATGATTAGCATACCTATAAGAAAAAGCAAGTCCAAGACTACAAACAGACTTGTACCTCTATCTACCTTGGAGGAATTTTGGAGAATAAATGTTGTGAAGGATATTGAACTCAACAGAAAGGTGCTACATAAAGGAGGAGTAATTTACCTTTATATCTAAAGTCATGTTGAAAAGCCAAAATAGTCACTACATTTGTACCCATGGTTTGTAATTATTGTAGATACAAAATGGCAATATTGTGCTTTTTAATAACAAATGCATAGTCATACTGTTTATTTGATGGAAAAATTCAGTTTTCAAATTTGGAGGAAAACAATATTTGTTGGATTATATTTTGTTTGCAATCCCAGATTTCCGGGGGAAAAGAATCAGCAGATACTGGCTTTATGTAATAAGAATCCTTGAAATGTTTTATAGGTGATGATGAGCAGTCTACACAGATGGCTGCAAGTTGGGAAGATGAGAAAGTGTCGGAAGCATCTTCAAACAGTTTTGTTGCTATTAAAATCGATACCAAAAGGTTTGCTTAATGTTTTAATCTTTCCGGGTTTTTAAAAAAATATGCTTTTATTGATTTTTTAGAGAAAAGGAGAGGGATAGAGAGATAGAAACATTGATGAGAGAATCCTAATCGGCTGCCTTCTGGATGCCCTAATCTTTTGTTTTTAAAAAACATTTCAACTGTAGTCTTTGGTTGTGATTTATAGTGATGCTTTTAGAGTATAAGAATGTTGATTTTTATCTAAGGCATAGTAGGGTCTTAAATTCTGATTGCTGTTTTCCAAATTCATCATTATGTCTTGCTGAAAACTTACGTTCTCCTAGTCTACTAAGCAGCAATACAAAAATACTGTGAGCCTCAGCTTCTAAGAACTTGGAAGTAACTGTAAATCATATATTGAATATCTCTGAAAGGTTTACTAATCTTTTGAATTCTGTTTTTGGGAATGGAGTTTAATTTTTTAAAAATATTTTTTTATTGATTTCAGAGAGGAAGAGGGAGAGAGAGAAACAAATTATGAGAGGAATCATTGATGGCTGCCTCCTGCATGGCCTCTACTGGGGATTGACCCTGCAACCTGGGCATGTGCCCCGACCGGGAATTAAACTATGACCTCCTGGTTCATACGTCAATGCTCAACCACTGAGCTACAACGGCTGGGTAGGGCCAGGCAGGAGATGTTTAATTTAATAGGAATAAGGACATTTATAGGTCCCTCATAGTACCTGCTATCCACAAGTCTTTTATTTAATACATCCCTTCTCCCCCCTTAAAAAAATTTTTTTAATTACAGAAAATTTCAAACATATTAGAAGTAACTGAAGAGTGTAATAAAGCCTCATATACTCTCAACCACTTCAATAATTGTCAACTTTTGATCAGTCTTATTTCTTGGATCCCCTATCGATTTCCACTTATCCTATATAATTTTGAAACAAATCTCAGTCATATCACTTCATCTATAAATATTTTAGTATGTCTCAGAAAGATAGGATTCTTAATTTTTTAAAAATATATTTTATTGATTTTTAACAGAGAGGAAGGGAGAGGGATAGAGAGTTAGAAACATCGATGAGAGAGAAACATCGATCAGCTGCCTCCTGCACACCCCCTACTGGGGATGTGCCCGCAACCAAGGTACATGCCCTTGACCGGAATCGAACCTGGGATCTTTCAGTCCACAGGCCGATGTTCTAGCCACTGAGCCAAACCGGTTAGGCGATTCTTAATTTTTTGATATAATTGGAATACTTCAAAAAGAAAATAATTTCTTAATATCAGATATCCACCCAGTGCTCAAATTTTCAATGATCTCATCAGAGTTACAGTTTTATTATTAATTTAATGTGTTACAGTTTGGTTTAGAACCCATCAAGTTTCACACATTGTCATGTATTGATATGTCTTAAGTCTCTTTTAGTATAGCAGCTTCCCGTCTATATCTCTTTCTGTCTTTTTCTTTGCAATTTATTTTTTGAAAATACCAAAGTTTCCTCCAGTATGGATTTTGTTGATTGCAGCCCTGTTGTGTCATTTAGTTTGTTCCTCTGTCCTCTATTCCTCTGACAGTTGGACTCAGGTTGGATTTTTTTTTCCCCTACAAGATTACTTCATAGATGGTAGTATGTCTTCCATTAGATGCAGCTTACAAAAGAGCATAATGCCCTGTTATTTCTCTTTTATGATGATAGCAGTAGCTATCAATTACTAGAAACATTAATTCATTAGCAACTGCAAAGTGATTTTGATATTAAGAATATCAGAATGAATAACGTTTGACAGTTACTATCAAAATTAAAATATTCAGAAATTTACCTCTAAGTTTAGAAACTTTTTATTTAAAAATTTCAGTATTAACAAACTGCATAAAGCAAATTATAGTGCAGTCTGTTTCACAATAGTTACTGAACTATATATTTATTGAGCTGTAATAGTTTTTTTTAAAAGAATCTATTATTTTAATGTATATTGTATCATTTATATTGTCCATTACCTTCCAGAAGCACCTTTTAGTGTCAGTAATGCAGGAAGAATGTAGGGCTTTATTGGGAATGTGGAAGAAGGAAGAATTTCAGAATTCTTGAGAATATATACAGGCTTATTTATCTACCATTTAAAAATATATATATCTTTATTGATTTCAGAGAGGAAGGGAGAGGGAGAGAGAAAGAAACATCAATGATGAGAGAATCATTGATAAGCTGCTTCCTGCATGCCCCCCACTGGGGATCAAGCCCACAACCCTGACCAGAATCGAACTGTGATCTCTTGGTTCATAAGTTGACGCTCAGCCACTGAGCCATGCCACTGGGCACCATTTTTCTTTCTATGATTGCATAACTAATCAGTTTTTATTGGTTGATATTTAGGTTGTTTTCAATTCTTTGTTATTACAGGTATAGTATTGTCGCTTGCACAAATAAGTGATAGGCATTAATATCTTGTTACAAGATACTGTATTTGGGTATACTTGTTGCTGAGGAAGCAACATGGCAGATAATAACTTGAGTTTTAGCCACCAGATCTAGCCACCAGTTTGTGGGTAGCAAGAGTAAGTTCTTTAATCTGAAAATTATAAAACAAAAAAGAAATTAGACTTATATTTTTCCCCTTCCAGCTGTTGGCTATGAAAGGAACTAGTAGTTTTAGAAAAATGCTTGTAATTGGTATAGTAAATATTTATAAAAGCAACTCAGTATTTGGGAAACATGCATTTATCTGGTAATTTTCTGTTTTGTTTTGTTTTGTTTTTACAGTGAAGCCTGCTTACAATTTTCACAAATCTGTATCCTTTCAACAAAGAATTGGTTTTACATATTTGCTTGAGGATTTACCTTTTATTTTTGTTATTTCATGAAATTTATAAGTTACTCATTTTTATTTACAAACTCATGCCTTCTTGTTAACTAGAGGCCTGGTGCACAAATTCATGCACAGGTGGGGCCGGCTGGGGGTAGGGGGTCCAGGCGGTAGGCCAGCCAGCCCTGCGCCCTTGTCGAACTCCCAGTCAAACTCCCGGTCGAGGGGACAATTTGCATATTAGCCTTTTATTATATAGGATGGGAACTTTATATTACTAAGTGTCCTTTGAGAGTACATTGTAGCAAATAGAATCATAGGGAGTTTATTACAAGCATCTAGAACAGCAGTTCTCAACCTGTGAGTTGCGACCCCTTTGGCAGTCCAACGACCCTTTCACAGGGATCGCCCAAGACCATCCTGCATATCAGATATTTACATTACGATTCATTACAGTAGCAACATTACAGTTATGAAGTAGCAACGAAAATATTTTTATGGTCGGGTCACAACATGAGGAACTGTATTTAAAGGGGCAGAAGGTTGAAAACCACTGATCTAGAAAGTAGTATGGAGCAGTATGGATGGCATGTTAGAAGTAGTTGGCAAGAGGCAATATAAATGTAAAAGTTATGATAAGGGGGAATGTAGTAGATATTCTCCACTCAGATACGTAATACAAATAAGTCATAAATCAATTCCCATGTCACATGCAGTAATTGAAATTATTTTGAAAACATGTTAGCTGATTATTTTGTGGAATTCACAAAGATCATTTGTTTTGCTTTGTTATCAGTAGTGTTTCATAAAATTATTCCCTTGTTTTCCATGAATTGTTAGACTTAATTAAACTGTACAGATCCTGTAGTGTGTGTTCCATCCAGTTTCTTTATTGGAGACAGTGGAATTCCTTTGGAAGTAATAGCAGGAAGTGTTTCTGCAGATGAACTTGTTACCAGAATTCACAAAGTCCGGCAGGTGAGAAGGAACATAATTGTTCTTTGTGTAAACATGTGAAAATGATTAGCCAGGAACTTGACATTGGAGTATTTTTGCAAGTGCTCTCTATATTCAGGGACCTGCCATGCCATTAAATTGGAAAGATAGTAAATACTCTCTTCCTGGACTGGTTTTGAAAAAAGCATTATGAAGTACCTAATACTTAAGTGACTTTTTGTTTCCTCTTCTCTCTTTTCCCTCACCCAGCCCCATAATGCATATGACTCTCTGTTGCAAGAGAGTTTCTGTCACATTTAAGATATCTAACGGTATATTGCTTGACATGTTTTAAGGACCTTACTCAATATCTCATTTGTATCCACTCTGAGCAAATGACTAAGATAGCTTGTAACTTTTCCCCTTGAATTGTAATTTGAAGGAAAAGTAACATTTTACTCTTAAAATCTTTTTATGCTCTTGTCAGTTTATAGTAGAATTGCATAACATGATTATGTCATGTTTAGGATTATATATATTAGATTTATCTACTTAGAAAGTATATACTTTGACTCGCTCTTATTTTGGTCTCATCTGCCATGGTAAATCTAGATTCTTATCTGTTAAATTTCAATGTGTTTTCTTTCTAGATGCACTCATTAAAAGGTGAAACATCAGAGGCAAGTGGCAACCAGTCAGAAAGTTCACTCTCTACTCCATCCACCTCATTTGAACCTAACAATACTTCTGAAAACACTCAGTCAAGAAATGTAGAACTTTGTGAGGCATCACCCACTTCTGATACCGCAACAGGTAATTTTCAGTGTACTTTCTGATACAGTAGAAGTACTCTTTCACTTCATTTTATTTTTTTATTTTTTTTTTCTTTCACTTCATTTTAATTTTTTAAAATTGATTTCAGAGAGGAAGGGATAGGGAGAGACAGAAACATCAATTTTTCTTAATCCTCACCTGAGAGTCATTGATCTGCTGCCTCCTGCATGCCCCCCAGTGGGGGTTGAGCCTGCAACATGGGCATGTGCCCTTGACCGGAATCGAACCTGTGATCCTTCAGTCCGCAGACTGACACTCTATCCACTGAGCCAAACCAGCTAAGGCTCCTTCACTTCATTTTCAATGCCTTAGATTAATATCCTTAAAAATAAAAACATTGCCTTTCCCCCCCCCTCACATTCATCTAACTTAAAATTTAAGGGTTGTCTTAAATACATATGTTTGTCATTTAGTGGCAGAAGAGGATAAAGTCAGTAATAAGCCCTTCAAACTCAAATAGGCCACAGTCCAGAATAGTTGATTTGTAATTTCTGCTACTGTGCTGTGGTTCAGGGACTGTCATTATGACACTCAGCTACTTTTGTTCATTAGTTTGTTTTAAATATATGCTTTTATTGATTTCAGAGAGAGGAAGTGAAAGGGAGAGAGAAATAGAAACACCAATAAAGAGAGAGAATCATTGGTCGGCTGCCTCCTGCAAGCCCCCTATTGGGGAATCGAGCCCACACCTTGGGTATGTGCCCAGACCAGGAATCGAACCATGTCCTAGTTCATAGGTCGACACACTCAACTATTGAGCTACACCGACAGGTGTCACTCAGCTATTTTATAAATTTCTTTCCAGCCAGAGGATTTTGAAAGGTCCAAATAAGCTAATGTATTTGGAATTGTCTTTATAATCGATAAAATGCAATACATATTTAAGAGAATAATATTGGTATTTTTAAAATTAGAAGCCTATATAATAAGAGAAACATGCAAATTAACCATCACTCTGCTACACTCAAGCCACACCCACAAGCCAATCCGAGTGACTATGCAAATTAACCTGACAAAGATGGCGGTTAATTTGCATACATAGGTGTCAAGCGCCCCAGGAGGCGACAGCGGCCGTGGCCACGGGCTCCTGGGACCATTGCTGGCCCAGGAGGTGAGGCCTGCTGCGCCAAACCATGCCCTCAGGCTCCTTTGCCAGCCCCGGGAGGTGAGGCCGTAGCCACGCCTGCGGGCTTCCGGGACTTTAGCCAGTCAGGGAGCCGAGGCCACCTGCGCCTAGCCATGCCCGCGGACTCCTGGGACCTTGCCATCGGAGAGCGGGAGGTTTGGAGGACTTGGCAGAGCAGGAGACCACTGGACATAGAGCAGAGTGAGAGAGAGGGCGGCTTGGAGGGTGTGGCTCCCTCTGTCACCCCAGCTTCCTCATCACAGCTGTAGAAACTGACAGCAGGGAGGAGAAAGTCCCATCCCCACAGAATCAGCCAGAATCAGCCATTGGTCAGACAGCTCTCAGCGGCCAGATAGCCAGGACTCTCATTCACCTGCATCTCAGACTGTGACAGTAGAGAGGTGGGACTATGTCTAAAGAACAACTGTTGATACAACGTAGCTCTGCAGCCAAAAGATCCCGGCGTTATCGACAGAAAATGTCTGCAGAGCAGCGTGCATCTGATCCTGAAAGAAGACGGCTCCTGCGACAGGATGTATCTGAACACCAGCTACTGGAAAAACGTTGCTCTGATGCCAAAAAACACCAGCGTTATCGACAGAAAATGTCTAAAGACCAATGTGTCTTTGAAGTTGAAAGAAGGCGGTGGCATTGACAGATTATGTCTAGAGAACAGTCATCAACAAGTACTACCAGTACCGGTAGGAACTGCCTTCTCAGCGAAAGTGGAGTACATAAGTGTGCAATTCTCAAACATGGTCGTGGTGGAATGACTGTTCGATGTGAATTTTGCCTCTCACTAAATTTCTCTGATGAAAAACCATCGATGGGAAATTTACTCCATGTTGTAGCAAAGGGAAAGTCTGTCCAAAAGATACACATTTTCCAGATTACCCGGCATATTTAAAAAGATTAATGACAAACGAAGATTCTGACAGTAAAAATTTCATGGAAAATATTCGTTCCATAAATAGTTCTTTTGCTTCCATGAGTGCAAATACTGCATCGCCATCAGTTTATGGGCCATACTGTTTTAAGTTTATTATCGTATTGGAACTTTACATCCTTCGGATGGTGTTTCTCAGAAGTTTGCTCAACTCTATATTTTGGATACAGCTGAAGCTACAAGTAAAAGATTAGCAATGCCAGAAAACCAGACCTGCTGAGAAAGACTCATGATCAGCATCAACAACCTCATGCATGAAATAAGTAAATTAACAAAATCATACAAGATGCTACATGAGGTAGAAAAGGAAGCCCAATCTGAAGCAGCAGCAAAAGGTATTGCTCCCACAGAAGTAACAATGGCAATTAAATACGAGCGTAACAGTGACCCAGGTAGATATAATTCTCCACGTGTAACCGAGGTTGCTGTCATATTCAGAAACGAAGATGGAGAACCTCCTTTTTTAAAAGGGACTTGCTCATTCATTGTAAACCAGATCCCAATAATCCAAATGCCACTAAAATGAAACAAATCAGTATCCTGTTTCCTACATTAGATACAATGACATATCCTTTTTCCACACGGTGAAAAAGACTGGGGAACAAATATTGCATTAAGACTCAAAGACAACTGTAATCGACAATAATATTAGACAAAATGCAAGGACACAAGTCACACAGATGCAGTATTATGGATTTCATCTCTCTGTGCGGGACACGTTTAATCCTATTTTAAATGCAGGAAAGTCAACAGTTTATCATGGATTCATATTCAAAATGGTTATGAATAAATCGGGCTTGCCACATCGGATAAATTTCATCAAAGCAAACCAATCTAAGTTGAGAGTTGAAAAATATAGTGGTTTGATGGATTATCTCAAATCTAGATCTGAAAATGACAATGTGCCGATTGGTAAAATGATAATGCTTCCATCATCTTCTTAGGGTAGTCCCAGAAATATGCAGCAGCAATATCAGGATGCTATGGCAATTGTAACAAAGTGTGGCAAGCCCGATTTATTCATAACCATGACATGCAACCCCAAATGGGCAGAGATTGCTAACAATTTACAACACTGGCAAAAAGTTGAAAACAGACCTGACTTGGTAGCCAGAGGTGGGTTTTTTTTGTTTTTTTTCTAATTGATTTTTTATAGAGAGGAAGGGAGAGGGATAGAGAGTTAGAAACATCAATGAGAGAGAAACATCGTTTAGCTGCCTCTTGCACACCCCCTACTGGGGATGTGCCCGCAACCAAGGTACATGCCCTGACCGAATCTAACCTGGGACCCTTGAGTTCACAGACTGACGCTCTATCCACTGAGCCAAACTGGTCAGGGCAGTAGCCAGAGTTTTTAATATTAAGCTGAATGCTCTTTTAAATGATAATCTGTAAAGTCCATTTATTTGGCAAAGTAATAACTAAAATTCATGTCATTGAATTTCAGAAACGTGGACTGCCTCACGGTCACATATTATTGATATTAGATAGTGAGTCCAAATTACATTCCTCTAATTAATTCCTTTTCAATGGGCTACTAGTGAAAAGATAACTGTAAAATAGAGCTTACAGAAATAAGAGGTACAGTTGAAGAGGGGTTGATAGAAAAGGCAAAGAAAAAAATTGTTTATTGATTTCAGCAAGGAAGGGAGAGGGGGAGAGAGAGAAACATCAATGATGAGAGAGAATCATTTAGCAGCTGCCTCCTGCATGCCCCACACTGGGGATCAAGCTCACAACCCAGTCATATGCCCTGACTGGGAATCGAATTGTGACCTCCTGGTTCATAAGTCTGTGCTCAATCACTGAGCCACACTGGCTGGGCAAGGCAAAATAAATTTTATTCTGTGCATTAGGGTTGTGGTCAGAGTTGTTTGGTGTAATAGCAGCTTTGTAGTTAGATAAACCAAGAAGTTAGAACATAGTACCCTAAAAGATGATCCTGGATAATCATCAAGCCTCTATTTGAATACATTTAATGACAGGAAGCTCATTATTTCACCTGGGAAGCCTAGTCTATTGTTGAAACCCTAGTTTTTATTAATTTTAATTTTGTTTCTTTATTTTTCGTTAATCTTCACCTGAGGATATTTTTTCATTGATTTTTAGAGAGGGTGGAAGGAAGGGGGTGGGGGAGAGGGAGAGAAACATCGATTGGTTGCCTCCCACATGTGCCCCAATTGGGCCTGGGATCAAGCCTGTAACCGAGGTACATGCCTCTGACTGGAATCGAACCTGGGACCCTTTAGTCGAGGGCCAACTGAACCAAACTAGCTAGGGCTTATTTTTATTTTAAAAATATAAAAATTTCTCGCTCAAGGATATGTTTATTGATTTTAGAGAGAGGAAGGGAGAGAGAGAAGGGAAGAGAGAAATATTGATGTGAAAGAGAAACATCGATCAGTTGCCTCCCACATGCACATAGACCAGGGATGGAATCTGTAACTTCGGTATGTGCCCTGACCAGAAATTGAACCTGCAGCCTTTTGGTATATGGGACTTTGCCCCAACCCACTTAGCCACACCAGCCAGGGCAAAGCCCTGGATTTTAGAAAAATTCTTCTAATGTTGAGCTGAAATTTGATGCCTTATAATTTTCCATTAACTTTAGTGCTACTAATGGAGTTACACATAACAGGTTTTTAAATATTTGAGGGAAAATTATCAGGTCCCTTCTTAGTAGTCTAATTTTAAGGTTTTACATGCATAGATCACTCAAATTCTGGATGCAGATAGGATTGAGGGACTCTATTATGATTGTAATCCATTTAGGTGTACAGCAGAGTAGCTATGTTTTACATTTACCTGAATATCATGTACAAAATTTTTCATTCTCTTTTGGACATAACCAAAAGGCGTTATGTCCAAATAAATTCAGAAGTTGAAAATATAAGTTAAAAATGCATTTAATATGCATAACCTACAAAGCAACATAACATAGCATAGCCTACTTGAATGTGCTCAGAACACAGTATCAAAAAACACTGGCGGCCAAAACCGGTTTGGCTCAGTGGATAGAGCGTCGGCCTGTGGACTGAAGGGTCCCGGGTTCGATTCCGGTCAAGGGCATGTACCTGGGTTGTGGGCACATCCCCAGTGGGAGATGTGCAGGAGGCAGCTGATGGATGTTTCTCTACCATCGATGTTTCTAACTATCTCTCTCCCTTCCTCTCTGTAAAAAACCAATAAAATATATTTAAAAAAAAACAAAAACCACTGGCAACACAGTACACTGTAGAGTATCTATTGTTTACCCTTGTGATTGCATGTCTAACTGGGAGCTGTGACTGGCATGGGATACATTTAGCAGTGTGTTGATAAATATTTAACAAAAGGCCTCTGAGGGAAAAAAAGCCCTATTTGTAGTGTTTGCTAATTTTCAAGGTGTAATTACTCCTACTGTGGCTGATTTAGCTACCTAGGTGAATGCAGAGGTAGGATGAAACATACCATCTGCTCTACTTAGTAATTCTAGTATTTCCACTATGGCTATAACAAACACTATGTTCCAGTCTTTGTAAAAGTCTAAACATTTTACTTGTATTAAAATGTTTCTCAAAACAACTCTGCAAGGTTACTGTCTCCATTTTACAGATTAGAGGTACAGAGAGATTAGGTAATTTACCGAAGTGCCAGGATAGGACTTGAACCCAGACTTTGTTGCTCCATAGTCCTTGCTTTTTCAAAGATCAAAATGGAAGAAGCACCTGGCGGGTCTGGCTCAGTGGTTGAGTGTCTACCCATGAATCAAGAGGTCCCCAGTTCCATTCCCAGTCAGGGCACATGCCTGGGTTGCAGTTCATTTCCCAGTGTGGGTGGTGCAGGAGGCAGCCGATTGATATGTCTCTCATTGATGTTTCTATTTCTCTATACCTCTCACTTCCTCTCTCTCTCAAATCAGTAAAAACTTAAAAAAAAAAAATTGCTAAGAAAAAGAAGTTATCGCCTGGCTGGCATGGCTCAGTGGTAGAGCATTGACCTATGAACCAGGAGGTCAAGGTTTGATTCCTGGTCAGGGCACATGCCCGGGTTGCAGGCTCAATCCCTAGGGTGTGGCATGCAGGAAGCAACTGACCAATGATTCTCTCTCTCCATTGATATTTCTCTTTTTCCCTCTCCTTTCCTCTCTGAAATCAATAAAAATTTATTTTAAAAAAGGTTATCAAGTTGGTGGAAATGGTAGAGGTTCTAAAAGGAAGTGCCAGACTATAACTATCCTCTGCAACAGGCCAGGACAAAATTCTGTTCTTCAGGAAATTCTTAAAAGAATATTAGTATAGAGACATAAAAAAGCTTCTCTAAGGAATAATTTTGGTATACATTTTGGCATCCATTGGGCCAGTGTAAATCTAGAGCAATAACCAGGATTGAACTTGGCCTTTAGAGCATCACTGTTGAATATCATAGGCCCAGCCACATGTGGCTATTTTAATTAAAATTAAATACAATTAAAAATTTAGACCTTCAGTTGCATTAGTCTTATTTCAAATGTTCATTAGCCACATGTGGCTAGTGGCTACTGTGCTGGACACCATAGATATTGGACAACATTGCTCTAGAGCAGCAGTTCTCAACCTTTCAGTCCCGACCCCTTTGGGAGTTGAACGACTCTTTCCCAGGGGTCGCCTAAGACCATTGGAAAACACATATATTATTACATATTGTTTTTGTGATTAATCACTATGCTTTAATTATGTTCAATTTGTAACAATGAAAATACATCCTGCATGTCAGATATTTACATTACAATTCATAACAGTAGCAAAATTACAATTATGAAGTAGCAATGAAAATAATTTTATGGTTGGGGGTCACCACAACATGAGGAACTATATTAAAGGGTCGCGGCATTAGGAAGGTTGAGAACCACTCCTCTGGAGTGAAGCCTATCCATGTCCAGGCATGCGTACTTTATTTTTGTTATATCCCCTCATGCCAGATTAATATTTCTTCATGTTTTACCTCTAACTTTTACCTTGGTAACGTCAACTGGGTAACTGCCTTATTTCCTTATTTATATACTATGAGAGGCCCAGTGCACAAAATTCATGCACTGGGGCGGGGGGGTGTCCCCCTCAGCCTGGCCTGCGCCTTCTTGCAGTCCAGGAACCCTCGGGGTATGTCTCCCACCACCACCTCTGCACTCACCAGCCCAGCTTCTGGCTGTGCGGCACCCCCCCTGGTGGTCAATGCACGTCAGAGCAACCGGTGGTTCCGCCGTTTGGTTGATTTGCATATTAGCCTTTTATTATATAGGATTGTATTCACATCCATACTTCAGAATTAGTAATAGTTCATTTTTTATCTCCTGCTCCATTCTTAAAGAAAATATGTAATGTTTAAGAAACTAGATTAACAAATGTTGTAACTAAAAAAGTGTATATCTTTTAAAAATTGGCATTAAATGAAATATTTTTCTTCTTTATATTTAATAAATAAGGAGAAGAAAAATCAGACCATGCCACTTCATCTCAGGAGCCTAGAGGATGTTCAAATCCAAGACCCTCAGAGGACCTCACTGTCAAAGTGGAAAGGTTTGCTTTTATTTTTGCAAATAGTAGTTTATTAAAAAGACAGTGGTTTTCAGTTATTTCCTTAATTTGAGAAAAAGCTAAAATTGTACAAATGAAGTGTAAGGATTCTGGGTTGAAAACTTTTTATTATCTGACCTACTTGTTTGTATCTATAAAGATCAATTCTGGAAGTAAAGTTCTTCTGTATCTCTGAAGTCATCAGTTAGCTTTAGGTCTGATCATTCAAACAATCATTTTTTATTTGCATTTTGTGGGGGTTTTTATTTGTTTAGTTTTTAATTAATCCTCACCTGAGGATTTTTTTCCATTGATTTTTTTTTTTTTTTTTTTTAGACAGAGTGGAAGGGATAGGGAAAGAGAGAGAGAAAGATAGATAGATATCAGTTGGTTGCTTCCCACACATGCCCCACCCAGGGCTGGGGATCCAGCCTGCAACTGAGGTGTGTGCCCTTGACTGGAATTGAACCTGGGACTCTTCAGTCCAAGGGCTGACACTCTAACCACTGAGCAAACCAGCTAGGGCTTCACTGGCATTTTGTAACAGAAGGTTTCCATCTGTCACTTCTGCTTTCTCTCTCTATGCCATAGAATAATAAGTTCCAGATGGGCAAGAATTTCTGCTAATTTTATGACTGTATACTGAGCCTGGGTTCTGCATAAGTGGGTGTCTACTAAATGTCATGTGTTATTGGTTGGTCTCATAATCAGATACAAATGTCTGGCTTGTGGTTTCTAGTTTAATACTTCAATGATTTAGTTAAAATAAATAATAGTCTTTTATACTATGATTCTTTTTTTTTTTACTTAATGTATTTTTTAATATTATTTTATTAAATCTTCATTGTTCATATAATTACATTTGTTCCTCTTCTCCCCCCCCCCCCCTGCCCCATAACTCCCTTCCTTCCAGTTCCCACCCCACCCTCCACCCTCACTCCCCACCCACTGTCCTCATCCATAGGTGCACGATTTTTGTCCAGTCTCTTCCCGCATCTCCCATTCCCCTTTCCCCCCCAAGAATAGTCAGTCCATTCCCTTTCTATGTCCCTGATTCATTATAATCACCAGTTCATTCTGTACATCAGATTATTTATTCACTTGATTCTTAGATTCACTTGTTGATAGATGCATATTTGTTGTTCATAATTTGTATCTTTACCTTTTTCTTCTTCTTCCTCTTCTTAAAGGATACCTTTCAGCATTTCATATAATACTGGTTTGGTGGTGATGAACTCCTTTAGCTTTTCCTTATCTGTGAAGCTCTTTATCTGACCTTCAATTCTGAATGATAGCTTTGCTGGATAAAGTAATCTTGGTTGTAGGTTCTTGGTATTCATCACTTTGAATATTTCTTGCCACTCCCTTCTGGCCTGCAAAGTTTCTGTTGAGAAATCAGCTGACAGTCGTATGGGTACTCCCTTGTAGGTAACTGACTGTTTTTCTCTTGCTGCTTTTAAGATTCTCTCTTTGTCTTTTGCTCTTGGCATTTTAATTATGATGTGTCTTGGTGTGGTCCTCTTTTGTTTGGGGTTCTCTGCGCTTCCTGGAGTTGTAAGTCTATTTCTTTCACCAGGAAGGGGAAGTTTTCTGTCATTATTTCTTCAAATAGGTTTTCAATATCTTGCTCACTCTCATCTTCTGGCACCCCTATAATTCTGATGTTGGTACGCTTGAAGCTGTCCCAGAGGCTCCTTACACTATCTTCGTATTTTCGGATTCTTTTTTCATTTTGCTTTTCCGGTTGGGTGTTTTTTGCTTCTTCACATTTCAATCTTTGACTTGATTCTTGTGCTCCTCTGGTCTGCTGTTGGGAGTCTGTAAAATATTCTTTATTTCAGTCAGTGTATGCTTAATTTCTAGTTCGTTCTTTATCACAACATCGAGGGTCTCATTAGATTTCTTGTAGATCTCAATAAGTTTATCGGCAGCTTCTAGATAGTACTTGAGGGACCTTAAAAGTGTGGTTCTGAACTCAATATCCTCCATTGACAATTTTGTCCTGTTTCTTTGTCTTCGCATTTTTTATGCTTTCTTGGTGCACCCCTTAGTGGTCTTTGTGCGCAGTCTTGTTGTAGTTAAGCCTTGATTGTTGTAGTTAATACTAGGGGGATTTGACCTCAAGACCAACTGGCTGTGAGAATCAGCTGTGTCTGCAGTGGGAAAACTTCTGTCCTCTGTGGAGGTGCTAATCTAGCCTTTGCCTGAGGCTCTCCGGCAAATGGCTTTGTGCGGGGGGGGGGGGAGGGGCTTGGGCGGGGTGGGTCGCAGGGGGTCAACAGGGCGGGCGGAGGGAGCAGTTATGGCTGCTCTCAGTCCCGTTCCCGGAGGCTCTGCCTCTCAGAGTCCCAGCATCCGCTGCAAACCTCGGAGAGAAAGCTGCCCTCTCGTTCCGACTGATGCCGGACAGTCCCACTTCTCCCGTTTGAGTCTGGGTCCCTAGAGACTCGCCCAGAACTGGAGCTCAGAGTCTGAGACTCCCTCCCGATTGAAAACGACTACTGTGCCCTCAGCCACCAGCCCGCTCCACGCGTACCTCCGCACCTTTGTATTTTCTGCACTGCGCTTCCTCTGAGTCTTGGCACTCTGTTCTCCTTCCTTCTAGTTGAAGAATTTCTCCTCAGCCAGCCTTCCTGTGGTTCTGGGTGACGTCCGTTCCGTCTTTTAGTTGTATTTTTGAAGTGGTTGTGTGAGGCAGCAAACTCCGGTGTTTACCTATGCCGCCATCTTGGTTTCTCCATAGTATGATTCTTAAAGGTTATATGAGTTAATGGTAAACAGATAAGCAGGATATTTTTTTAATCCTGACTTAAAACCACTTAGTGTTATATGAACATTAAGAAAAATTCCTTAGCCGGTTTGGCTTAGTGGACAGAGTGTCAGTCTTCAGACTGAAGGGTCCCAGCTTCGATTCCAGTCAAGGGCACATGCCTGGGTTGTGGGTTCAATCCCCAGTGGGGGGTGTGCAGGAAGCAGCCAATCAATGATTCTCTCTCATCATTGATGGGTCTATCTCTCCCTCTGAAATCAATAAAATATATTTAAAATAAATTAATTAATTAAATAAATATATATTTTTTTAAAAATCAGCTTAATTGCAGAAAAACCTAGATTCTGATTGGTTTTCTTGTTTTTTTATTTTATTGATTTTTTTACAGAGAGGAAGGGAAAGGGATAGAGAGTTAGAAACATCGATGAGAGAGAAACATCGATCAGCTGCCTCCTGCACACCCCCTACTGGGGATGTGCCTGCAACCAAGGTACATGCCCTTGACCGGAATCGAACCTGAGACCCTTCAGTCCACAGGCCAACGCCCTATCCACTGAGCCAAACCAGTTAGGTCCTAATTGTACTTGAAAGAGTTGGGCATGATCAGGACCTTGATTGAAAAGCAGGATAATCCTCACAGTGGTGAGAGAGGAGCAATAGCAGGAAACTGAAGTTCCCAAGGAATCATCCTCTTTTGTTTCCTTCTGTTTTGCTAACACCAAACCCACCACTGGGCATTCTTACTTGGACCACTTGGGGTGAAATGGAAAATCAAAAATTAAGAAAAGGATTTGGAGACTTGGTGGGAATGAGAAGAAATACGACAGGTGGCCCTTTATTGTGGGGTTTGGTCAGGTGCTATTTAATTCAGTGGGAAAGTGAAGTCTTGATTTTTAAAAATTTTTAATTATAGTTGACATACAATAATAGTTTCAGGTGTGCAACAGTGATTAGACATTATGTACAAAATGATTACTCTGATAAATCTAGTACCCACCTGGCACCATACATAGTTATTATAATATTATTGACTATATCCCCTTTGTTTTACTTCACATCCCCATGACTATTTTTGTAATTGGCAGTTTGTACTATTTGATCCCTTTCACCTTTTTCATCCATCCCCTCAATCCACTCCTATTATTTCTGTTATTTTGGGAAAGATAATATATAGTACCATCAGTTCTAACCTTGTATTTGGGAAGGTTTCACCCTCAAAGAGTTTAAAGAATAGTATAACAACCACCTTTTTGCTGATTCACTTGAAAGTTTCAGATATTTCATTTCACTCTTAATGCTTGAGTATGTATCTCCTAATAATAAAAAAATTGGCTGAGTTTCTGTTGGCTCTGAGCAGGGCCTCCAGCCTAGTTTGGAGACTGGGGTCTACACCCACCAACCCATGCTCTGCCCATCCCTCAGGTCAATTAAAAAACACACAAAATAACACAGTTGAGCCTGGTGATTGTGGTTCAGTGGTTGAACAAGGAGGTTGTTCACAGTTCGATTCCTGGTCAGGGTACATGCCGGGTTTATGGGCTCGTTCCCCAGTAGGGAGTGGTGCGAACAGGCGGCATAGCTCTCTCTCATCATTGATGTTTCTGTCTGTCTCTCCTTCTCCCTTCCTCTCTGAAATCAATAGAAAAATATTTTTTTAAAAAACCTTTTGAGTAGTAGATTTCCAGATTGCAAAAGTGATGAAATAGTTCATTTGTCATTGAGTAAGATACAGTAAGCTTTTCAACCAAATTAGAACAAAATTGCATCTGCAAGTGATAATATAATGAAAGAATAAAGACATTTTCACATTTTAGTACAACACCATTACCATACTAAAGAAATTGTAAATTATATTATCTAATATTCAATCATATACATATTTCTGCAGTTATCCTAATAATGTCTTTTATAACTTTTCTTCTCAATTCAAGATCCACATTCAAGGATCATTCATTGAATTTTGTTTGATTTCTTTTTTTTTAAAATATATTTTATTGATTTTTTACAGAGAGGAAGGGAGAGAGAGAGTGAGTTAGAAACATCGATCAGCTGCCTCCTGCACACCCCCCACTGGGGATGTGCCAGCAACCCAGGCACATGCCCTTGACCGGAATCGAACCTGGGACCCTTCAGTCCACAGGTTGACGCTCTATCCACTGAGCCAAACCGGTTTCGGCAGATTTCTTTTTTTTTTTTAAATATATTTTTGTTGATTTCAGAGAGGAAGGGAGAGGGAGAGAGAGTTAGAAACATCAATGATGAGAGAGAGTCATTGATTGGCTGCCTCCTGCACACCCCAACTGGGCATTGAGCCCACTAACCTGAATCTAATGGAACCAACCACATGTACTACTTTGCTCAGCATTGTATTTGTGGGGCCCTTTTGTGCTGTTGCATGTGGCAGTAGTTGGTGCACTCTCATTGCTGTATGGTATTCTATTATTTGACTATTGTATAACTTATCCATTCTACTGTTGATGGATATTTGAATTGTTTTCAGTTTGGGGCTATTATGAATAGGACACTATGAACATTCTTGTACATGCCTTGGTGAACATATATTTTGGCTGAATTTGTAGGGAATGGGAATTTCTTGGTCATAGGTACTGGCCAGTTTTCTAAAGTGGTTATACCAATTTATAACTCCCCTCAGCAGTAAGATGTTTCACAAATCCTCCCCCCCCCAATGTATTATAGTTCATTTCTCTTATTCTTTTTGATGCCCAGATTGCCCCAGATTTGGCTAGTAGAACCCCTTCATGCTGAGTCTTCTGTTCTTTGGACAATCATCTCATCATTCTTTGAGCACTCACTTGATTTCTGGCATAAGTTGTTCAGCTGAGTTTTAGCAACTACATATATCTTTGTAACCTAAATCCCTCTCAGAGAAAGTTCCATTATTTTTTAAAATTGAAATACAATTTATATACTGTAAGACTCAAAATTTACAAATCATTGAGTTTTAATATATTCACGTTGTGCAAACCATTACCACTGTCTGCTTTCAGAATCATTAGTTTCTTAATTGGCGAATTTATTACAGTTGAGAATTAATCTTGTTATTAGTTTTTATAAATGCTAGCCTTTAGTTTTTTGCTTTTATTTTTTAACAATTTTGTACCATATTGCTGTTTACTTCTGTGCAAGGGGTAAAGCATTTGTAAGTCATTGATTTATATATTTGTTTGAAGATACAGATGTGTGTGTGTATACTTTTTAATGTATTTTTATTGATTTCAGAGAGGAAGGGAGAGGGGGGGAGAGAAACATCAATGATGAGAGAGAATTATTGATCGGCTGCCTCCTGCACGCCCCACACTGGGGATCGAGCCCGCTACTGAGGCTTGTGCCCTGACCAGGAATTGAACTGTGAACTCTTGGTTCATAGGTCCACGCTCAACCACTGAGCCACGCCAGCCAGGCCTAGATGTATATATTTTAAATCAATATCAAATAAATCAGGGGGGGATAAAAAGGGAACTAGTGGTAAGTAGGAGATAAGGTGCTTAGAGCTAGAGTCAGTCAGCTTCCCTGTGGGCTTCCCCGGACTCACCATGGATTTCTCTAGTGGCCAGGGGCAAGGCAAATAATTTGTTGCTTTGTATTCAGGAGCTTTTTTTGTTTGTTGTTTCTATATTTCCCCAGTTGTTTGTAGCTAAAGAAATCATCTAAATATATTTTATATTAATATGATGTGTCTCAGTTAATGTATTTTTTTAAAAACTTTTATAATACAGACTAACCAAAAAACTTGAAGAAAGGAGAGAAGAGAAAAGGAAAGAGGAAGAACAGGTAAAGTTTGTACACTTAGCATTGTTTTATTCTTCCATTAAGTGAGGGAAAATTTGACTCCCTATTCAGTTGGCAGACCTAGGATGGCTTCCTGGTTATAGTTCAGTGTTGGAGCATAGTGAAGGGAATTATCTGTCTTCTGTAGTAGGATCATAGTATGCACTTTTTTAGTATTCTTTTTGTAAATAGCTAGGAGTAATTGGCTCATTATTTCTCTCTCTGCTGTGAGTCTTTTTATATTAAGAATAAAGGGACTTGAACTAAAATATTTTTGCTTTGATACAGATCAAAATTTTAGTTTCTTTTTGTAAAAAAAAAAAATTGTAGACATTTTGCCGAATTTTTCCTGTCATGTTGCTGCATTCCATTTTTCTCACCATGCGCTCCTAATCTGCATCATCTCTTTAGGGTTTTAATATAAGAAAGTTATCATTTAATATAGGAAAGTCAAATAAATGACTGCCTTGTTGTCCTTGAAGGGTAACCTATTCATCTCAAACTAGTGACCTGCAATTCTCTTTGTTTTCAAATTACATTGACCACATCGTACTCTTAATAGAACCATTGGCAAAGACGTATAAATTTGACCTTTATCCCATGCTGTTAATAGATTCTACTGACCTCTTACATTTTATGAAGTAAATGTACCTACAACCTGCTATATACAGAATAATATCTAGGGCAGATTATTAAATAATGTTTGAGCTCATAAAACTTTCTTTTTAATTCAGAGAGAGATTAAGAAAGAAATTGAGAGGAGAAAAACTGGAAAAGAAATGTTGGATTATAAAAGAAAGCAAGAAGAGGAATTAACAAAAAGAATGTTAGAGGAAAGAAACAGAGAAAAGGCAGAAGATAGGGCAGCTCGAGAGCGTATAAAACAGCAGATTGCATTGGTGAGTATTAAGTTTATTTTTACTGCTTGACTGTAGAACATTTGTGAAGTTGTTTTTCCATGCATAATGGTTTGGTTTATTACCAGACAGTGTACACAAAAATAGTAGATTTTTAGTGGCTCAAAAAGTACCAATTCTGCCAGAAGAGGCAGAAAGGAAGAAAGGAATAGAGAAGGTGTATGAAGAAATAATGGTAGAAAACTTCCCTAACCTGGTACAGGAAAAAGTCACACAAGTTCAAGAGGCACAGAGAACCCAAAACAAGAAGAACCCAAACAGACCGACGCCCAGACACATTATAATTAAAATGCCAAAAATTAAAGACAGAGAATCTTAAAGGCAGCAAGAGAAAAGAAAACTGTTACCTACAAAGGAGTTCCCATAAGGCTGACACCTGATTTCTCATCAGAAACTCTACTGGCCAGAAGGGAATGGCATGAAGTACTCAAGGTAATGGAAAGAAAGGTCCTGAGACCAAGATTACTATATCCAGCAAGGCTATAATTCAAAATAGATGGTCAAATAAAGAGCTTCCCAGACAAAAAAAAAAAAAAAAAAGGCTAAAGGAGTTCATCATCACCAAGCCAGCATTACAGGAAATACTAAAGGGATTGCTGTAAGGGATTGCTGAGAAGAAGAAACAGAGGAACCTACCCATACAGAGTTAAAGTGGCTATAAACAAGTACGTCTCAATAATAACCCTAAATGTAAATGGATTAAATGCTCCAATCAAAAGGTGTATGGTAGCTGAATGGATACAAAACATGACCCAACTATATGCTGTCTACAAGAGACCCGCCTCAAAACAAAAGACACACACAGGATGAAAGCGAAGGGATGGAAAAAAGATTTTCCATGCAAATGGAAAAGAAAAAAAAAGTTGGAGTAGCAGTACTCATATCTGACAAAATAGACTTTAAAAGCATCATGCTAAGCGAAATAAGACAGTCGGAGAAGGATAAATATCATATGATCTCACTCATTTGTGGAATAGAATGTACAACATAACTGATGAACAAAAATAGAATCAGGGGGAACAAAAATATTCTAGAATATAATATAAGTAATTCTGTTATTTGCAGATTTTTAATATTTCCTACAACTTTTGTGACATACTATGTTAGTACAGTTTTGGTGTTATACTTAAAATCCTTTTATTCTTGAAATATTAACCGTTTGAGTCCCAAGCAGCGCAATCGCGCTGCTTGGTATTTCTCGACATAAAATAAAACAAGCGCTATCACATTGTTTGGGTCTTTTCGTACTCATTTAGAGAAAGCACAGTTGCACTGTTTGGGATTCTTCGACAGTGTTTTTTTCAATACCCCCTGGGACTCAAACGAATCGTATGTTTTCTCGACATAAAATCTCAGCAGCGCGATCGCGCTGCTTGGGACTCAAACGGTTAATGTTTATTGCATGTAATATTATATGTAAGATCATTTTTCTTGAATAATTGGTGTTTATCGCATTTAGCATTTAAAATCGTTTTTCTTGAGATATTATTGCATGTGACATTATATTTAAAATTGTTTTTCTTGAAGTAAAAAAAAAGCTGATAAAAAGTACCAATTCTCAGCTTCCTTTTATAGAAATTGTACAGTGAATTAAAATACAGTTAATATTAAAATTGAGATTTTTTTCAAATTAATTTTTCTCAATGTTATGAATTTTATCAGTAGTCAAAAGGTAATTTTCAAAGATTCTCTAGAAAAGAAGCTAAGAATTGGTTACCTAGCAGTTTCCTCTAGTCACGAGCATTCTTTTTTGGGACATTCAAAGAATTTATACCATCAAGTAGAAGCTTAGGATGGTTTAGCAGCAATTGCTTTTAGAATTGAGTAGTTGTAACACATGAAAATGAAAATTACATCTACCTTTATATTGCTTATTTCTTTATTCAACAGATACATATGTACTATATGCTAGACCTTGTTCCGGGCTCTGGTGATACAGTAGTGACCAAAATCAAGTCCATGTTTGTTTAATAACAGCTCTGGTCCGTGGCCGTTGATAAAACTAAAGAGTACCAGATCCAGACTGATTAAGTTACATGTATGGCTTTAAGGGATTTCATGCGTGTGTGTGTTCCTTGTGTTTGGAAATATGAGAGTAGAATTCTGGCAGTGAAAGATACTTAGCATCTAACTGTTTTAAAGGATCGTGCAGAGAGAGCAGCTCGTTTCGCAAAGACAAAGGAAGAAGTAGAAGCTGCTAAAGCTGCTGCCTTGCTGGTTAAACAAGCAGAAATGGAAGTTAAGAGGGATGCTTCTGCAAGAGAAAGAAGGTACTTTATTTTTTTGCTTAAACATCTTTGTATATGTAGCAGCCGAGAAGAACAGTGGTTGTGGGCTGCTTTTTAACATTGATTTGTGTGCTGTAGCTATAATAAGTAGTTTCAGAAGGACATATTGATGAGTTTTGCAGCTGCCAATGGTATTTGTTATTAAATGTGAATGTTCAGTGTGATAGTACTAAATACAGACAGTCCCTGACTTATGATGGTTCGACTTAGGATTTTTCAGTGGCTGCACCTTCCTGCACACCGTCCGTGTCTACTGAGTCAGCACCACCCAAAGCTGCCTCTTGCACTTCCTGGTTAATACTTGTTCCTTCCCACCCTTGCTTTGACCCTGAGGGCTATTGCCCAAAGATGGCTATCCTGCGCTGTTACATAGATTGGCCCTACAACTGTCAAGTTTGGTGTCCCACCCTAGTTACTAGTGTAATATTAAAGTTTTTTTCTTTAAGCAACGCAAAAAAAAAAAGTATAAAATCTTAGGGAAAAGAAGGAAATCTTGTGATCTTGGAATAGGCAGTGGATTCTTAGACATTACATCAAAAGTACAAGCAACAAAAGAAAGAAATAGATAAGTTGGACTTCACCAAAATTAAAAAAAAAAACTTTTAAAAATATATTTTTATTGATTTCAGAGAGGGAGGAGAGATAGAAACATCAGTGATGATGTTTTGCATCATATATATCTGATAAAGGACTTGTATCTGGAATTTAGAAAGAATTCGTATAACTCAACAATAAAAAGCAAACAATCCACTTAAATATGGGGAATGGATTTGAATAGACATTTCTCCAGAGAAGATAGTCAATAAGCACATGAAAGGATACTCATCATCACTAGTCAGAAGGGAATACAAATCAAGACCACAATGAGATACTATTTTAATCCCTCTAGGATTTCTACATTTAAAGAGACAGTAACAAGTATTGGTATGGATATGTAGAATTGGAACCTTCCTACATTGCTGAAGGGATTATAAACTGATGCAGCCACTTTGGAAACAAAACAATTTGGTAGTTCCTCAAGATGTTAAACATAGAGTTGCCATATAATCCAGCAGTCTATTTTTAAATATATATTCAAGAGAATTGAAAATAGCCCAGCTGGTGTGGCTCAGTGGTTGAGCGTCAACCTATGAACCAGGATGTCATGGTTCAATTTCTTTCAGGGCACATGCCTGGGTTACGGGCTCGATCTCCAGTGTGGGACATGCAGGAGGCAGCCGATCAATGATTTCCATCATTGATGTTTATCTCTCTCCCTCCCCCTTACTCTCTGATATCAATAAAAATATATTTAAAAAAATAAGAAAGAATATACTTACCTGGCAGGGGAGATACCATGATCGCGAAGGTGGTTTTCCCAGGGCGAGGCTTATCCATTGCACTCTGGATGTGCTGACCCCTGCGATTTCCCCAAATGTGGGAAACTCGACTGTATAATTTGTGGTAGTGGGGGACTGTGTTTGTGCTCTTCCCTAAAAAAAAAAAAAAAAAAAATCTAATAAAAGAAAAACATGCAAATTGACCTTGCCTTCACTACACCTTAAGCCATGCCCACCACCCAGTCAGAGCGACTATATGCAAATTAACCCAACCAAGATGGCGGCCAGCAAACACGGAGCTAGAGGGAGCAGGAGGCTTGGTTGCTCCAGTGATGGAGGAAGCCAAGCTTCCCGCCTGCTGCGGCCGGCTCTGAGCTCCACTGAAGGCAACAAAGTTTCGATTATAGAAGGTAAATAAATCCCAGAATTAAAAAAAGAAGAAGAAAAAAAGGAGAGGCTGGGAGCTTCCATCACTGGGGGGCGTGGCCAGCCTGAAAACGGCCCTCAGCCCCTCACCCAGACTGGCCAGGCACCCCAGTGGGGACCCCCCACCCTAAAGGGGGTGTGGCCAGCCTGAAAACAGCCATCAGCTCCTCACCCAGGCTAGCCAAACCTCCATGGGGTGAGGGTCCCCACTGGGGCGGGCTTGACCAGCCTGCAAACAGCCATCAGCCCCTCACCCAGGCTGGCCAGGCACCCCAGTGGGGACCCCCACCCTGAAGGGGGTGTGACCAGCCTGCAAACACCCATCAGCCCTTCACCCAGGCTGGCCAGGTACCCCAGCAGGACCCCCACCCTGATCCGGGACACCATTCAGGGCAAACCAGCCGGCCCCCACCCATGCACCAGGCCTCTATTCTATATAATAAAAGGGTAATATGCAAACTGACCCTAACAGCAGAATGACTGGGAATGACTGGTCACTCTGACACACACTGACCACCAGGGGCCAGACGCTCAATGCAGGAGCTTCCCCCTGGTGGTCAGTGTGCTCCCACAGGGAGAGCTCTGCTCAGCCACAAGCCAGGCTGATGGCTGCCAGTACAGTGGTGGTGGTGGGAGCCTCTCCCGCCTCCTCAGCAGCACTAAGGATGTCTGACTGCAGCTTAGGCCTGCTTCCTGCTGGCAAGTGGACATCCCCCGAGGGCTCTCAGGCTGCCCGAGGGATGTCTGATTGCCAGCTTAGGCCCAATCCCCCAGGGAGCGGGCCTACGCCAGCAGGTGGTCATCCCCCGAGGGGTCCCAGACTGTGAGAGGGCACAGGTCAGGCCGAGGGACCCCCCCGAGTGCACAAATTTTTGTGCACTGGGCCTCTAGTTGAAAATGTCCACACAAAAATCTGTACTTGAATATTTATAGCAGCATTCTTCATCATAGCCAAAATGTAGTAATAACCCAAATGTTCGTCAACTGAAGAATGGATGAACAAAACATACAATGGAACATTAATTGGCAATATAAAGGAATGAAGTATACATGCTACAACATGGGTGAACCTTGAAAACAATGGTACATGAAAGAAGCCAGTCACCAAAAAGTCACATGTATGTTCCATCATATAAAATGCCGAAAGTAGGCAAACCTACAGATTCAGAAAGTAGATTAGTGATTGCCAGTTAGGTGAGAGAGGAATACTAATGGATTTGGGGTGTCTTTTTGGGGTGATAAAAATGTTCTGGAATTAGAAATCGGTGATGTACAATTCTGACTATTAAAAATGACTAAATCGTATGCATTAAGAAGGTGAATTTTACAGTATGTGAATTATATTTCAGTAAAGCTTTAAAAAATAGAAACAAAAAGACCTGACATTGTGAAAAAATACCCTCTTTTCATTGTACATTTTCACTTCAGTTTTTCTCTAACTTTTGATATTGTTTGGGAATATGTAGAGGTAAGATGTTGACTTACATTTTCTTTCTTCACAGCACTGTTGCAAGAATTCAATTTCGTCTTCCTGATGGTTCTTCCTTTACAAATCAGTTCCCTTCTGATGCTCCTCTAGAAGAGGCAAGGCAGTTTGCTGCACAGGTAAATTTGTCCTGAGTTGTAGTAAAGATAGATGAGTAAGTTATTTAAATGTAGGAAGGGAACATTTTCAAGCAGGATTTGAAGAAGATGAACAAGTGATGACTTATCCCCGGGAGGGAGGCACAGGACA
This sequence comes from Myotis yumanensis, assembly GCF_028538775.1. Taxonomy (NCBI): domain Eukaryota; kingdom Metazoa; phylum Chordata; class Mammalia; order Chiroptera; family Vespertilionidae; genus Myotis; species Myotis yumanensis. The sequence goes on along the minus strand of NW_027223759.1, from coordinate 75,366,660 downwards.
ACTCTGGGGTGTGTGGAGCTGCCATTGTGGATTAGTGCCACATGGGAATAGTGTATCTCCTTGTTGTGCAGAAATAGGAATTTGCTGATATTGTACAAGAAGCTCTGGAAAATTTTTCACTGCTTAGTATACTCAACTGGAGGAGTGAAAATTTAATGATTTTCCAGAGTTCTAATCTTACGGAGTTGTACTTAGTAAAAAGGATGCAGTATTTTCCAGAGTTCTAATCTTACGGAGTTGTACCTAGTAAAAAGGATGCAGTATTTTCCAGAGTTCTAATCTTACGGAGTTGTACCTAGTAAAAAGGATGCAGTATTTCTTGGTCCTCTCCACATTTCCTTTAGGTTGCTTAGAATGCTTTTGAGCTGGCCATCTTCCTACCATCCTACCAGTTGTCCAAGCCTAAAGACCATTAATCTTTATTTGGCAACAAGTATCTTCTTTAGGAATTTACTTCCAAAATGTGGCCTTACTCTAAAATTGGCATGGGTTTGAAATTTTTTATCTTATTAGATGAGTAGCTTCCAATTAATTTTTATTTTCTGATTGATATCTTATGGGATTCTAGGCGTCAGATGTCCTGTAGGATCTAGGCCAGGGGTGGGCACCCCTGGCACTCGTGCCAAACATGGCATGCCAGTAACTTTGGCTGGCACGCGAAACCCTCTCTTACAATCTTCCATTTACAATTTTTTTCTTAATATCGACTTTTTTCTTTTTTTGATAAATTCAGTGTAGATGCATCTTAGATAAATAAATAATTTCACATAACAAGTTATCTTAAAGACCATAGACATGGATTGACGAGAGAGGGGAAGAGCAATTTCTATGCCTCTGCCTTAACTCTCCCTGCCTTCCTAGATTGGACCAGTGTTTTGGTTTCATCCACATACACTTGCGAATCTTTGTTCTCAGTGATGAATTTTGTTAAGTCTCATAATAGGAGTAGCCTGACGGATGAAAGTAGTAGCTCCTGCATATCTCTGAAGGTCACGAAATATAAACCTGATGTAAAATCTCTGTCATCAGTGATGCAGCAGCAAAAGTCCCACTGATAATATCAAATGGAGTCAAAGTTTTCTGTCAGACTATCAGTGTATATGTATACATTAAAAAATAAATGTATTTTTCATCATCATATACTGTGTTTTTGTCGCTCGAATGAATTTCATTATTTCTTCAAGGTTCTTCACATACGTACACCTTAAGAGATACCAAGTAGGCATAACATGTTCTCAAAAAATTAGGGTTGGCACGCAGAAGAATTTTGAGTCAGAGATTTTGCTGGTTTTGGCATGCACTCACAAAAAGGTTGCCCACCCCTGATCTAGGCTCATTATATGTACAGTATTTGTCATATGTATCATTTCATTGTTAAAATTAGAGTTCAGATCTTTCCACTAGATCTTTCTGCATTTAGCCTGGTGCCTCACTTATGTGTCCCAAGGGAAGCATACCTGTTATCTGCCTTCCTCCACTGGTGAACTGTGTTGGACAACACAAAAACTTTAAGAACTTTTTTCCCTAAGTTTTATAGTAGAACCAACCCAAATAGCCACTTTCATTCTTCTTTTGCTTTGAATCCACACCTGGGGCCTCGCCTCCTAAGAGGGGGTGCCCTTGCCAGAGTCTTACTGCTTCTGCCACAAGTAAGTGAAAAGGGGGAGCACCATGAGAGGGGAAAAAAAGATCGTTGATAACATCAGTCCTATTAGAACTTCTTCCCAGCAGAATGACCTGATTTTATATTTGTGTATGTCCTTATGTTAAAGTGAGAACAAGGAGAGCTATGTATAAGACCTACAGTGAAAAATTACAAAAAAAACACACAAAAGTGTTAGTCTTTTTTTTTTTTTTGGAATCTTCTAGATAAACAGTTGGCTAAGATTTCACAAGTATGGGTGATCTAAAATTGTGAGGGTGGCTATGATGCTGCTCATTGTAATTTCCTGGATCTAGGATTATATGTATGGTGTGGGTTAATTATGGACCATTTATATTATTTGAGAGGAGGAGACAAAAATTTCTGATGTGATATATATGGGGGAAATTCTGGTCTATTCCAAATTTTTAATGGGGAATACCTATAATCCAAGTGTATTTATGAGATGTTAATATAAGTTTGTAAAGGAGAGTAGAAACTCTCATGGCGAACTGCAGCTATATTTAAGAGATACCTAATTGTTCATTTTTATTCAGTTTGTTCATATGGTTTTAGGAACTATATTCTTGCTATTTTATGGTCATTGTTGAGTTATGAAAGCTTTTAAATACTTTTTGGATTTGACAGCTTTCAGCTATGCCAAGGTTTTAGAAATATTTTTTTGAGTTTACATTTAAAAGAACTTTTAAAATCAAGGCAATTTTAGTTAAAACAGTCATTTTAGATGCATATGAGTATGTAATATCTTTTTAAAGGCACTGGTGTAATGTTTTAAAACTTATTGTTATGTTACAGACTGTTGGCAACACATATGGTAATTTTTCATTAGCAACCATGTTTCCCAGGAGAGAATTTACCAAAGAAGATTATAAAAAGAAATTATTGGATTTGGAACTTGCCCCAAGCGCTTCAGTGGTACTGTTGCCAGTATGTATATACATATATATTTATTCTATTCTTACAGATCTGTTTGTTCTACTATTCATTGTTTCTTATAATTACAGAAAGGGAAGGTGAATGGTGTATTATGGGTAATTAAAATCCACATTATCCAAATATGTTAAATCAGTATTATGGCTCCATTATCCTCTGTTTTATGTATTTTTATTTCTGGTGAGGCACCAGTTTAATTTTCAACTTTTTTCCTTGCCTATTTTTCTTTTTTAAAAAATATTTTTTTTAAATAAAAAATACATTTTTATTGATTTCAGAGAGGAAGGGAGAGGGAGAGATAGATAGAAACATCAATGATAAGAGAATCATTGATCAGCCGAAACCGGTTTGGCTCAGTGGATAGAGCGTCGGCCTGCGGACTGAAAGGTCCCGGGTTCGATTCCGGTCAAGGGCACGTACCTGGGTTGCGAGCACATCCCCAGTGGGAGATGTGCAGGAGGCGGCTGGTCGATGTTTCTCTCTCATCGATGTTTCTGACTCTCTATCTCTCTCCCTTCCTCTCTGTAAAAAATCAATAAAAAATATATTTAAAAAAAAAAAAAAAAGAGAATCATTGATCAGCTGCCTCATGCATGCCCCCTCCTGGGGACCAAGCCCACAACCTGGGCATGTGCCCTTAATCAGAATCAAACCTGGGACCCTTCAGTACACAGGCTGACACTGTATCCACTGAGCCAAATAAACCAGGGCTTCTCGCCTATTTTCATGGACAAAAAATGACCAGTGGGAGAAGAAAATAAGAAATGCAGAGTGTCTAATTTACAGACTTAGTGGGTTTTATTTGTGTACTACTCTACTGTTCACCAAGTTTTTAAAAAACATTTTAACATAAAAATAATTCCATTTGATCCTTACAACAATATTTTATTTTTATTTTTATTTTTTTTAATATATTCTATTGATTTTTTTACAGAGAGGAAGGGAGAGAGATAGAGCGTCAGAAACATCAATGAGAGAGAAACATCGATCAGCTGCCTCCTGCACACCTCCCACTGGGGATGTGCCCACAACCCAGGTACATGCCCTTGACCGGAATCGAACCTGGGACCCTTGAGTCCGCAGGCCGACGCTCTATCCACTGAGCCAAACCGGTTACGGCCTTACAACAATATTTTAATCTCTGATGAAGAAAAGGGGCTCAGAAGGCTTAAATGAGTTTGCTGAGGTGCCACCTTACATGCCAAAAGTGGGATGAGAACTGGGTCTTCTGTGTCAGGGTTAATACAGTTTTTCCTGCTCTGAACTAGTGTCCCCACCCCTGAAACAGCCCTCCAATAATCAGGATTAGTTGTATTCACTGAGATTTAAAACCTTCCCATCTTCTTTTTAATAATCAAGAAAGACCTTTCTGTCCTGACCAGTTTGGCTCAGTGGATAGAGCATCAGCCTGCAGACTGAAGGGTTCTAGGTTCGATTCCAGTCAAGGGCATGTACCTTGGTTGCGGGCACATTCCTAGTAGGGAGTGTGCAGGAGGCAGCTGATCAGTGTTTCTCTCCCATTGATGTTTCTAACTTTTCCTCACCCTTCCTCTCTATAAAAAATCAATAAGATATGTTTAAAGAGCCGATACTGGTTTGGCTCAGTGGATAGAGCGTCGGCCTGCGGACTGAAAGGTCCCAGGTTCGATTCCGGTCAAGGGCATGTACCTGGGTTGCAGGCATATCCCCAGTGGGAGATGTGCAGGAGGCAGCTGGTCGATGTTTCTCTCTCATCGATGTTTCTAACTCTCTATCTCTCTCCCTTCCTCTCTGTAAAAAATCAATAAAATATATTTAAAAAAAAAAAAAAAAAAGATATGTTTAAAGAAAGAAAAAGACCTTTCTTATCCAAGTTATAAATTCAATACAAAAGTTTCATTCTCTTAAAAATAATTGGTTCATTTTACCAAAAACTACCTTCTGGTTTCTATGTAGTGAGTACTCCTTTAAAAAGTAGAGCTCCAGCCCGGCCGGTGTGGTTCAGAGGTTGAGCGTCAACCCAGGAACCATGAGGTCACTGGTTTGATTCCCAGTCAGGGTACATGCCCAGGTTGTGGGCTTGATCCCCAGTGTGGGGTGTGCAGGAGGCAGCTGATCAATGATTCTCTCACCGATGTTTTTATCTCTATCCTCCCTTCCTCTCTCTAAATCAACAAAAACATATATTTTTTTAAAAATTAAAAGCACAAGGCCTGTGGCACCAGCAGGATGGGCAAGTATTGGCAGTCTTTGTACTGCCCGGAAGCTCTGGAGCCACCGGGGAGATCAGAAGGGGCATGATAAACAGTACAAGAAAGTCCATTTGGGCACGGCCCCGAAGGCCAACCCTTTTGGAGGTGTGTCCCATGCAAAGGGAATTGTGCTGGAAAAAGTAGGGGTTGAAGCCAAACAGCCAAATTCTGCCATCAGGAAGTGTGTTAGGGTCCAGCTGATCAAGAATGGCAAATAATCAGACTTTGTACTCAGTGATGGTTGTTTGAATTTTATTGAGGAACATGACGAAGTTCTGGTTGCTAAATTTGGTCACAAAGGTCATGCTGTTGGTGACATTTCTGGAGTTCGCTTTCAGGTTGTCAGAGTAGCCAATGTGTCTATTTTGGCCTTATATAAAGGCAAGAAGGAAAGACCAAGATCATAAGTTTTGATGGTGAAATCACAGTAGTAATAAATTTTCATATGCCTAAATAAAATAAAATAAAATAAAAAGTACAGCTCCAGCCCTAGCCAGTTTGGCTCAGTGGATAGAGTGTTGGCCTGTTGACTGAAAGGTCACAGGTTCCATTCTGGTCAAGGCACTGGCACGGACCTGGGTTGCAGGCTTGATATGTGTGGGAGACAGCCAATCAATGTCTTTCTCTCACATTGATGTTTCTCTCTGTCCTCCTCCCTTCCACTCTCTCTAAAAATAAATGGAAAAAATATCCTTGGGTGAAGATGAACAACAACAAAAAAAAAGTAGAGCTTGAGGTGTTTCAAGAGATTTATATACACTTAAGGAAAAAAAAACAAAAAACCAACACAGCAAAGTTGGTAATTTTCCCTTCTTGCAATAAACTAAAATTAATACGACTTTGTTTTTCGGATAAAAGATTCACCTAGAACTTTGTGATGTAATTGGGCTGATGTAGTCTTCATCTAGGTTTATTTCTTAATTTTTAGGCAAGAAGACCAACTACATCTATGGTACATTCTTCCAGTGGAGACTTTTGGACATTGTTGGGGACAGTACTTTACCCATTCCTTGCCATCTGGAGATTGATTAGCAACTTCTTATTTAGTAATCCTCCTCCTGCACAGACCTCAGTGAGATCATCTTCGGAATCCTCAAACCTTGCATCATCTAGCAATTCAGAGAAAAGGTATCTGTTTGTATTTTCCCCATTTGCAAAATGTTTTTTTATTTATTATTTATTTTTTGTCTTTCCCATTTGGAAAATGTTAGTAATGCCCAATACCTTATTCAAAATGAAAAAAATTGTAAAAGGTACTTTGCCTTCTTCCCGTATATGGGAACAAAACTAAATGTTCTGAAGATTTTATTATATCTCTCCTGGGAAGTTAACTTACATGAGTTTCCTCAGCCATCTTTTTAAAACCTAGTCCATGGAAAGCTACTTCACCTCTGCTGGTTTTGTTGTTTCATTTATTGATTCTCTTTATCCTATAACTGTAAAAACAGATATCCCCCCCCCCCCCCCCCCCCGGTCTAAATAGTCATATTTTTTCTTGCTAGCCATGTTTAATCTGACAAGATACTTCATTCCATTAATTTTTCACAGTCATCTTGCATAATTTCTTTAGAGAGATTGTGCTTTAGAGAATGTTAAGCCTAGTGGTTCTTTGATCTGCTGGCTGACTATCTTCTCTGGTCATTTAGAGAAGGACCAAACCGAGGAAACTGAATATTCACTTAAAATGGTGCCTCCTTCAGAGAGTTCATTGGACTAGTTCCTTAACCAAGAGACCTACCTTTTATTGTAGATGGTCAAGGTCAGAATGGTAATACTAATAGATAACACTAATGATTAAGGTTTTACATATTAAGGTTTAACAGAAAGTTTTCCTAGGTGAGATTATACCTACCCTCTTCTAATAATACCACAATTTATTTTAATATGTATCTGTTATTGTTAAACATTCTATTAGGCTGTTAATAGCCATTATAGCAAAATGTCACTCCAATCCTATATGATAAGTAATGAAAATTCTTGCCTGTCTGCCCTCAGTAAGATTCTTAGTCTTATTGACTCTCTAGATCAGTGGTTCTCAACCTTCTGGCCCTTTAAATACAGTTCCTCATGTTGTGACCCAACCATAAAATTATTTCTGTTGCTACTTCATAACTGTAATGTTGCTACTGTTATGAATCGTAATGTAAATATCTGATATGCAGGACGGTCTTAGGCAACCCCTGTGAAAGGGTCATTCGACCACCAAAGGGGTTGCTACCCCACAGGTTGAGAACTGCTGCTCTAGATGAAGATTTAACTGTTAGGCAGGAAGACCAATTATAGCCTTAATACATTACTCAAAAGGAGGGGACAAAGAAAAATTCTTTGTCTTAAAACAGCATTCAAACGAGGCCTTGTTAGTGCTGAACTTTAGAACTCTTCTTGAGCAATAGGTGGGAGCATTTAATCCTGAGGTACTGTAGTATCTGATACCTTGCTATGTGGGTTTTTAAAAACATTTTTCAAATAAGGGAACAGGACTTGTGTTGGGGAAAAGGATGGGATGAGTGTATATCTAAGAGGCAAAACTTTGTGTTCTATTCTTGGTTTTCCTGTTTTCTTTTTGCTCTCTCTGTTCCCCTCTAGTGTTGGAAAATGAATTACCTTAAATTTCATCTGTTTCCTTCCCATTTTCAGATGAAATCCTGTTTGTTCTTAATTGCATAAATAAATTATTAAACATTATAAAATGATTAAAATTGCTAATTAGCCATTTCTGGGAATTAGGCTATGAGTGGAGCTTTGGATAGCTTCTAGGGTGCTGTGTAAGTTATAAATGTTTTAGTATATATGTCAGCTTCCATAAATAAAAGGAAAGATTAGGTGGCAGATAGTCACACTCTTCTAAAGCTTAGTAAGTCTTCAAGAAATACATGGAAATAGAAACTACAATTTAGCTGGTTTATCGTGGAGAACAGATGAAGTTAAACTTCCAAAAACATAAAACCTAGTACTGTAATAGTAGATATAATTATCTCCCATGAACTTTCCTTAAAATATAGTTGCCTATACTAATAGAATTGTAAAGGAAACAGCTTTGTGTTACTTCTGTTTTTATTTTATGACATCTTCTCTTTTCTCCCTCTTTTGTTATATCAGGGAACCTGTCAGAAAAAGAGTGCTGGAGAAACGGGGAGAAGACTTTAAAAAAGAGGGGAAGATATATAGATTGAGGACTCAAGATGATGGTGAAGATGAAAACAACACTTGGAATGGAAATTCTACTCAACAGATGTAGTGTGACAAGTACATTATGTGCAATAATCATTGTTTCTCTTATGATTTAATTCAACTAAAATTCTACTGGAGAGGTGGGACTACTTTATGTTTTTTAACTGATCGATAAAGTGTCTCTTTATTCCTGCTTAGTTGTTTAAAGTTGTTTAACCCAGACAAGTCAAGAGAGAAAATAACTCGCTGCTAGGTCCTTGCATATGGTAACCAACTGCTAGAAGCCTAAAAGAATCAAAAGGTCTCACAACCTCCCTTTATTAGCTTTCTTACTCAGTATTTCAGATCCCGTTAGCCCTGTGCTCTGAGATGATACGTTTTGTTTAGAACTATTTTGCTCCAGAACTCCTAAGCCCACACAGAGTAACTACATGTCCCTGAGTAATTTGACTCTGAGTCAGAGCATTTTAACTAGCCAATCAGATGATGATTTATGTTTTTTTCTCTCTGCTCATCAGCTACAAGTAAATTCTTGTAGTTTTTAATCTTAAACTCTGAATAAAAAATCTTTTCTAAAAATCAGAATGATCTTATTTTTGCTTTAAGTTTTATTATCCTACCATCTTTTTGTTGCACAGCGCTCTGTTGAGGTCATGTGCCTGATTTCCCATCAGTATTGCTTCTGGAGCTATCTCAGGAAAGTTAACTGGCCACCTTACCTTAAATATCACTGCAGGAAGTAATTTTCTGACACACATTGATGATATGATACTGTCTCCTACATCAGTGAGGCATCACTTTGCATAATGTGAAAAAGATTCTTAATCTGACTTACATGCTACTTTATCCATGTTTTTGGTAGCGGAATCCTACTAAAAGAATAATGCTTGAAAAAGGGAGTAAGCTCAACAGTTCCTCTTTTAACCTGCTTTTAGGTTGGAAGATACCACTCTTGAGTGAACATGTAGAAGGACTTTATTTTGTAATGGGAGGGAGAAATTTTCTCAGCGAACTTTGTTTTTCACCATGAAATAACAATGACTTTTAAAAATGGTAATAGTAATGTTTTAGGCAAGGAAATAGTGAGACAGGCTATGCTAGAGATTCAAGTAAAAGCTGGTATAACCTTTTTGAAAAACATCAGTAACAAATATTTCATACTCTTTGATCCTATAATTTTTCCTGAGGAATGATCATAAATGCAGAAAAAGTTTATAAATACATTAAGTGTTATTTATTTTACCTAAGAACTAGAAATCAACTAAATCCCTTGTGTAGAAAGAATTTTCAATGAGGAGAAATGGTACAATACTAATTCAATTCAATTTTTAATATATTTATTGAGTACCTGTTATATATTGGGGGGGAGTAGGATATACACCTGTAGGTACAGTTATTGTACACATTTTAAACATAGACACTACTATGCATTAATATAATGCAAAGAAAACACACCAAATATTAACTGTGGTAAGAGTGGTCAAATGTGATTTTAGTTCTTTTTTTTGCACCCTTATATGTTTTCTCTATTTTCTGCAATGATCATATTACTTCCATAATTTAAAAAGTGATTTTGAAAAAGAAAAATTCAAGCATCTCATTTTAGTAAAGGTTTGTCATTTTTAAAAATATAGCACTTGGCAAATGGGTGTGAGCCCATCCTATATAATAAAAGGCTAATATGCAAATTGTCCCCTCGAACCAGGATTTCGACTAGGGGGCGGGGCTGGCCAGCCAACTGCCCGCAGCCCTTCCCCCCGCCCCCAACCCTGAGCGGCCCCTCACCCCACCCCAATCGGGGTGGGCTGGCTGGACCCTACTTGTGCACGAATTTGTGCACCGGGCCTCTGGTTAGATATATATATATTTGCAAAAACTTGGAGAACCTCATCAGTTTGCCTTGAAAAAAATCAAATATAGATCTTAGAGAAATGTACATAAAAGAATGATTCACAATCCTTGAATAAGAGGATCCCTCCTCAACTTTATATTTTAAAAAGTATACATAGTAAAGAAAACCTCAAAGTAGTATAGGAGGCTATAAAATGAAAATGAAATCTCACCCCCAGTTTTATTCTCCAGAAGTAACCTTAATCTATTAACAGTTTCTTTTGTAATTCTTGGAAAATTTTTATGCGTAATAAGCAAATATGTAATCTTTATATTTTAAATAAATGGGATCATATTACATATACTACTCTGCAGCTTGCTTTTACTTTAATCTTGAAGATCTTCCCCTATAAGTACATAGTTACGTCATCTTATTAATGACTATATAGCATTTTACTTGATAAATGTACCCCAACTTATTATTCATGCTCTAATGCAGCGGTCGCCAACTGGTGGTCCGCGGACTGCTGGTGGTCTGAGGTCCAAAATGTTGGCAACCACTGCTCTAGTGCCATTGGTTATTATTTCTTTGCTTCTTTTTGTGTTTCTATTACAAACATTGGTACGAATATCTTTGTGAAGGTATCTTTTTAGGTGTGAAAATGTACCTGTAGGTTTGTATAACTTACAAAGGATGTTTGCAGTTTGGATTATTAAAAAATCCTACCAAATTGCCTCCTCTTATGGCTCTATGAATATACGCCCCCACATATCCTTGCCAACATTGTATTATACCTTTTCATCTTTTTCAATATGATGGATGAAAAACTGTCTGCATTTTTTATGCATTGTGTTGGACACAAATGAAGTTTAGCATCTTTTAATATTATTGGTCATTTTAATTTCTTAGAAATACCTGTTCTTGTCTAGTTTTTACTTTGTTTTTTTCCATCTTTTTCTTACTGATTTATAAGAATTCCATATTTATTAAGAAAATCAGCCCTTTGTCTAGCATATGATATAAATAGTTTCTCCCGTTTATCTTTCCATGAATATATTATTGGTAATTTTTTCCACAGTATTTAGGAGGTCATACTAGTATTATCAGTGTCTTTCTTTCTTTCTTTTTTAATATATTTTATTGATTTTTTACAGAGAGGAAGGGAGAGGGATAGAGAGTTAGAAACATCGATAAGAGAGAAACATCAATCAGCTGCCTCCTGCACACCTCCTACTGGGGATGTGCCCACAACCAAGGTACATGCCCTTGACCGGAATTGAACCTGGGACCTTTAAGTCCGCAGGCCGACGCTCTATCCACTGAGCCAAATCAGTTAGAGCAGTGTGTCTTTCTTTATGGCTGCTGGTTCTTAAGTCTTGCTTGTAAATACCTTTCCCACTTCAGGAAGTAATTCTTAAAAATTCACTCTTCTATTCTAGTATTCTCGTGGTTTCTTTTTTTTACATTTAAATCTAGTATCCCAGGAAGGGCTTTGGCTCCTTTCCCCATGCCTGTGGCTGCCATCCTCATGATCTAATCTGTTGACCTACCATCATTTATGGACTAATCCATCTTTTCCACTGATTTGGCATGTCACCTTTGTCACGTACTTTATTCTCATAGGCTTCCTTTTCCTTTGTTAATCTTTCTATTCTCTCTCTGCTACCAAACTACTTTTTATAACTAGTTATATGATGTTTTAATATTCTTTCCTCCCCTCCCCCAATTTATCCTGGCTCTTCTTACAAGTTTATTTAATATGAAAGTTTATATTTTGCTCATGTCCTCATCCCCCAAATAAAAGGTTATTAAGTTTTGAAATTAATTTAGGTGTGATTGACAGCTTATAATACTGAGTCTTTGCTACCTAAGAAAAATCTTTAATATCAATTTTAGAACTACCTTCACCCTATCTAATAAGCCTTTCCTATCTATTAATGGAGAAAATTGTTTGTGTACCACAGTTTTGACTCCCAAGTTGGTGTCCACGGCAGGGGAGCATAGGAATTTTCTATAGATAAAACAATTCAGGTAAGGAATGCTTATGAGAAAAAAAAATTTAAAAATGATCACTCTTTTAAAACAGTTGAAAACTTTTTTTCCCAAGTGTTTTCATTTTGTTGTTGTTGCCTTTTAGTTTATTTTTTCTTTTCTTTTTTAAAAATATATATTTTTTTATTGATTTCAGAGAGGAAGGGAGAGGGAGAGAGAGAAAGATGAATGATGAAAGAGAATCATTGATCAGTTGCCTCCTGCATGCCCCACACTGGGGATCGGGCTCACAACCTGGGCATGTGCCCTGACTGGGAATCGAACCATGACCTCCTGGTTCATAGGTTCGAGCCACACTGCCAGGCTAGTTTATTTTTTCAATTACAGTTGCTATCCAATATTATTAGTTTCAGGTGTACAACATAGTTATTAGACATTTATATAATGAATTGATCACCCCAATAAGGCTAGTACCTACCTGACATCATACATAGTTATTATAATATTACTAAAGGCCCAGTGCACGAATTCATGCACGGGTGGGGTCCAGCCAGCCTGGCCCCGACCGGAGCAGATCAGGGCCGGGCCTGTTGGGAGGAGGAGATGGCTTGAGGTTGGCCAGCTGGCCCGACCCGATCCGGCCCGATTAGGGCTGGGCCAGCCAGGGGGAGGGGCTGCAGGTGATTGGCTGGTGGACCCCGCCCCCAATTGGGGTGGGGGCGCCGATTGGGGGTCAGCAGCCCAGGGGAGGGGCTGTGGGAGGTTGGCTGGCCAGCCCCGCCCCCAATGAGGGTGGGGAGGCTGTTTGGGGGGGCCAGTTGGGGGGAGGGGATGTTTGGGTAGGGGGTTGATGGGGGTATGGCCGGCTGCGGGGGAGGGGCCACGGGAGGTTGGCCAGCTGGCCCTACTCCTGATCAGGCTGGTTTGCTGGCAAGTGGGCATCATAGCAACTGGTTCTGGTCGTTATGGTGTTTCCGTTGCTAGCTTTTTATATATATAGATTGACTATTTCCTTCGAAAAACTTTACATACCCATGACTATATATATATATATTTTTTTTAATATATTTTATTGATTTTTTACAGAGAGGAAGGGAGAAGAATAGAGAGCCAGAAACATCGATGAGAGAGAAACATCAATCAGCCGCCTCCTGCACACCTCCCACTGGGGATGTGCCCGCAACCAAGGTACATGCCCTTGACTGGAATTGAACCTGGGACCCTTTGGTCTGCAGGCCGACGCTCTATCCACTGAGCCAAACCGGCTAGGGCCCGTGACTATATTTTTTAATTTATTTTTATGATTTTTTAAATTTATTGATTTTTAGAGAGAGGAAAAGAGAAACATTTACTTGTTCTATTTATTTATGCATTCATTGGTTGATTCTTGTATGTGCCCAGACCAGGGATCACTAGGGCCTTCCTGTGACTATTTTTATAACTGCCGAATTTTTTCATGCTCTTTATTTTTTTGTAATAATTTTTTTTTCCAATAACAGTTTATATTCAGTATTGTTTTGTATTAGTTTCAGGTGTATAGCATAGTGATTAGACAATCATATACTTCACAAAATGTTCTTCCTAATACTTATAGTGTCCAACTGGCACTATGCATAGTTATTACAGTATTATTAACTATATCTCCTATGCTGTACTTTATTATTATTATTTTTTTTTGCTAACCCTCACCCAAGGTATTTTTCCATTGATTTTTAAAAATAATATATATATATATTTTTTAAAATAATTTTTATTTCTTAAAGTATTACAAAGAGTATTACATATGTCTCCTTTTCTCCCCCTCTTGACTTTCCCCCGGCCTCCCTCTACCCCCCAGTGTTTTGTGTCCATTGGTTATTCTTATATGCATGAATATAAGTCCTTCGGTTGATCTCTTAACCCCCTCTCCCCGCAAACCCTCCCCAGGCTTCCCACTATAGTTTGACAGTCTGTTCAATGCTGCTCTGTCTCTGCATCTATTTTTGTTCATCAGTTTATATTGGTCTTTATTATCTGTTTCAACCTCACCGGGGCCATCCCTACCTCACCGGGGCCGTCCCGACCTAACCGGGGCTGTCCCTACCTCACTGGGGCCATCCAGACCTCACCAGTGCCTTCTCAACCTCACCGGGGCCGTCCCGACCTCACCTTTATTACCTGAGCTAAGAGAGGAGGGAGGAAGATTATTTGCCTTTGGGGGCCTTGATTTTCCTTGGATATAACTCCAGCTCCTTGCCCTCGAGCACATGACCACGTTGGCCTGGTCTCGAGTGCTGCATGCTAGAGCTGCTCCTCTAGAACACTGCTGATTGTGGCATTCTTTTTCCTTTCATCATATTTCTTCTAAATTTTCTTTGATAGTTTTTTGTTTAAAATCTCTTCCTCCTCAGGAGTTAGCTTTTGGTCCCCTTCTTGTGGACCAGGGGCAGTACATAGTGGGACTCATACCACTGTCCTTCAGTGAGCTGTCAGTGAGCACGATGCAGTTCTTTACTAGGGTCGTGGTGCAGACCAGTTTGTGGTTGGATGCGTTGTAGACAACATCAGTAATCCCTGTTTTGTGTGTACAACACTCTGAGCCCAGGAGAAGTTGCCCATGTTCAGCCTGAAGGTACGGTACTTTTTGTTGCCTCCCTGCACGTGAACTGTGTATGTGGGGTGGGCCAGTCTCAGTGTCGGCAGCAAGGCGTCCCAGCTCATATTGTCGCTTCTTGTGGTGTGGCTTTCTCTTGCCCCCCGGTCTTGTGCTTGTGCCAGTTGTCCTGAGAAATGCCTGTGGCTCAACGCTACTGTAAAGAGCCACATTATGTCTTTTGATTGGAGCATTTAATCCATTTACATTTAAAGTAATTGCTGACTATGTAGTTACTAGAGGCCCGGTGCATGAAATTCATGCAGGGGTAGGGTCCCTAGGCCTGGCCAGCGATCAGGGCCAATCAGGGCCTTCCGGCTGCCAGCCAGGGCCTTCCTTAGTTCCATGCCGCCCCCTGGTGGTCAGCACACGTCATAGTGAGCAATCAAACTCTGAGTCTCCTAGTTGAACTCCCGAGGGGACAATTTGCATATTAGCCTTTTATAGATATAGATTGTCATTTTATTTTTACAATTTCTTTTCTCTGTTTCTTTTTTATTCACTTACTCTCCTCTTATATATTAATAACTTTCTACAATTTTGTGTTCAGATTCCTGTTCCTTTATTTTTTTCTCTTGTAGACTTTTGGTTTGTGGCTACCATGTGCTACATATAATTACCAAGCTATGTTTGTAACAGTATTTTTAAAGACGTTTTTAAAATTTGATTTTTAGGCCGAAACCGGTTTGGCTCAGTGGATAGAGTATCGGCCTGCGGACTGAGGGGTCCCAGGTTCGATTATGGTCAAGGGCATGTACCTGGGTTGCAGGCACATCCCCAGTGGGAGGTGTGCAGGAGGCAGCTGATTGGTGTTTCTCTCTCATCGATGTTTCTAACTATCTCTCTCCCTCTGTAAAAAATCAACAAAATCTATTTTTAAAAATTTTTTTGATTTTTTTAGAGAGAAAAAGAGAGGGAGAATTTAAAGAAACATTCATGTGAGAATGAAACATCAATTGACTGCCTTCTGCACACCCCCTACAACTGGGGCAGGGGCATGACCAGGAATTGAACCAGCAACCTTTTGTTGCATGGGATGATGCCCAGTCAACTGAGCCACACTGGCCATGGCTGTAAGAGTCTATTTTAAGTTGATGATCACATAAGTTCCAACATATCCTAAAATCACTCACCCCTTCCCATTTATGTTTTTGTCATTTTTTCATGTGTGTTTGTATGTATCCCTTAATTTATTATTACACATTATCTTTCTACTTTTGTCTTTTAATCTTTGTACTAACTTTATAATTGGTTCACTGCTTTTATAAAGTGTTGGCCTTTGTCAGGGAGAATTTTTTTCTTTCCTATATCTTATTTATATTTTTTATCTTTTTTTTTTTTTTTTTTTTTTTTTTAGAAAACTTTATTTTTATTGATTTCAGAGAGGAAAGGAGAGGGAGAGAGAGAACCATCAATGATGATAGAGAATCATCGATTGGCTGCCTCCTGCACACCCCCTACTGGAGATCAAGTCCGCAACCCCGGCATGTGCCCTTGACTGGAATCGAACCCTGGACCCTTCAGTCTGCAGGCCGACCCTCTATCCACTGAGCCAGACCAGCTAGGGCTATCTTTTCTTCTTAAAGAAACCCCTTTAACTTTTTTCATAATACTGATTTAGTGGTGATGAACTCTAGTTTTTTCTTGTCTTTATCTTTCTTTTTGATTCTAAATGTTAGCTTTTCTGGGTAGAGTAATCTTGGTTGTAGGTCTTTGATTTTTATCACTTGGAAAATTTTATGCCAATTCCTCTGGCCTGCAAAGTTTCTGTTGAGAGAGAAATCAGCTGACAGTCTTATGGGAGCTTCCTTGTACATAACTAACTACTATTCTCTTGCTGTTCTTAAGATTTTCTCTTTGTCTTTAAACTTTGGTATTTTAACACTACGGTGTCGGGTGAATTTCCCGCCAAAATATAAGATAGCGCGGGCAATTATTTAGGTTTCCCGCGCAAAATCAGGGATTTTTATGATACCTATTACCCCAATGGGTATGAAACGGTTCGCATACGCAGGTAGGTATCTTTGTGAACGGCAAACAAACAAATATTTGGTAATACGCAGTTACAATCGGCCCGAGTTTACACGTTTCCCGCACTCCACCGCAAATCTATATGAACCGAGTTAAGACGGCTCCCGCGGAGTACGCGCAATTCACACGAGCCGACTTAACTCGTTTCCCGCACTCCAAGTGTTAATTATGATCCAGCTTGGTGTGGGCCTCTGGTATCATCTTGTTTTGGATTCTGTGCTTCCTGGACTTACATGTCTATTTCCTTTGCCAGGTTAGGGACATTTTCAGCCGTTATTTTATTTTTTAATATATTTTTATTGATTTCAGAGAGGAAGGGAGAGAGTGAGATAAAAACATCAATGATGAGAGAGAATCATTGATCAGTTGCTTCCTGCATGCCCCACACTGAGTAACGTGCCCGCAACCTGGGCATCTTCCCTGATTGGGAATCAACCATGACGTCCTGGTTCATAGGTCGACACTGAACCACGCTGGCCAAGCCAGTCATTATTCCTTCAAATAAGTTTTCAGTCCCTTGCTCTCTGTTCTCCCTATGGTATGCCTATAATGCAAATGTTGGTATGCTGATGTTGTCCTAGAGGTCTCTTAACCTATCATTTCTTTTTTTCTTTTTTTTTTGTTAATTCTCACCTGAGGGTATATTTCCCATTGATTATTTTTTAACATATATATATATTTTTTATTTCAGAGAGGAAAGGAGAGGGGGGAAATAGAAACATCAATGCTGAGAGCCAATCGTTGATTGGCTGCCTCTTGCATGTCCTGCACTGGGGATCAAGCCCACAACCCCAATATGTGCCCTGACTGGGAATCGCACTGTGATCTCCTGGTTCATAGGTCAACGCTCAGCCACTGACCCATGCCAGCCGGGCTCCCATTAATTTTTAGAGAGAGTGGAAAAGAGTGGGAGAGACACAGAGAGAGAAAAACATCGACACGTGCCCCAAACCCCAATCAGGGCCAGGGATCTAGCCTGCAACCAAGGTTCATGACCTTGACCAGAATCAAACCTGAGACCCTTCTGTTCATGGGCCGATGCTCTATCCACTGAGCCAAACCGGCCAGGGCATAACCAATGTTTTGAACTCTCCATCTGGTAGATTACTTGCCCCCATTTAATTATTTTTTTGTAGTTTCGTCTTGTTTTTTCATTTGGAACATGTTTATCTCCTTATTTTGGCAGCCTCCCTGTATTTGTTTCTGTGTATTAGGTAGAGCTGCTGCATCTCCTGGTCTTAGAAGAGTGGCCTTATGTAGTAGGTGTTCTGTGGGGCCCGATGGTGCCATCTCCCTATTTACCTGAGCCAGTTGTTCCGTGGGTGTCCCTTGTGTGGGTCGTGTATGTCCTCATGTTGTAGTTGAGCCTTGATTAATGTTGGCACATCAGTGGGTGGGGTTGACCTTCAGGCTGTGACTGCAACAGACTTGTGTGGGTGCTGACACCACAGAGCAGGAGTCGCTTTAGCAGGGCTTTGGGGCCAGGCCCTTCGGGAGTGCTGTTTGTGGAGCTCGTGGGTGGTGCTCTGGTGTGGTGTGAAGCTGGCCACCACATGTGTTGGTTCTGAAGCCTCTTGGGAGGGACTCCAGGGTAGGCCAAGGTGAGCTGCCACTTGTACCAGGCTTGGGGCTGCTTAGTTGAAGCTATGGTCTAGGCCCGTGGTCGGCAAACTGCGGCTCGCAAGCCACATGCGGCTCTTTGGCCCCTTGAGTGTGGCTCTTCCTAAGCCTTAGGAGTACCCTAATTAAGTCAATAACAGTGTACCTACCTATATATAGTTTAAGTTTAAAAAATTTGGCTCTCAAAAGAAATTTCAATCGTTGTACTGTTGATATTTGGCTCTGTTGACTAATGAGTTTCTCAGCACTGAGAAAGTCCACAGTGCTGACGGAAGCAGGCCACTTGTGTGGAAAAGCCGCTGGTAGAGACTTGGTCAGCGTGCGTGAGTTGGGTGGGGCGACCGTGTGAGCCTGGTTAATGGAGAGCCCAGAGTTGGTGCTTGTCTGAGCCTGCTGACTGCAGGAGAGGAGCATTTGGCAAAGGAACAAAGAAGCCTCTCTCCTGACCACTTGCCCCTTCAGCCCTTTCTCTGAAGTAAGTCACCTTAGTTCCTCTTATATGTACCTGGCACTTTCTGAGCTGCTGCCCCTGTGCTCGGCCCCATATTGAGTAAGTTTGTGTGCGAGTAAGTCTGTGCGTGCCCCCCACCCCTTTAAGAGGCGCCCCTAAGTCTCCAGCCATCCTCTCTCAGTCGGACAAAATCCTCACTGGTTTTTACAGCCAGATGTTATAGGGATTCCCCTTTTGGTACTGGTGCCCGGGGCTGGGATACCTGTGTAGGGCTGGGACCCCTCACTCCTCAGGGGTATATACACAGCCAAGCTATCCCTAACAATTATTTTTTGTTTGGTTGGTTTTTGTTATTGTTAATCCTCACTTGAGGATATTTTTTCCATTGATTTTTAGACAGAGTAGAAGGGAGAAAGGGAGAGGATTGTGATCAAACCTGCAATCCAGTTACATGCCCTTGACTGGGAATTGAACCCCTGACCCTCTAGTGCAAGGGCTGGCACTCTGACCACTGAGCAGCACTTGCCAGTGCTCCCTCCAGATTCTTAATCACCACAGAATGGGTGTGGGACCTGCCCTTACCACCCCTTTCACTAGTCTCAACATGGCTTCTCTACATCCTTAGTTACAGGACTTCTGTTCAACTAGTCTTCAGATGGTTCTCAGTGCTGGTGGGTCTGTAATTAGTTATAATTGTGATGTGGTCATGGGAAGAGGCGAGCACAGAGGAATTAATAAGAGCACATCTTTCTGTGCTCCCACCACTACTCTGGATCTGTTCTGTGAATAAACACACCAAAGGAGCAGGTGTGCTTTCTATGCCCTGTCTCTTGCTAGAGACAGTGAGAAATGGTCCTTCAGCCTCAAGAAGTTACTAGCAGGGAAATTTACAATTCCAGTAAAATGTGGTCATGGGGTATTTACAGCAAAGTAGAAGGAGTGTCTGCCTGGGGAATTGAGGACAGCTATAAAGAGGAAAAAGTACATATTTGAGCTGAGGCTTGAAGGCATTTTCAGAAGAAAGGGCATCCTAGGCAGAAGGAATAGTATTTGCAAGGACACAAAAGAGTATGGGATAGTCAAGGGCATGCAGTTTAGAACTACAGTGGGGCCTTGACTTACGAGTTTAATTCGTTAAGGAGCTCATTAACTCAAATTACTCTATCAACTCAATGCAAAAAATCGGCCAAGAGACAGCTGGTATCTCAAAAAACTCGTTAGTCGGGACACTCATAAGTCAAGGCCCCACTGTACCACAGATCGAGAGAGGAAAAGGGAAACAGGCTAAGTGAACCCACGTGAGAATGCTTACGCCTTGAAGGCCACGCTTGGGTCCTTACACGCCTGCTTCTACATAGGGAAGGAGGACATAGGTAGTGGCAGTGGTGGGAGTAAAGGATCATTCACAGGACATCTCTTTTTGTATATTAGGGTTTTTCTGCCAGGGAGATATAATGTAAGCAGGAAGCCTTGGTCTGGTGGGAAAGTGTAGATTTCCCAAATGGCCTGTGTGACCTCGTAAGTTCTCTGGAACCTATTTTCTCAAGGAAAATCTCTCATAGGGGATAGGACACAGGTCATGGTACCATTTTTATTTTCTGAGAAACACAAGATATGAGGCTGGAAGGGAGCTTTGAGAGAGGGCAGGAGATGACACAGTTCATTTATGCAATGGAGTTGATTTCTTAGAAAAAGGATTGGTTTTCACTCCTGTTTCTAGCTTTAAAATTCCTTCAATTTGGAACTGCCCAGTTAAGTGGCTCACAGAACCACTGGATGAGTTCAGCATCTGCACATTTGCATAAGAGCCAGCTGCAGGGTCTTCTAATGCCCAAATGAATTTCTGATACTGGGGCAAGATGCAGACATTCCCATTTTAATCAGGGACTGCAGTCCTTGCAGGTGTGTCTCTGACAGCACAGGAGGCCTTTGTGAAGAACTCTGGTATGGGCGGAATGGAAGATCCTCAGGAGTGTTGTGGGTGGTAAAGGTGTACAAAGAAACTAGGCTTGTTTTGCAGAACTGGAGGAAGTGGCACGTGTGGTCAGAACGAAGAAACAGGGCTCAGCTCCTGTTGGCCTGGTTGTGTGTTCCTCTGCTTGGAGCGCTTGCAGTACTTGTAGGACAGAAATGCCACAGTGCAGGCTCCAAGAAGCATGAGAGAAAAGAGCGTGTATAATGCGGTCTGGGCTTCTGTCGCACCCAGGGCTAGGCCCAGGAACTGGACCTCCTCTTCTCTCTTGGGACTGATGGTGGGTCCAGCATCTAGGAGAGGACAACAGAGGGCGGTTCACACTAGCACCGATGTGGTTACTGGACTGTGCTAACCTATTTTAAGCCCAAGCTAGATCCCTGGCACGGGTGCCCCGAGTGAGCGCCTTGCTGAGGGCACATCCCTGTCACTGACGGATGAGCCTCTGAATGAAGTTAAGTAAATTTATTTTTAATCATCTCTATCAGCAATTTAAAGCATAATCTAAATTAGGTAATTGTCTCTTATATTTGTACTAGTGGCCCGGTGCATGAATTTCGTGCACGGGGGCAGGGGGTGTCCCTCACCCCAGCCTGCACCCTCTCCAGCCTGGGACCCCTTGGGAGATGTCTGACTGCCAGTTTAGGCCCAATCCCACAGAGATCAAGCCTAAACCGGCTGTTGTACATCCCTCTCACAATCCGGGACTGCTGGCTCCTAACTGCTCACCTGCCTGCCTGCCTGATTGCCCCTAACCACTCTGCCTGCTGACCTGGTTGCCCCCAACTGCTCCCCCTCCCCCCCGCCAGCCTGATTGCCCCCAACTGACCCCCACTGATGGTCTGCTTGCCCCCAACTGGCCCTCCCTTGCCAGCCTGCTCACCCCCAACTGCCCCCCCGCCCCCCGCTGGCCTGATCACCCACAACTGCCCTCCCCTCTTGGCCCCTAACTGCCTCTACCTCGGCCCCACCACCATGGCTTTGTCCAGAACGTCCGGAAGGTCTCCTGGAAGGTCTCCCAGTCTAATTAGCATATTACCCTTTTATTAGTATAGATAGAGGCCTGGTGCATGGGTGGGGGCTGGTTAGTTTGCCCTGAAGGGTGTCCCGGATCAGGGTGGAGGTTCTCTTGGGGGGGCGGGGCAGCCTGGGCAAGTGGCTTGTGGTGGTTTGCAGGCTGGTCACGCCCCCATTGGGGTAGGGGTCCCCACTGGGGGTTGTGGCCAGCCTGGGTGAGGGGCTGAGGGCTGTTTGCAGGTTGGCCACACCCCCTTCAGGGTGGGGGTCCCCGCTGGGGTGCCTGGCCAGCCTGGGTGAGGGGCTGAGGGCTGTCTGCAGTCCCCTCCCTCGGCAGCCCAGGTGACCCAAGCCTCCCGCCCGCTCCGGCTGGCTCCGTGGCCGCTGCCATCTTTATCCTGCTTAAGTTGCATATTCACTCCTGATTGCCTGTGGGCCATTACAGAGGTATGGTCAATTTACATGTTTGTCTATTATTAGTGTACTGTAGATAGTAATCCATATTTTTTCAGTCATTCACAAATCCTGTCATCTTACACTATGTCAGGCACTGTGTTTGTTTCTGTATCAACCCAGACATTTGCCTCATTTCTGCCTAAGGTTGCACAGCAGGTTAATAGCAGGGCTAGGATGAGACTCTAGACCTGCTATTTATTCCCAGAGCAGGGCCTAGTTTCTAGATGTAACAGTGCCTTGTTCCATCCTAAGAACATTCAAAGACAATAAATACTGGCCGATGATGAAGGGAAAGGAAAGGCCGAGAGGAGAGTAATAAACTAGAAGAAAATAGACTGGAAAAGGCCCCTCTCACCCTTCTCAGCTGCATCTCACCTTCTGGCTGGAGACAAGGGTGTGGGCCTGCGGCTGGGTCAGGGAAGCCATTGCACCGGGTTATAGAGGCGTAGAACTTGGCTGACGCTTTGGGAATCCTTGGCAGAGAAGGGTCAGTGTAGTTCACAAAATGCAGACCAAACCTCTCTGCGAAGCCCGTGGCCCACTCAAAGTTGTCCATCACACTCCAAACAGTGTATCCTCGAAGGTCCACCTTATCCCGCACAGCTGTCCAAAGAGAGGCCCGGCATGAGCTTCCTGCATAAGACACCCTGCTGCCCAGAGCTCTCCCACAGTCCCCATGTGCAGTCCAGGCCAGCTTTTCTTTAGCTCTTTGGGACACTCCGTTCTCTGTGACAGATCTGCCCAGCCACTGCATGCAGTGTTTGTTATCTGCAGAGCCATCAGCATTTTTCTAGAAAGGCTCGGCGACGTCGGGAACATGGGTAGACCTGTGCTCCTCTCTATAGAAAATACTAGTGAGTGGCCCTTGGGAAAGATTTTAGCTGGAATCGGATTTCCTGATCTTTTGTTTTCACAGCTGCATTGCTCATTCTCTTTCACCAGTGTTACTGTTTCTTTGTCATAGTCTCCTCCCAAGTTCTGCTGAGCTGGGGATCTCAAAGTTTTGCTTCAGGAACAAAAGACCCTTCAGACAGTCCCCTAAGCCTGAATGGTTCCTCCTAGCCCTGCCCAAACTGTCCTCAGGAGGGCACTGCTGTCCAGGGGCCTCAGGCATCAATGAGGATACGGAGAGCTCAGGTCTAGCTGATTCAGGCAACTGGTCTGCCTGCTGAGCTTAAGTCTAGGAAGGAAAGAAAGCAGTGCAGCTAACCCAACAGGAGTAAGAAGCCTCATCTTTCTCATTATGGGGTTCATGGGTACAAAGCCACCCTGAATGCAGATGTGAGCAGATGTTTCCGCAGTGCGAGGTGCACGTGAGGAAGGGTGGGCCTGCCATACCTTTGAGTGCCTCGTTGATGTAACTGCGGAGGTAGTAGATCCTTGCAGTGTCATTGAGGCTTGTTTCTCCCCGTTGGGACACTCCGTTCTCTGTGACATAGATCGGAGGGTTGTTGTACTCCTCCTTTAACCAGTTCAGAATCCTCCTGAAGCCAAAGGGTGTCATCTTCAGCCAGAAGGAGCCCGAGTCTGGCCAAGAGCGATCTGTGATGGAGGCAACTCCCCTGCCAGTTCAAACACAAGATTAGGTCTGTCTGATAAATTCCCAGAGGCCCTTTGCACAAAAGACAAAGCAGGATTTATACTAGGAAAAACCTTAGGTTTTGTCTAGTCGTGAGAGTCATAAATGAACCCAGAATAGTTAAATGGCCCCAATTCTCTCTCCATAAGTTCTAGGTTCACTGCTTAGTGCTGGTGTAACCAGACAAGCCACGCTAGTGCTCTGTCCCAGCTCTCCACGTGTGCAGGGGGAGGGTCTCACTCCCGGACCAAACCCTCCACACGCTCAACACCGCACACTGGATGTGAAAGGGCTCTGGGTTTCCCACGTCTCCAGTGGGTGCAGCTGTCATGGGCTTGCCCGAGTCACCTGCGTCTGGTCAGTGCCACAGGCACCAACCCCTTTGTGTGAGGACGGGGATTAGGCTGGGACCTGCTTCAAGTGCCCAAGACCCTGCCCCTCTCTCCAGGGACAGATAAGAGAGGGCAGGTTGTGCCAAAGGAGCGCCTGCTGTGGGAGGCACGTAAACTCAACTGTCTTGAGAGTCAAGCATTTCAAATACAGTTATTTAACGTACATCCAAATTTTTGAAAAAAAATAACCCAACCATTTAGTTCTACAAACGACTGGGTTTATCTTGCTCAGCTGAAAGTGAATGGGGGGCATTCCATAGCTGAGCACGGATCCCTGTGGAGGCGTCCGGAGACCAGTGAGGCAGTGAGAGTCCAGTGGGTGCCTGACGGGACCAGCAGGGGTCCTCTCAGTCCCCCTTGCCAAGCCTGAATGGTGGGTTCAGGACACAGTGGGGTGTACGCATTGTTTTCAAAGAAAGAACCTTGACAAGATTCACACTACTGGGATGGAAGGATGCTTTATAGAAAAAGGAACGAAATAGCCCTGCGTGGTTAGTCAGTTGGTTAGAGCATCGTCTGAATACACCAAGGTTGCCGCTTTGATCTCCAGTCGCCACATACAAGCAGCAACCAGTGAATGTATAAATAAGTGGAGCCCAGCCAATGTGGCTCAGTGGTTGAGTGTCGACCTATGAACCAGGAGGTCACAGTTCGGTTCCTGTTCAGGGCACATGCCCAGGTTGCAGCTTGATCCCCAGTGTGGGGCGTGCAGGAGGCAACCAACTGATGATTGTCTCTCATCATTGATGTTTCTTTCTATCTCTCCCTCTCCCTTCCTCTCTGAAATCAATAAAAATATTTTTTTAAAAATAAGTGGAACAAATCGTTCTCTCTCCCTTCCCTCCCCCTTCCTCTCTCTAAGTTTAATTCCTATATAATAAAGAGCTAATATGCTAATTAGACCGAGCAGCCAAACAACCATCCAGATGACATTCTGGACAACCGTCCGGATGACCTGCTGGATGAAGCCGGGGCTGTGAGGGCTGGCCAGGGCTGCGAGGGCCCGAGCCCCTTGCACAAATTTTGTGCATCAGGCCTCTAGTAATAGTAATAGTAGTAGTAGTAGTAGTAATAGTAATAAAAGAACTTAAAAAATAAAAGGAACAGCCCTGCCAGTGTGGTTCATTGTCCCATACACTGAGAGGTTGCTGGTTCAATTCCTGATCAGGGCACATGCCCAGGTTGCAGGCTTGATCCCTAGAAGGGGGCATGCAGGAGGCAGTTGATCGATGTTTCTCTCCCTGTTCCTTCCTCTCTCTAAAATCAATAAAAACATTTTTTAGAAAGTTGAAATGAAACAAAATAGTATATATACATACACTGAGTGGCCAGATTATTATGACCACCCCATCAGTACTTCATTGACACTTCCAAAAATACTGAATATTGAAAACTTCCTAAGGAAGTCCTCTCAAGGTTTTATTATTATTTGCATAACTAATTCACTTCATTGTATTGATGGGGTGGTCATAATAATTTGGCCGGTCATAATAATCTGGCCACTCAGTGTATAATCTGGCTTTTAAATATATATACATATATATATTTTTTTATTTTAGAGAGGAAGGGAAAGGGAGAAATAGAAACATCAGTGTTGAGAGAGAATCATCGATTAGCTGCCTCCTGTACGCCCCCCTTGTGGACTGGGGATTGAGCCCACAAGCTAGGCATGTGCATTGATCAGGAATTGAACTGTGACCTCCTGGTTCATAGGTCAATGCTCAACAACTGAGCACACTGGCTGGGCTAATCCTGTTGTTTTTTTTGTAACAAATACATGTACAAATATATACTATGTAAACTATGTGTAATGTGAATATACATATACGCTTCTGAAATGACACACAAGAATTTCCTATCCGCCCTAGCAGGTTTGGCTCAATGGATAGAGCTTTGGCTTGAGTTGGGTTCGGTTCCCATCAAGGGCACATATTTCGGTTTGCAGGCTTGATCCCCCGCCCTGGGTAGGGTGAGTGCGGAGGCACCTAATCAGTGTTTCTCTGTCTCTCCCTCTCCCTTTTACTCTCTCTAAAAATCAATAGAAATATATCCTTGGGTGAGGATTAAAACTAAAAAATTTCCTACTCTTGCTTTCTAACCACTGTGAACACATATTATTGGTGTAATACAAAAATAATACTTTGACCTTTACTCCGAAAAGGAAAAAAGTCCTTATTGTTACTTTAGCTGAAATACATCATCTAATACGTAAAACAAATATGACAAAAAAAGGAAAAGGGAAGAAAAAGGTTTTTCTCGAAAACGTTATTTAAGAACTCCAGGCATGCCTATCTCAATGGGAGGCGTCTTGGAAATCCGGTGTATTACTGTCAGGCTGATGGGGTTTGCTTAGGGTCTCAGGAGACAGGACTCATCTCAGAAACCCCAGGACCTACGGCATCAGGAGGCAGTTCTGGCCACGCGGGCCTTCAAGCAAGAGGTGGGCAGAGGGGCCACTGTCTTTTCCAAAGACTGTTCTTGGAGGCCCTGCTGGATGCCTTACCTGTCTGCATCAAAGGAAGAGATCCAAGAGGCATAGTCAAGATTGTAGGCCAGGACAGTGGTGTAGTGATTGAACCCAAAATAGTCGTAGGTGCCATTGATCCTCCTCTTCTCACTCTCCGTGAACTCCGGGAGCCTGGGGGGAAGGAGCAGCCATGCTTTGGGAGGAGAATGTTCTGGGGCAGAGTCGGGGTGCTGTAAACCACAGGTGACAGGGTGGTGACAGTGCAGTGGCCAGGGGCGAGGAGAGGCCCTGCCACTGCTGTGGGAGGTCCCGAGGCTCCGCCTACCGCCCTGTAACCTCACTGCCCCCTGTTACAAATGAAACTAAAAGCTACTCTCTTATAAACCTCCCAGTTGGACACAGATACACATATTTTTTTATTTTCTTCAAAAATTAACATGCAACTTCTGATATTTACCATCTGTGGTAGATTTTGAAATCAAGGACAAGTCTGAGGCATATACCTTAAGACTAACCCTTAAGGTTTTACCTTTTATAATTTGTATTTCCATCATCTGCCCTTTCTGAGGCACTGTTTTTGTTGTGGTTTCTTTAGGTTTGCCTCTTTTCTCCAAAGTCTATCCTTATTAGTAGGGGCAATGTTTTTACAGATTAGATTTTTTGAACTTTGGAGATTGGAACTTTTCTGCTCACATGATCTCGCTACACTTTTGTAAAATAAGCATTTGCTGGAGTATTTTTCATGTTCTCTGAGACTTTCCTATAAAATCGGATTAGCATGTGCTTGCGTACAACACATACAGGTTCCTCTCAGCCCCATCTGCCTGCAGATGCCTCTGGCAGGCAGACTCAGTGCTGCTGGTTTAGGGTTGCCTGGGGATTGCCTTTAGGCGTCTGACACCTTCATCTAGACCTTCTGCTGTCATTAACCTGGGGGAGCAAAAACGATTCCTCCCTGAGGTTCTGAGACTGCTGGGAGAACACTGGAGCCCTGCCCAGGAGCCAGCAGTGGCGCCTCAGGGCCCGTGGCATCAAAGCTGAGCCCCTCTACCTGGCCTCCAGGGCCTTCACCTCCAGGCCCTCCCCAGTCGCCAGGCCAGTACCCCTCCCTCCATTAACTGCACATGTCCCACTCATTCCTACCGCTGGGTTGGTGCTCATGCCGTTCCTCTTGGATGGAATGCCCTCTGTTCTCCCAAATGCTATTCACTGCCAAGGCCCAGCTCAGCTGGTGCCCTGCCTTGTCATGATCTCATCTTCTGAGCCTTTGCTGGATGAACAAACTGGGGAACAGAATTCCCTGGAGTGATGAGGGTGACTGACTTCCCAGCTGGTGTGTCGGCCACGTGAGGAGCCTGACGGAGGCTCCTCTTTACACAGACTCTGACCTGGCACTCAGCAAAGCTATGCTGATGGACAGGAGGGCTCACTTGCTTCTCTGAGACCAGATTGGCTGACCAGACCAGTAGGCACAGCCTACTTAGCAGGACTTGCCCTAACCAGGCCAGGATGTGTTGTAAGGGTGGGGACTGGATTACTTAATCCTTCCAGCTGGGCTCTATGGGGTACTTTGTGGGAAAGACTCAAAGGCCTTTTGAATTATGGTAACAACATGCACTACCTTGGAGCTTGTGGATATGCTTCCATAAGGCCAGGCCATTCCGTCCTCATCCACGTCCCGTATCTTTAATCCCAGCTGGGTGACTCAACCCCAGTGTGGGCCCTGGAATCAGACAGCCCGGTTTCATATCCCAGCTCCATCATTTAATAGCTGGATGATCTTGCTTCAATATTTGTGCCTCATCTTTAAATAGGAATAGAAGTACCAATAGAAGATGAATACATGTTAGCTGTTGATGTTGCCATTACTTTTTTGACAGGAAGTAGGACTGCTTTGTGCACACCATCGCCACCTACTAGCCAAACAACAAACACGCTGGCCATCACCCATTGCTATCCATTCACTTACAGGTGATGGAATGGGGTAGGATGAGCTGGGGAATTTGTCTTTAGAGGGAGGTGGTGGGTTGATAAGAAGTGGGTGCCCTTGAAGATAGATTTCCAGGCTGTTCTGAAGGATAACAACAATAATAGCAACTGCCTTTCGTCAAACACATAGCAGTGCCAGGACCTCGGCTGAGAGCTTCACATACACAATCATGTTTAATCTTCTCAGCAAGCAGGAAGCTCAGAGATACAGTAACTTGCCTCAAACACACCTCTCCGACCCAACAGCCATGCTCTCACCACTGTGCTGTCCACCCAGGAGCTTCAGTTCGGTCCCACAGACCAGACTCCCTCCTGACCCTCTCCTGGCTGAGTGTGTGGGCACCAGGACCTACCGAGACTTGTTGAGGCCTGCGGCCAGGCTCCTGTCATGGATCCGAGTCTTCATCACTTCATTGTAATCTCCATTCTTGAAAATCGGATGTGCAAACCAGCCTCCCATGAACTGCAGGTGGGGGTGGGGGACATCAGCCTCAGCATTAGCAGGTCCGCCCCTGGACACTTCTCCCCACTCCCCACATTCTTTCCATATCCCATTATTTAAAAAAAAAATTTTTTTTATTGAATTCAGAGATGAAGGGAGAGAGAGAAAGAAACATCAATGATGAGAGAGAATCATTGACTAGCTGCCTCCTGACACCCCGCACTGGGGATCAGTCCACAATCCAGGCTTGTTTTCTGACTGGGTACTGAACCGTGACCTGGTTTATGGGTTGACACTGAACCACTGAGCAACACCGGCTGGGCCATCCTTTTTCTTTTCTTTTTAGGTATTTAGTAGTTGCTATTTTTTTATTTTTTAAAAACACACACAACATTTTAGCTTGGCTGGTGTGGTTCAGTGGTTGAGTGTCAACCTATGAACTAGGACAGTGGTCGGCAAACTGCAGGCCCTTGAGTGTGGCTCTTCCACAAAATACCACGTGCGGGCGCGCACATACAGTGCAATTGAAACTTCATGGCCACACTCAAGGGGCCAAAGAGCCGCATGTGGTTGCGAGCCACAGTTTGCCGACCACTGAACTAGGAGGTCACATGTCAGGGCACATGCCTGTATTGTGGGCTCAGTCCCCAATAGGAGTCATGCAGGAGGTAGCCCATGAATGATTCTCTCTCATCGATGTTTTTACCCACCCTCTCCCTTACTCTCTCTGAAATCAATTTCAAAAGAAAAAAATTAAAACTTTTTATTTTTCAGTTACAGTTGATGTACAATGTTTCAGGTGTACAACTCTGTGATTAGACATTTATTTAACTTATGAAGTGATCACTTCGATAAATCTAACACCCATCTGACACCATTCTTCGTTATTAGAATATTATTGGCTATATTCCCTCAGCTGTACTTTTACATCCATGACTATTTTGTAATTACCAATTTGTACTTCTAAATCCCTTCACATTTTCCACCCATTCCCCAAGCCCCCTCCCATCTGGCAGCCACCAAAATATTCTCCATATCTATGAGTCCGCTTCAGTTCTGCTTGTTTGTTCCAAATCCCATTCTTAAACTCTCATCTCTGCGGCTGTTTGCATGTTGCAGTTCAAGTGCCCAAAGCCCTCTTCTCCTCCTCTGGTTTGTCAGCTGCCATCCCGCTTAGGGCAGCTAGAGGGGAGATGCACTGAGCTGGGATGCCCTTGGAAGGTCCGTGGGAGATGGGGAGACTACGCCTCCAGGCTGCGGTCCCCACCACCACAGAGCGGCTCCTTCCCCATCATCGCACCTAAGGCTCACACACAACTTCCTGGGGAGGGCTGAGCTGCAAGGCTGTCCCGGTGCCCAGGCAGAGGATGGCGTCTCATGGGCACTGGATCCACAGTCCTCGAGTGGGAGCCGTCCTGTCTGTTTTCCTGAATGAGGCCTCGAGGCTGGGGTCCCGAGAGGCTTCTGGTCTCCCACATCCTCCCCTCACCTGCAGCTGAGGTGACCTGGGGCCCTTCTTAGAAGCTGATTTTACCAGAGGGCGTGTCCCAGTTCTGGGCTGCAGTTCCACAGTCCGCCAGCAGGCGTCTCAATCTGATGAGACTAACATTTCCTGAGGTTTGGGCTTTTGGATTTCAGAAAACGATGACTGCTCTAATTCAATTTATCTGGAATGAGGGATGCACTAATTCCGTTCTAATACTTTCCCCCAGGTTGGCTAGCAAACAGGAAAATTAAACTGCTATTTTCATTTACTAATTTGACTGCCTTTGTCAAATTTTCTTGTGAAGAGTTTGACAAACAAGGCCCGTGGTGTCCCTGCCCAGGGCTGCAGTCGGAGGCTCCTCCTCAGAGCCAAGATGCTTCCTGAGGCGAAACCTGGGAGAGGGTGCCCTCCAACCCCTTCAGAGACATTACCAGGAGCCAGAGAGAAACTTGGCGACGCGGCCACTCTTTTCTATCTCCTCTTGTCAGGGCTCAGGTGAAACAGGGGTGGGTCACGTTGTTGGCACCTGCCCGCTAGTCCCTCTACTTCCTAGGAGCAAAATTCCACGACCAAGAGATGCATGTCCTTCCTTATGTTAAACTCCTGGAATTGGGGGCACTCATGAGTTTCACAGAGTCTGAAGTTCCCAATTTACGGAAGCCTTAGGCTGAGGAAGTAAGGTTATATGGTGACACCTGGAGGTTGTATGTGGCATTGCAGCCTGGTTCTATTAACTGTAGTGAAACCAGACACTGGAAAGAATTTGTTTCTATTTGTTAGCTTCAAGCCAATGTTATACTCAGCAAGGACTATGTGTACAGATCATTTTTAAGACTTAAAAGATAACCCCAAAGAGCTTTCATCACAGCAAACCTCTGAGGTAGGTAGGTCCTCTCCACTGCACAGATGAGAAAACGAAGGTCCAACAAGGTTAGGTGATATTACCAAGTTCACAAAGTCAGATAATAGCAGAACAAGGCCTGCACCTAATGCTTTGTTCTGCAATCTAATTCTATTCCCATGAGATCATGACAGGAGAGGAGACAGGGAAGAGTAAAAACAATGCCCGGAGGGAAAACAGACCTGGACGTATCTCCTGGCGGCCTCCACATCCTCCTGGTTGGAGGGGTCTCTGGGCTCAGCCCAGTCGCTGCTGATGGTGATGGAGATGAGGCCGCCTTGCCTGGCGCGGTACACGTCGTTGTACAGGTGCCAGGCCTCAGCATGGGCCTTGATTAGGTTGTGGCCGGCAATGTAGGGGGCAGTGCCGGGCCTGAAGGAGATGCCTGGAAACACACATGGGTGTCAGCCAAGAGGGAATGTGGCCAAGAGTGGCACTCTCTGCCTAGAGACGTCCACTACATGTTTGGGGGGAGAATGGAACTTAAATCCTGGCTCCACTTGCTACTAGCGACCGTGTAACTCTGGGCGAGGATTTCAGCCTTCCAGCTTCTTCCTCTGGGAGTCGCTGGGAGAAGGAAGTGGAATAGTGCGTGTGGAGCCCCAGCAGCCCGTGTCTGCACGGACAAGGCGCTGGATGGATGTTGGGTTCTGCCCCTTCCCCCACAGCGTGCTCACATGCCTCAGGCAAAGCGCCCAGAGGATCCCCGAGGGCGGGCGCTGACACCCGGGCACTCTGGGGAGCCCACGGTGGGAGCAGAGGTTGGAGAAGACAGCTGACGGAAGCAGCTGACAGAGTCCTTGGGAGCCGATGGTCTGAGGCCACCTCTCGGGCCGAAGGAGTGGAAAACCAAAGCGCCAACCAAGGACCCACGGGAGCTGCATCTGGTAATGACTCCAGGGTCTCCCTGTGACTTCCCAGCTTTCACATGTGACGACGAAGAACACAGAGATGAGCACAGATTTACTCCTAAGCTCAGAACTAGAGGAAAGGAAGACAGGATGGCTCTGAAGGGGCAGGACAGGCCCACAATCCCCATCAGAGCTTTTGGGGTCAAATGTGTTTTGGAACAAAAAGGTTTTTTGTCTTAGAAAAGGAATCGCCTACATGGGATTTACATATGGCCCTGGCAGGGCCCGGAGCAGCAATCCGCAGGGGGACCGGCCTGCCTGCAGCAGAACTCAGGCAGGAAGGCCTCGAGCAGCCTCATGTTGGGTCAGGGCAGGCTGAGCAGGGCAGCCAAATCAGTTACCCCAAACTGGGGGATCTGGGAGTCGCAGGAAACAGACTGTGGGCCTGTACAGCCTCAGGGGTCGCCCCTTCCTACACCAATTAGTCCACGTCCCGACTCCTGGGAGGCGCTGACGTGAAATTCAGGTTGAGCCATAGTGGTGTCAGAGGGGAAACTGGGTGGGGATTCTGAGGCCCTGACCTGGGCTCTCCTGGCCCCTCCTCCAAAGCTCCCCGATTTCAGGCTCACGGGGGCTAAGAATGCCACATCCAGCTGACAGCTGGGCCGGGCCCCTACCTGGAGCTGCTGTCCCGTAACCATAGCCCTGCAGAGCAATGACGAAGGGCTCGTTCAGCGTGATCCAAAACTTCACCTTGTCGCCCAGCCTCTGGAAGAGCACGTCCGCATAGTCTCTGAAGCGCTGCACGATGGTCTCGTTCTCCCAGCCGCCGACATCCTGGAGGGCCTGGGGCAGGTCCCAGTGGTAAAGGGTCACCTGGGAGAGAGCGAGATCAGCCAGACCATCCACCTGCTTTGCACGGCCGCCACTGGTGCCGGCCATGCCCCAGCACACGTGTGCTGCGGACACTGAGAAGCAATGATCAGGCCAAAGAGGCCCCATGGTTCTTTGGCGGCCAGGGGCGGGCACAGTGCTGAAGTGGAGCGGAGAAGCCTGGGTGTGAGTCGCAGCTGTGCACCCACTGTTCTGGGCTCAGGCGCTAAGACCTCCACTTCATGACGCTATTGTGAGGCCCAGGGCATGAGGCCCACATGTCTTCAGTGTGAGCCGTGGTTGTTCTTGGGTCAGAACCTGCCTGGACCAACTGCTGAGGGTCCCAGGGGGACGGAGCATTTTACTGTAAAGGGACATCACCCACTGTGTCTGGAGCGTCTGCCCATGGAGCGGGGAACCCTTGGCTGGGGAAGGAGCAGCTGGCCATGCTTAGGGGGTGGCCTTTCTCTCAGCCTTCCCCTCGATGCCCCTGACACGCCCCATCTTAGCCAAGCTGTGGTCTCCACTGCCCTCAGCCTGCACTGGGCCATGACCCATTGTCAGCCCAGCCCCTTCCCTCTGCCTCAAATGCCTTTCCCTGCACGCCCACCAGGCCACCCAGCCACCCACTCCTCTTTGACACCCGCACCTCCCTGGAGCTCCTGGCCATGCTGCCCGCCCCCCTCCCCACCCCCCCCCCCCCCCCCCCGCAGGCTCTCAGTGCCCTCGAGGGGGACAGAATCCCGTGGCTCTGAGGTGTGTGCTCTCTGATCTTGTTCTGAATTGCTGTATGTGATGAATCTTGTTGTCGACCCAGATCAGTGGGTCCTGTAGGAGAGCCACTCGGCCACCGTCTCCCCCACCCGCCCTGCACGCACCATAACAAACGCTGCACGGCTGGCTTGTCCCTGCAGTGTTATCAGGGAGGGGAGAGTCCAGATAACAGTGGGTGGGGAGAGGGGCTGTCCTGTGGGACTGTGCTCTGACCGCAGCGCATAATCCCCAACCACGCAACAGAGGAGCCACCGGGCTTCCCAAAATGGGCGCTCTCCTGCGCGTTACCATAAGTGGCCAGGAAAGGGAAGTGTTCTGAGGCCTCAAGTTTGAAAATTTTGGTGATGGCAAAGTCAGCCCACAGATGAGCTCCTGCGTTATTCATAATAACTCATGGCTTATGAATACACACACTTTTGCCCCAGTTCTCCCCCTGGGACCAGATCCTACAGATAAACTACCCATATGGGGGCTGTATGTCTAAGGTTACTCCTTGTAGCATTGGTTATAGTGGCAAAGGAGTGGAAATGCCATATAGGAGAGTGCCCATTAGCAGGGAAGTAATTGGAGAGATAAGATGCAAACAATTCCACATAACAAAAATAAAAGAGGAGCCCTAACCGGTTTGGCTCAGTGGATAGAGTGTTGGCCTGCGGACTGAAGGGTCCCAGGTTTGATTCCGGTCAAGGGCATGTACCTTGGTTGCGGGCACATCCCCAGTTGGGGGCATGCAGGAGGCAACTGATCGATGTTTCTAACTCTCTATCCCTGTCCCTTCCTCTCTGTAAAAAATCAATAAAATATATTAAAAAAATAGGAAACTATGTGTGGATATGAAAATATCTGTAAGAAATATCTCTATATATAAAAGGCTAATATGCAAAGTGTCCCCTCAGGAGTTCGACCAGGAGATTGGTCGCTATGACGTGTGTTGATCACCAGGGGGCGGCGCAGAATGAAGGAAGGCCCCAGCAGGCAGCTGGAAGGCAGGCCCCAGCCAGCAGCTGGAAAGCCCCAATTGGCCCTGATTGCCGGCCAGGCCTAGGGACCGCACCCATGTAAGAATTTTGTGCACTGGGCCTCCAGTTGTTAAATAAAAGCAAGTATCTTGCCTGGCTAGTGTGGCTCAGTGGTGGAACATCATCCCATGCACCAGGTTCAATTCCCAGTCAGGGCACATGCCCAGATTGTGGGCTTGATCCCCAGTAGGGGACATGTAGGAGGCAGCTGATTGATGTTTCTCTCTCATTGATGTTTTCATGTTTTTGTCTCTCTCCCTCTCCCTTCCTCTCTCTGAAATCAATAAAAACATTTTTTTTTTCTAAGAAGCAAGTATCTTACCATTATGAGAAAAGAAGGGAAAAGGAATATACACACACAGACACATCTACTGGCTTCTACCCACAAAAGAACATGAGAACCTAGCAAACTTGGGCCCACAGAAAGAGGAACTGAACGGGAGGAAAATCTACACTGCAGACCCCTTTATGCTTTTGACCTCTTCTCACGTGACTTTGTTAATAATTCAAAAAATTAAATTTGAAAACAGCTTTTGTTTACACGATGAACAAGCTCCCTGGCCCAGCTGGCTCCCCCACGTGGACAGGCCTCCGGGCCCAGCCTCACCTGGGGCTTGATGTTGGCAGCCAGCAGCGCGTCGATGAGCTGCACGTAGTAGCTCAGGCCCGCTTCATTGATGTACTTGGTGGTTCCATCCGGGAGGACACGAGGCCAAGAGATGGAGAAGCGGTAGTGGGACACCCCCAGGTTCCGCAGGGCGGCCACGTCCTCGGCGATCTTGTGGTAACTGTCACAGGCCACGTCTCCCGTGTCGTCGTTGCTAACCTTCAGCGGTGTGTGGGAAAATGTGTCCCAAATACTGAGTCCTTTGCCGTCTGCTCTCCACGCACCTTCGATCTCAAGATGACAAGACACAACCTAATTAAGTCCTGCGGTCACGCCCTCACAGGTTCCTTTGTGTCAGCAGGAAAGTCCCGAGACAGCAGGTAAGTCCTCTGAAGCCTTCAGTGGCCTCCCTCTGATTCCTAAACTCCTGCAGCTTCCCGTACATACTTCCTGTCACTGTCACCTGCATCCCCACAGACTGTACGGCCTGGGCATTGATTCTGTCATCCTTGTGTCCCAGTAGCTACCATAACAGCATCTGTTCACTAACAGTTCGAATGAACAATTCCACATGCCCCAGCCCCAACGATGGCCAAACAAATCCTAGCGATGCCGGGCGTGGGGGTAGGGTTTCTGGTCAGGACGTGTGTCTGCTTCGGTGCTTCCTTTTGGTTCTCCCGCCTATCTTAAGGGGAAACTGACCGCAAGCCCCTAGGCAAACACCTACCTGCAGACTCAGGCAGTCTGACAGGTACGATTTCCGTCACTTACTTAGAACACTTCCGCATATACGATGTGATATCATGTGACTGGGAAGGTAGTGTGGTGTTTAACCAAGGGTATGACCTGCACAGCCCCCGCGAGAGTGGCAGGAACACGCCCTGCGTGGGCTATGCGTGGAGGATGTGGCCTTAGTGGCTGGGAGATCAGTGAATGCAGCGGGACTGAGCAAATAAGTGACTACGTTGAGGATATCAGAACTAGATTCCTCACCACTGGAGAAAGGAGTACTCATACAGAAAATGGGAAAGCTAGCAGTAACCCTGTGGAGGTATCAGTGTGAACTCATGGCCCCGAATAGACATGGAGATATAGGTGGATGCAGAAGCATATACAGCTGTGTGTCTGCGTGCATGTGTGTGTGTGTGTGTGTGTGTGCACATGCACACGGACTTTCCAGCTCTGTCCACTGAGGACCTAAAGGTGATGACACCCGGCAGCAGTGAGCACCCCGAGCACCCACATCTTGGTTTCTAAGTGCCCTTGTCCAATACAAGGAACCAGGGCCCATGAGAGAAATAGTTGATGACAGGGCTGGGCAGGAGAGGTACAAGATGAACCTGGAACACCTTGTGCTGGAAAGAATTCCAGGGAAGTGCTCAGAGAAGGATGGGCCATGTTCCGAAGGTACCATGCCTGGCAAAATGTGGGGCGATCGGAGCATCTAAATACACAATGACAGCAAAAGTGCCACCCACTGAATACAACAGGACTCCGTAAGACCAAACTGATGCCATATATCAAAACACATTTAGGTATGAATAAAATATAAGTAGGAGAAAAGGCAAAGCTCAACACATTATTATGTGTTGAGTGCCACACAATAAAAAATGTAAAGGAATGATGAAATTAGAAAATCACCATTTGTCCACTATCATAGCAATAACTGATTCAGGCAAAAATTACCAACAGCTGCTAAAGCTAGTGGGTGAAACTTAATGAGAAACAGGCTATTTGTATAGTCTCCAGTAGCTCCCCCTAAATCACTTGTAACTACAAAATACTTCTTAATTTTATGGTAGAGAAACCTGGTAGACACCTGCTCATTCAGGTGTAAAGTCTGTTTCACATACATATAAAATGTGCATACACACACACACACACGCACACACACACACAATTATGCACATAGGGAAAATGAAGCAAATGGTAAAATGGTAACAGTTGAGGAGCATGGGAAAGGGTACATGGGAGTCCTCTACTGTTTTTGCAACTTTTCTCTATTTAAACAGATTTCCAAAGGGAAGGTTTTAAGAAAGAGTCTAGTCAGATGGCATCTAATCTACATTGTAGGCACGTCTCATCCATTCTCGATTCACACCCCACATTTTGCTCATTAGAATATTCAACGTCACAAATGGGGAGAGCGTGCCTACTGACTGCTCCCTGACACCAATTTAATCATTCAAGACGTGGTTACCAAAATGTTTCCAAGACTGTCCCGCCCATGCACGGACAGGGTTAAGAACCCAGCGGGCTGCCTGTGTCCCTTCCTGTGCCAGCTGCAAACCCAGGAGCGTGGGTCTCACCCAGCTGCTATGTTGTCCCCGCGGAGACACTGATCAGTGCCTGGGGACAGCGCTGCTTGTTACAACTGGGGGAGAAGTCTACTGGCACCTGTGGGCAGAGCCAGGGACGCTGCCGAACACCCCACAGTGCACACAACAAACCTGTCCATCCAAACCGTCGGCCAGGCCACGCTGGGGGTCCTCCCAGAGGAGTCTGTGCCTGAAAGAAGAGCCACAGAAGCCTGTCGCGGAAGCCTCGGCATTTCCTCAAGTGAACCTTTCATGTGAAGTGTTGGCCAGAGCACCTGACAGGGCCAAGAACGGGGCTTCCTCCGGTCCACACAATAGGCTACATCAGTGGTCGGCAAAGTCATTAATCAACAGAGCCAAATATCAACAGTACTTCTTCAAAATATACTCGCCCAGGCCGAAAACCGACCTCTGCTCACGGGCCACGAAGTTTCAATCGCACTGTATGTGCGCCCACACGTGGTATTTTGTGGAAGAGCCACACTCAAGAGGCCAAAGAGCCGCATGTGGCTCGCGAGCCGCAGTTTGCCGACCACAGGGAACGGTTTCTGTGTGTTTGGCTAACACATGTCTGGGTGTGGCAGAACTTGCCCCGAGACTTCATTCATAACCTGGTGGTGTGGTCATCTGGGGGTTGCTAACACGTGTCTACCTCGAACGTATTTTCAGAGCTATATTCGTCCAGAAAAACCCGAGGGCTGGGCACTCCCAGCCAGGCCAGCTCATACCCCTGACCCTGCCCAGGCCTCACCCTGAGCACACAGAGCCCCTCCTGTCGCAGAGAAAATAAAAAAGATGTAAAGCAGGGACCCACAACTAACGGCCTGAGCAAGTCACTCTTTGCTTGTTACCTTTTATTTCTCTGGGGAAAAGGCAAAACCCTCATATTTTCTGTATGAGGAAGCTTCACCTGGCATGTATAAGGTGATGGTAGGATGTTAGGTCATCAGGAAAGAAACCCGTCTCTAATAACCTCGGGCCGATCGCATGCCCCTCCCACCGCCCCTCTGTGGCAGCGATGACCCATTCTTTGGTGACTCTAGAAAAAAAAACCGTGACCGCCATGTTTCCCGCTTGGAGGAGACCAGGTGAGAAAAGCACCCAGCAGAGAATCTTCATGTTCATGCCTTTGCCTAAGTGTGTCTGCCCAGGCTCCACCTGCTTTCTCATCTGCTAACACCCATCTCAGCACAGCCCTTGTAACTGTGCTGGTCTGCCTGTACTGGGGGGGTAAGGGGGGTGAAGAACCCGGGCTATCTGGGAAGAGGTCCTCCAAGATTCCCTGATGGCCTCCCTCACTTCCCTCCCACAGTCTATGAAAATCCCCTGCTCACCCTGCCCTTCCCAGCCCTGAACCCAGAGCCTGGCGCATAGTAGGTGTGCAGCAGATGTTGCTGAACTGCCCTGCACTCCTCACCTGATACGCAGCGGAAGCCGCGCTCCAGATGAAGCCCTCGGGAAACTGACCGTAGAGAAACTCGTCTTCCCGGGGCAGCGGCATGCCGTTGCTGGTGATGACCTCTGTGTAGTACCTGGCGGAGGCTCTTGCTGTGCGAGGCCTGTTCGCATTGTTGAAATCAACATGGTACAGTCCAAACTTGACTGTGTAACCATTCAGCCACTCAAAGTTGTCCATCAGAGACCACGCGGCATACCCTCGAAGGTCTACGCCATCGAGCCTGTAGGCTGGGAACATCGCAAGGGAAAGAGAAGAGCTTTACCCCAGTCGGGCAGGGACCCCAAGAAGCCCAGCAAGTACTGGCCTCTCAACTCAAGACAGTAGTCCTGAACCATCAACTTGTACACACAGGTAATGTGTCCCCGATAGATCACCTTGTGTGTCTTTGTTCTTTTGCCCGCACTCATGTCCCCAAACAAGTATTAATGATTGATCTTTGTAAAATCAAATTCTTTTGTTGGGGTAAAGGGATGTGCTTCAAATTCAAGAGTCTCAGCCCCCTTTAGACATGAAACACAAATGTGAATGTGAGAATAGTTTCTTGCTCTGGGGTTGCATGGAACCCATCTATACTAATAAAAGGGTAATATGCTAATTAGACCAGACGTCTTCCGACGTCCTTCCAGACAAAGCCACGGTGGCGGGGGCTGAGGCAGAGGCAGTTAGGGGTAATCAGGCTGGCAGGGGAGGGCAGTTAGGAGGCGATCAAGCAGGCAGGTAGAGTGGTTAGGGGCGATCAGGCAGGCAGGCAGAGGGGTTAGGGGTGACCAGGCAGGGAGGCAGAGTGGTTAGGGGTGATCAGGCAGGGAGGCAGGTGAGATGTCTGACTGCCAGTTTAGGTCCAATCCCTGCAGGCAGTCGGACATCCCCCGAGTAGTCCCGGATTGGAGAGGGTGCAGGCCGGGCTGATGGACCCCCTCCCCTCTGTGCACAAATTTCGTGCACCAGGCCTCTAGTCTATATATATATATATATATATATATATATATATATATGGCTAAGCGACCATCTGACCAGTAGCTATGACGCACACTGACCACCAGGGGGAGACGCTTCAATGCAGGAGCTGCCAAGCTGCGGTAACTTGGCAGTAGCAGTTCTCAGGTGATGCACCCCGGAACCAGGAGAGGAGGGAGCCTGATTCCGGGGTACGTTGCCCAAGAACCTCCCTCTCGCAATCTGGGACCCCTCAGGGGATGTTGGAGAGCCAGATTTGGCCCAATCCTTGCAGGCAAGGCTGAGGGACCCCACCTGCCGGAGGCACCCCACAGATGCCCTTTGAGCCACAGTGCTGCCCCAGGTGTGGCCTACCTCTCCCAGTTTTGCCCCACTGGCCACCTTCTAATTAATTTCTTTTCAATGTGCATGAATCCATGCACCGGGCCACTAGTCAGAATATAAGCTCCATGTCATCAGAAAGTTATCTGTTTTGTTCACTATTATTTCCCTATGATTTAAAGCAGTGATGGCGAACCTATGACACATGTGTCAGAGGTGACACGTGAACTCATTTTTTGGTTGATTTTTCTTTGTTAAATGGCATTTATATATGTAAAATAAATATCAAAAATATAAATCTTTGCTTTACTATGGTTGCAAATATCAAAAAATTTCTATATGTGACACAGCACCAGAGTTAAGTTAGGGTTTTTCAAAATGCTGACATGCCGAGCTCAAAAGGTTCGCTATCACTGATTTAGAGTAAAACTTATCCAACAGTAGTTGCTCAATAATAGATGAATGGACCCATAAAAATGTTCTTATGGGGATTGTGTGTGTGTACATCTGGGGAGACGACCATAGCTTTTTTTCAGAGGGAAATGTAACTCCAGACAGGGAAAGAATAATGGAGTTAGCACATAAGACAGAGACTTGCTGATGGTTTGTAATCTACTCTGCCAATCATTTCAGGCACATGACATGTGGATGTTGGGATATTTTGTAAGGGGGGCATGAACCCTCACATACCTTTCAAAGCTTCATTGATGTAGGTTTTGTGGTAGAATATCCGATCGGTATCTTCCACCTTCGGATTTGTCAGCCCCACCCCATTTTCTGTGACGTAAATGGGGATGTCACCATACTCTTCTTTGATCCAGTTGAGCAGTCTCCGCATCCCCCAGGGTGCAGCTCTGTTCAGTGCTGTGGACGGCCATGAAGGGTCCTCCTCCTCAATCGTCTCCTGGTCATCTTGGTAGGAGGGTGGGTTTAACCTCGGTGTTGTGTACCGCACAATTCTGGAGGAGTAGGTGTTGAGGCAGAACACATCGGCCGTAGCCCTGATGTACCTCTTCTCTTCCTCCGTGAAACTGGGCAGGCGGGACGTGGCCAAGTGCTGTAGTTCACTCCTGTTCCCCACTTTCCACTTCATGGCCTCGGGATAGTCCCCATTTCGGAAAATGGGGTGGGCGAACCAGCCCAGTGAGAACTGCAGCATTCGGTCAGCTGCCTCCACATCCCTTGGGACCTCGGGCGACTTGGGCTCTGCCCAGTGTGCACTGAGGCTCAAGGAGATGACCCCCTTCTGCTTTTGCCGGTATTTCTCATCGTAAGTGTGGTAGACTCTGGCATGAGCTTTGATGAGTGCATGGCCAATCCTGTAAGGTCCCCAGCCTGGGTCCTTCACATTTGGGGGAAACTCCCCTGAGCCATAACCCAACCACGCCTGGTAGGTGGGCTCATTAAAGGTCATCCAGAACTTGACCCTGTCACCAAAGGTCTGGAAACAAAAGTCTGCATAGCTGTTAAACAACTCAATCAAGGAAGCATCCTCCCAGCCTCCGATATCTTGCAGGGCCTGGGGCAGGTCCCAGTGGAACAGTGTCACCATCGGAAAGATGTTGCTTTCCACCAAGCCATCAATCAGCCTGTTGTAATAATCAACACCACGGCTATTGATAGAACTGTTCCTCCCAGTTGGGAAAATCCGAGACCAGGAGATAGAGAAGCGATAGGCCTTCACCTTCAAAGCTCGAAGCATGTTCAGATCGGCATCCAGTTGGTTGTAGCTGTCACAGGCTATGTCTCCAGTGGCATTGCCTTTCACGTTGCTGCCTGGTGTGTGGGTAAAGTTATCCCAGATGCTGGGGCCTTTGCCGTCAGCATTCCAAGCTCCTTCGATCTGATAGGCTGATGAGGACACGCCCCACAGAAAGTCATCCCGGAACGTGCCATGGTAAAACAGATCTCGTTCAAACTTGGGTTGGTTGGAGAACTTTTCCCAAACGACTTTAGCCTTGGAGGGCACCTCAGATGGAAAAGTGAAGGCTCTGCTTTTAGGGGGGAACGTTGCTGTACTGGGTGGTGGCAGTCTTTTCACTTCTTTGGTGAGGAAACCATTCTTTTCAATGATGCTGGCGAAAAAATAGGCAGATTTCCTGGGAGTCCTTGGCCTGCTGCTGTCGTTGAAGTTGACGTGGTGCAGCCCAAACCTCTGGCTGTAACCAGAGGGCCCTTCGAAGCCATCGATGAGGGAACGGGCAATGTAAGATCGAACATCCACTGAGTCCTCCTTGACAGCTGCGGGGAAAAACAAAAATACAGCGGTGTTATTTTAAAGTCTCTGTTAGTTTGCTTTTCAAAGGTTTTCCTTTTGACATGAAAGTTTTGGAGGTGATTTGGGTTACTCCAAAAACATGAACCTCTTTTCTCCCTCAGAATGGATAAGGAAGACTCACAAGACCCCACGAAACATCAGGTCACATCCATGGCCATCACTCAGTCCAAAGGAGCACCCTTGTCTTGAAATGAATAACGGAGAGCATGTGCCCCATCTGCTAGCATAGAGACCTAGAGAAGCCGTGTGAAGATGGAGGCAGAGATTGGGGCGACACGGCCACATGCCAAGGAAAGTCTCGAGCCACCGGAAGATGGAAGAGCAAGGAGGGGTGCTCCCCTGGAACCTTTGGAGGCAGAGCATTTCTACTGGCATCTTGATTTCAGACTTCTGGACTCCAGGACTGTGAGAAAATAAAGACGGTAGCTGCAGGTCAACCAACAACCAGAGCCAAAGTAAGGCAATGGCTGTGGGCTCCAACGAGGAGTCAGCAAAGTATTAAGCCTTGTTTCTATCAAATCGCACCTATTGCATATGTGGCAGGAAAAGTTGCTCACTCACTCAG
Organism: Myotis yumanensis; assembly: GCF_028538775.1. NCBI lineage: Eukaryota > Metazoa > Chordata > Mammalia > Chiroptera > Vespertilionidae > Myotis > Myotis yumanensis. Next base: position 75,323,382 of record NW_027223759.1, on the reverse strand, counting down.
TAATTCAGTAAACACCTGCTTTGTCTCCAGGCTGTGCCAGGCTCTGGGAACATAAAGATGAATAAAAGCCTCATAGGTCAGTGGGTAGAGTGAAGAGCTGAGCCAGAAATAGGCCTCTGGTTCCACTCACAGCATGTTTGGGCACCCCATTTAACACCTCAGAGCACCCGGTTCACAGTTGTCGCAGGAGGAAAGTATCTGTCCATTGACTGCATACAGCTGTGTCAACGATCACTTGAGGCAATGTCTTAAATGGGTCCCAAGATTACGCACATTACAGGATGTAACCTTGATGCCGAGAGGAGTACACGTGAAGAACAGAGAGGGGGTCTGACCTCCCTCCGTGGATGTGGGTCTCCATTCCTCACTGCAATGCCCAGGGCAAGTACCACTTCTCTTTGAATCTAGACAAGGCCTCGAAATCTTCTCACCACAGCCCTCTAGGCAGACAGCTGGCCACTCTCAACTTTGTAGGACTGGTCTGTGAGGTGAAACCTATTTGCCATTTTTTTTTACTTGGAATAAAAAGACATGTGAAACAGTATGTTATGTAAGAGTGAAACTGTAGATATGAATTAACTGGATCAAAGTAAATAATGAGCTGTATATTTTTACAGCCAGTTAAAGGAGATGAAGATCAGTGTGGCTGGAGCACTGAAGGAAGAGGTAATGGGTTGGAGTCCCATCTTAAGGGTCCTCATGCCATCCTGTAATGCCATTATCACCCTATGTTGCAATTTTATGTCTGTGTCCCTCTGTAGACCGTGAATATCCTATGTGAAAAGACAATTTTTGTTTAATATTTTACCTCTACTGTATTGCACAATGTCTGGAACATAATAGTCAGCTAATAAATATTTGTTAAATAAATGCATTAAAAAATGATGAGGCTTGATTAATGGACAGGGTTCAGATGGGCAGAATTTAGAAAGGAATAAGAATATGGGAGCAAAAAGTTGAGGCCTTGACGGGGAGAGTTAGGAGGCTGATGTGAAGGACTCATGCTCTTACTACCAATACTACTTTTTGGCTTCATTTACTTGAGAGACGGTCTTGGTCCCATAACACAAAACTGTGACAACTTGAAGAAGGACCACCCACCTTCCGATCACCAGCATATCCACTGTTCTTACCCTTGAGCACCTCATTGATATATTGATTGAAGTAGTCTACTCTCAAGGAATCATCAAGGAGATTTTCACTTTCCCCGATGGGCATGCCATTCCCAGCCAGGTAGATTGGAACTTTTCCTCTTGTGTATTCCAAGGATATAAACCGCAACAGCCTCCTTATACCCCAGGGCACCACACGAATCCAAGGGGATGAGGTCTGGGGCCAGGCAGGGTCCACGTGCTGTGAGAAGCCTCCAATGGCATCATAGCTGGGGATGCAGGTGTCTTGTTGGGCCTTGCTGATGAGGCGGGAAGTGTAGTGGGACAGACCCAAGAAATCAGCTGAGCCTTTCAGGAGCTGCTTCTCTGCTTCAGTGAATTCAGGGAGCAGGGCCATGGGACTGGGACACTGCTTGTTTATCTGTTGAATCTGGGCCCTCAGGGCAGCTGGGTAGTCTCCATCCACAAAGATAGGGTGTGCAAACCAGCCCAGCATGAAGTGCAAGAAGCGCTCAGAGGCTCTCAGGTCCTCGGGCCTCTCTGGGGAGAGGGGTTCTGCCCAGTCTGAGTTCAGCACAATGCCCACACGGCCCTGCTGCTGCGGGCGATAGTGGCTGTTGTAGAGGTGCCAAGCTCTGGCATGAGCCTTGAGGACCAAGTGAGCCACCTTGTGAAGAGGAAAGAAGGTACAGTGTCAACAACAGCACCAACAAGCCAACAGCAAGTCAACAACGTCAACAACTTAACACCAGTGTCAATAATACCAGCAAGTTAATAACAACAGCAACACTGAAAATGTCCAACATCAATAACATCAACACTAATGCCAACACTGTCATTAAAACATCAACAATGTCAACAAGAAGTTAAGACTGGCCCTAACCGGTTTGGCTCAGTGGATAGAGCGTCGGCCTGCGGACTGAAAGGTCCCAGGTTCGATTCCGGTCAAGGGCATGTACCTTGGTTGCGGGCACATCCCCGGTTGGGGGTGTGCAGGAGGCAGCTGATCGATGTTTCTCTCTCATTGATGTTTCTAACTGTCTATCCCTCTCCCTTCCTCTCTGTAAAAAAATCAATAAAATATATTTAAAAAAAAAAAAAAAAAGTTAAGCCGAAACCGGTTTGGCTCAGTGGATAGAGCGTCGGCCTGCGGACTGAAGGGTCCCAGGTTCGATTCCGGTCAAGGGCATGTACCTGGGTTGCGGGCACATCCCCGGTAGGAGATGTGCAGGAGGCAGCTGATCGATGTTTCTCTCTCATCGATGTTTCTAACTCTCTATCTCTCTCCCTTCCTCTCTGTAAAAAATCAATAAAATATATTAAAAAAAAAAAAAAAGTTAAGACTGATGCTAACAATGTCAACAAGTCAACAAGACAGTGCTGATGGCAACAATATCAATGCCAATGCCCCCAATATCAACGATGTGGACGACAATGTCAACAAGTCAGCACCACCCCTGAGAGGTTAATAGCAACAGCATCGACAACCATATTAATAATTACAATTGCTAACGAATTTGCTCATGTAATCCCCACAATAACCTATATGGCAAGTTATTATTACTGCTATACAGGTGAGGAAAACAAGACCCAGAGGGTAAAATGCAGGCATTCCGACTCCAGGCCTGTATGGTCACCCACAATGTTAGTCTGCCTCCATTCTCAATAAGTAGTAATTGACTTATTAGTCAACAACTAATGGGGAGTGGAGATCATTTTAGTTACCACACAAAGGAGGGGACAATTCTTTCTAGATTACTTGTTCTCCTTTCCACTTAATAAAATCTAGGGAGAAACATCACCACCAAGAATCTCTCTGTAGACTTAACTGATAGTCTTACAAAGATCAACAGCTCTCCTTGGTGGAGCGCTATGAAAAGACGGGCAAAAGCAGGCTATCTGGAGTATAACACGCCTAGATTTAAGTCCTGACTCTGTCACTATCTTGCTCATTAAGCCCGACCAATCTTCTAACTTCAGGTCCCTAGTCCGTTAAGAAGCAGGCACTTACGGATCCACAGAGGAGAATTAAGTGAGACTGTACATATAAAGCACAAGCAGAAACTCGGGAGTGCAGAGGAGAGCTTGCTACCACTCAGCTCCCCTTCCTTTTTATCATCTGAAGATGATGACACTTACTTTTGAAGAATTTCACATCAAAACTAAAGGCCCGGTGCATGGATTCGTGCACCAGTAGGGTCCCTTGGCCTGGCCTGCCAATTTGATTCACAGTCAGGAACATGCCTGGGGTGCGGGTTCAGTCCTCGATCGGGGTGTGTGCAGGAGGCAACTGATCAATGTTTCTCTCTCACATCAATATTTCTCTCTCTCTCCTTTCCCTTCCTCTCTCTAAAATCAATAAAAACATATATACTTCTTAAAGTATGCTTAGAAAAAAAAGAGAAGAAGCCTAAGGAGGAAAGGTTTGGGTGACACGCAGGAGACACGCAGAAAGGTCCAAACCTTCCATCTTCAGAAGCGCAGTTTCTCTTCCTGGTGTACTTGCTGAACAAGAGCAGGATGGAAACCTTGACGAAGTGCTATGGTTTTGGCATTTTATTGAAGCATTTATTCATTTACAGCTTATGCTAATTGCAGACATTTTGAATTGTTTTCCAATTTTCTTATGTGTGTTAACATCATTTCCCCCAAAGGTTTTAAGACCTCACGGACATGGGCTGTGCATCCTCCTTAAGACCTAGCATGGGACACAGTATATACCCCCTTCAGAACAAACCCTGAAGTGTGGCAGGGAAGAGCCCGGCTAACATGTCCCTCCTGGAGAATGCTGCCAGGGAAAGCTGGTGGGTTTTCTGGGAGATTTTGAAGAAAAAGGAAAAGATGGAAGGAAGCCATTTTATATTTTGTCTCTATTATATACATCTCCTTCTTGTTGAACTAATACTCTGTCTGCTCTCTGGAAAGCCAACCTGTGCCACTTCCCAGTTCCCCGCCTCTCAACCACTGTGCTGAGGGGTAGAGCTGGGACCTGGACCCAGCCTGTCAGCACGCCATGTGACTCACACAGAGACCAGAAACACAGGGAGACTTGCTGCGAATGACAGACAAAGGCACGCTTGCTTCCAACTGGTCCTGACAGATGAGAGAGGGCTGCTGCCACCTGGCCACCAGGCAGCCCAGGAATAAAGCCAACAAGGGGGCAAGAGCAGGAGCGAAACTGGGTCCTGGCAGCATTGTCTGTGGTCTGATCACCTAAACCAAGACTTTCCAGTTTCCTGAGCTCATACATCTCCCACCTGCATGATTGAAGTTGGGTTTTCTGTTAATTGAGAGTCCTGGGTGACTCAGAAAACTTGCTTTGGAGTCAGGCAGACTTGGGCTCAAATTTTGGCTTCTAACTAACCCACTAGTGATGTCATCATGACCAAATGGTTTCTCCTCCTGAGCCACGACTTTCTCACCCATCAGGTGTCCTGAGGATGTAGTCACACCCATCAGTGCTGCCCTGAGGATGTAGTCACACCCATTAGTGACGCCCTGAGAATACAGTCACACCCATCAGTGCTGCCCTGAGGATGTAGTCACACCCATCAGTGCTGCCCTGAGGGTACAGTCACACCCATCAGTGCTGTTCTGAGGATGTAGTCACACCCATCAGTGCTGCTCTGAGGATGTAGTCACACCCATCAGTGCCATCCTGAGGATGTAGTCACACCCATCAGTGCTGCCCTGAGGATGTAGTCACACCCATCAGTGCTGCCCTGAGGATGTAGTCACACCCATCAGTGCCACTCTGAGGATGTCATGACTATTTGTAAAGAGCCAGCTCTGTTCTTGGACAAAATAAGGTGATTAACACTTTATGGTTCCTTCCCTTTCTCTGATTTCCTTTAAAAAACAAAAAGTAAACACTTGCTGGTAGGAAGGTAAATGACTTTTCCCCACCAAACGTCCTATCTCTTCTAACGAGTAGGAGCTGCAAAGAAGAGAAGTACCTTAAAGGAGGCCACTCCTGGGTCGGAGATGCCCGGCGGGTGTTGGCCGGTGCCGTAGCCCGCATAGCTCATCACCCACGGCTCGTGGAAGGTCACCCACAGCTTCACACGGTCCCCAAAGGTGGAGAAGCAGAAGGCTGCATAGTCCAGGAAAGCGTCCACCACACTCTCGTTCTGCCACCCGCCTCGGTCCTGCAGGGCCTGCGGCAGGTCCCAGTGGAACAGCGTGGCCATGGGCTGGATGTGCGAGTCCAGCAGGCTGTCGATCAGCTTGTTGTAGTAGGCGACACCCCGGAGGTTGGGGCTGCGCCCGTGCCCCGTGGGGAAGATGCGGGACCAGGAGATGGAGAACTTGTAGACCTGAGCCCGGAGGCCGCGAAGCAGGGAGATGTCGGAGTCCACCTTGTGGTAACTGTCGCTGGCCACGCTTGGAGTTGCCTGGCCTGTGGCGGCCTTCTGGGGTCCGAGTCTGTCCCACACGCTTGCTCCTCTTCCGTCCTCAGCCCAGCCTCCTTCCACATTGAAGGCTCCCGTGGAGACGCCCCAGAGGAAGCCTTCAGGGAAAACATCCCGCAGGAAAGCATCCCTTTCCGCCCTGGGCTGGTGAGCGAACGCTTCCCAGACGTTCCGATAGGCAGAGCTGGGCGGCGAGGAGCCCACGGCTGTCTCCAAGTCCCACTGCCGGGCACCCTGCAGGGTCAGGCTGTCAGCCTGGGGACAAGCCCTGCTACAACAAAGTGACATGGAAGGACATGGTAAGTAATGACTCTGAGTACACATGCCCCCGACTGACGAACTGTGACAAGGTCTGTAATCGGTAAAGACACAGAGACCCTGAGCGGAAAGCCATGTCTACAAAGTCACGGGCAGGAAGTGGCTGGTCGGGGGGGAAATGATCATTATTACCCCTCCTTAGTGGAGTTGTCATTGCTCCTGTGCAAACACAAACACCGTACCAATGCGACTGTTCTCTGTATTAGCTCACCCTGAGGACTGTCTTCAGTTTTCATGCCACACCTTTTTTTTTCTTATAATTTATTGTTTATAAAACATAGGTCATACTCATGCTGACTTCAATGTACTGAGCTTTGATTCTGTGCTGGCCACTGTGATAAAACGTATGCATGTTATGCCATTTGACTTTCATAATGCATTTATGAGCTAGCTAGGGACTCTATTTATTTATCTCCACCCTCAGAGGAGGAAGCTGAGACTTAGAGAAATGAGTAACTGGCACCAGCTATTTGGCAGCTGGCACAGAAGTTTCAATGATCGCACTGCTGTGCGCCTCTGTTGATATGTAGCCGGCAGAGACCAGCCCGGCTGCAGCCTCCTCGCCCCTTCCTGCTGCCTGGACCTTAGGTATCCATGCTGCACCAGGAGGAAGGAGCCTTGTGAAGGCTGACAAAGCAACAAGAGAGGAGCCTGGATTCCTGGCGATTATAACCACTCTAGACTGCCCCTCTCCAGACTTTATGTAAATGAACTCATATCTTGTGGGTTTTTTTAAATGGAAACTTCTCCTTGATCACATAGCTTGCGAATGGTAGAATCTGTATTTTTAAACACATATCACTATGTATGTGTGTAGATGTATAGATATTTATGTCCACATATATTTTGTGTTTTATTTCAGAAATAAATATATCTGGCCCGAGCCAGTTTGGCTCAGTGGATAGAGCGTAGGCCTGTGGACCAAAGGGTCCTGGGTTTGATTCTGGTCAAGGGCATGTACCTCGGCTGCAGGCTCCTCCCCAGACCTGGGCCCTGGTTGCGGCTCTTGCAGGAGGCAACCAGTCAATGTGTTTTTCTCACATCGATGTTTCTGTCTTTCCCTCTCTCTTCCACTCTCCCTAAAAATCAACAGGAAAATATCCTCTGGTGAGGATTAAAAGATAATAATAAATATATCTGAAATAAAACATGAAAATACTCTCATTATAAGCACTGAATTCTGATTCTTTCCTCCCTTCCATTTTTGGGGGGGGGGTACGTTTGTTTTTTAATGTTTCAAATCAAACCTCTAAATTAATTTCCCCATCTATGGGTCATGTCTGGCAGGCTAGAAAGCTGCATGCCAGAGCCTGCATAGTTCCACCAGCAGAGGGCGACCCTGAGGAAGGATGGGTATAGATTCTGGTCTGGAGAAGAGAACACACTTGGGGAAAATGGGGTGGAGTACAGAGGGCCATCATGTGGAGAGGGTTGGCCCTTCTACTGAGCTGGCCCAGAATGAAGAACTGGTGGAAGTGACAGGGGTGCTGTAGAGGGGCCTCCCTCCATTCAGGGGAGCCGGGGCCTTGCCACCCTAACTAAGCACCTCCTGTGTTATGAAGCATCAACTCACCCACATTTGCTGTGAGAGTGGGGAGGGGAAATGATGAGCTATAGCTGTGAATTATCTAGAACTTACGCACGACTCTGGAACACACCAGGGACACAGACGACACCCACTCAGTGCACAGCCTCGGCTGCTCTGACCCTGGCTGTCTAGCTTGGGCGGGAAGAGGTCTTGAAGAAATAAATAAACTGCCCCTGGGTACAACAGAACTTCCCACGTAAACCTTGGAGCTGGGAGTCCTGGGTTTGCCTAACGTGGTTAGATATTTAGTCCACGAAGCCCCTATCTCTGCCCAGCCCCTCCAGCTGTCCCTCCGTCAGCCGGCCCGCCCTCTGCTCCAAGCCACCTCAGAACATCCCAGATCAGACTCTCTCCCCGCTCTGGGGAGCAGTGCTGTGCTTCATGCCTCACTCTTGTGTTAGAGTCATTGATGGGCCTCTTTGTCTCACCCCCAAGGTCTAAAACTCTCAAATGATAAAGCAATGTTAGTCCTCTTACAACCCCCTCCACCTGCCCCTGCACCCAGAGGTTCTCCATCAATATCTCCTAGGTGAGGATCCCCACTGTCAGTTTAACATCAGCCAGTGTAACCTTCACTTCAGGCAAAGATCAAGGGAACCCTGGAACTGGTGTCATGTATCTCATGGTTTTATAATCATTAACCTCTCAAGGTACTCCTTTTATTATGACCTCTTGAGTTTTGCTTTGTTTTTTTTAAATTTAATATATTTTTATTGATTTCAGAAAGGAAGGGAGAGGGAGAGAGAGAGAAATATCAGTGATGAGAGAATCATTGATCCGTCACCACCCGCACGCCCCACACTGGGGATTGAGGCTGCAACCCAGGCATGTGGCTCCTGGTTCCTAGGTCGATGCTCAACTGCTGAGCCACACCAGCGGGCTTGAGTTTTGCTTTCTGAGAAGTCATAGCCCAGCTGACTCCAAGTGTGGTCAGGGAGCAGGTCCAACCTATGTGCCCACTGCACTGCGCAGACTCCAGCACAGAGCCTGACATGTGGCAGCTGCTCGGGGTGTTGATGTGAATTGCTGATTGGAAGTGAGTTGACAGGAATAAACAATAGAAGGAGAATCAGCACAGGACAGCCAAGAGCTGGGAGAGGAAAAGTACAAAGAGGTGGTGGTGACTGAAGCCTACGCCGAGCTTGGACTGAGCCACGCTAGAAACATCTGCGGTGAACACAGGAGAGCTCTCGCCGATGGTCGGGCAGCCAAGTGATGGCTCTGTCCTTCCCTAATGCACGGTGCACGGAGCTGCCCTGGTGACACACCCCATGGAGTTGAGGGTCTGGGGAACTCCCAATGCGGGTTTCCACACCGTCCTTTTCTCGCTCCCTCGAGAAGCACATTGGGATGTGAGTGGGTGAAGTCCTATAATCATGGGGAGAACCTCAAATCTGCTCTATTTTTTAAGATGTCTTTTACAAATTTTGGTAATTTGTTAAATTATTTGCAACCCAAGGATAAATTAAAGTCTCTGTCCTGAGAACACCCCCGAGTTAGGCTTCTACTACACGGTCTCCTCACGGGGACGCTGTCTCACATTTTCCACGAGGAAACGGATGCAGAGGACTCACCTCTTACTCAGACCACACGGCGTCAGTGGGGTGCTCAGATCTATCTCCCCCGCCTGCTCTGCCACAAACTCACAGGATTGTAAACCAGAAGGCAGGGGTACAAATCCCAGCTGTGTGCACTTGTGTGTGCGCGGCAAGGTGGCCCAATGACAGAGAATTCCAGAAACATGTGGGGCCCAGAGTAAGACTCGGTGAGAGATGGGTTCTCCCTGCTTGCCCCTCTGAGCCTTCATCTTCCTCCTCTAAAATGTCCACCATTTACCCACTGGCCTGAGAGGCAGATGCCAACAGTCCCATGAGATGACACGTGTGACAGAATAGCAGAGTAGTCCGCAAATACCAGTTATGGATGGTTTGACAGGAAATCGACATTACCTTTGCTCGAGATCTGGTGAACAGTTCAGGAATGTATTAATGTCAGACCCAATGATGAGCCCTTGGTCTTTATCGAGGGCTGTAAGAGAAGAAGTTTAATTAACTCTATCTGAAGCCCAACAATGCACATGATGCAATCAATGGTTTCCCTCACGTATACAACACACCCAGCCTCTAAGCCAGTGGTTCTCAACCTTCCTAATGTTGCGACCCTTTAATACAGTTCCTCATGTTGTGGTGACCCCCAACCATAAAATTATTTTCGTTGCTACTTCGTAACTGTAATTTTGCTATTGTTATGAACCGTAATATAAATATCTGATATGCAGGATGTATGTTCATTGTTCGCGACCCACAGGTTGAGAACCGCTGCTCTAAGCAATGGTTCCAAGCCCCTGCGGAGAATTCCACGGGCCAAGGATTGAAGGAGGTCAGAAGTGGTCTCTACCTACTTAGGACTTAGGACAGTGGCTCTCAAACTCTGTGTGCACCAGCATCACCTGCAGCGCTTATTAAACACACATGGCTGGGCCCCTC